>NC_091326.1:19952299-20154799 GCF_038502225.1 Cherax quadricarinatus | reverse complement strand
AAGCACACCTCCCTGTGGGGTTCCTAATTCAAAATCTTTAGTTACACTTCTATGTCCCTGGAACAACACAGACGACTTTCTGTTGGACAGGTAACAGCGGAGAAGCCATCCTCCAACATCCATTCTGGCAAGTTCACTAATGATTACATGTCGGTTGGCTACATCAAAAGCGGAGTAGTGTAGGAACGTAGTGTATGAGCTGTCAGTGTGCAGAGTGAGAAAGGTGGTACACTCTTTAATCCAGCGGAGAAGCCATCCTCCAACATCCATTCTGGCAAGTTCACTAATGATTACATGTCGGTTGGCTACATCAAAAGCGGATTTAAAGTCAAGGAACGTAGTGTATGAGCTGTCAGTGTGCAGAGTGAGAAAGGTGGTAATGCAATGATGCACACTCCTTCCATGCATGAAGCCATGCAACCGGGGTGACAAGAATTCCTTAATTCTGTGCATAAGACGATTAAGAATCATCCTTTCGAATGTTTTACACAAGCAGCTAGTAAGGGATATTGGGCGAAATGAGTTTTGTTGATTGGGCTTTGGAATGGGAATAATGAGTGTTGATAGCAGACGTGATCGTGCTCTGTTGATGTACTCCCAGAGTGACTCGCTCAACCATATTGTCTGAGTTCAGGCATGGGTCAGTATTCAGACATGAAGTATCTGGTAGGCCTATTGCCTCATCATGGGGGGTGATGGGTGAGGCGGGAGCCCTGCGGCTGGCGATGTGGGCAGCTTTCGCTCTGCAGTCAGCATGAGCAGCTGTGACTCCTGGAGTCTTACAATTGATACATTCTAATGCAACGGTCTGGTGTTTCTTGATCATATCATAGCACTGGTGAGAAGGATGGGCCTTGGCACACACTGCACACCAGTGTGACTTACTAAAGCATTTAAAAGCATTGTGACCCCAGCGCTTTAGAAGATCCTACTCAACCGACACCTCCCTTATTAATCTGATGGATTACCTGAGAACTGAAATGTCAAAGGGGAACCTCATAGGTATGGTAACCTTAGACCTGCAAAAGGCCTTCGATACTGTCAACCACAATATATTATGTAATAAACTTCAAGCTATCGGTATAGGTTCTGTAGACTGGTTTAAGTCCTACCTTAGCAACAGGAGACAAATAGTCAAAATCAACAAAACAGAATCAGAACCCCTGCCGATAACATGTGGAGTTCCCCAAGGTAGTATTCTAGGTCCCTTATTATTCTTATGTTATGTCAATGATATGCCTATCAGTGTCAAGTGCAAACTCCTACTGTATGCAGATGACAGTGCTCTGTTAGTGTCAGGTAAAGACCCACAAGATATTGCTAATGTTTTAACACTGGAACTGGAGTCCTGCAGCAAATGGTTAGTAGACAACAAACTATCATTACACCTAGGGAAAACTGAAGCCATTCTCTTTGGCACGAAACATAAACTGAGAAGGGTAAATAATTTTAATGTTCAATGTAATGGGGAGCCCATCACTTTGGTTTCATCAGTAAAATATTTGGGAATCCCCTTTGACCCATGCATGTCAGGAGAATTGATAGGGAACAGTGTAGTAAAGAAAGCGAATGCCAGACTGAAGTTCCTCTATAGACAAGCACAGTGTCTACCTACTGAGGCTCGCAGGACCCTATGTCTAGCCCTTATACAGTGCCATATGGATTACGCTTGCTCTTCTTGGTACTCTGCCTTGACAAAAAAAACTGAAAGATAGACTGCAAATCACCCAGAACAAAATCGTAAGATTCATCCTGGGGCTGGGACCAAGAGAACATGTAGGCCAGGATGAATTACAGCAGTTGGATATGCTGAATGTTGAAGACAGAGTAAAACAACTGAAGCTAAATCATGTTTATAAAATTGCTCACAAACAATGTCCAGAATATCTTGCTGTCAATTTTGTCAAGGTTGGGAACCAACCATATTTTATCTTGTCAATTTAAATCTAGTTATACTCTAATTCTTGTAAACAACTTATATAACACCTTAGTGCAATTACAATTGAGAGTCTTGTGCCTTTTTTATATTATTAGATTAAACTCAGTTGTACTATAGTCAATACCAAATTCATTATATTAGACCATATTGCAATTACTAGTGAGAGACTGGTGCTATTTTTAATTTGTATTGTTATATTATTAGATTAAATCTAGTTGTACTATAGCTCATTCTAGCTCAAAACATAGACTCCACAAAAGTCATTATATTAGACCTTAGTGCAATTATTTGATTACCACTTTATTGTTCACCACAACTTATATTAGTCCCTTTTATATTATAATTTTATATTATAATTCTAACTTTAAAGAATTACCTTTAAAGTACTACCTACTATCATATTCCCAAGCTCCATTATTTGATCATCACTTTATTTGTTCACCACAAATTATTTTAGTCCCTTTTATATTGTCTCCTTTATTTTAGCTTTAAAAAACTACCTTAGCTCATCATTTTTACATTTGTTAAATAATTCAGGTGCTATTTTTTTTTAGCTTTAGAATATTTACTTTATTTTTTACTTAATTCTAACTATAGATTCACTACAAATCTTATGATTACAAGCATTGATCCTGATACCAACCTCTTATTTAATGACTTAAATGATTCAAACAGTTACTGTAATTACTACACAGCAGAACAATCAAAGGCACTTCTCAGAGCTAACAACAACATAACTATCTTTAACTACAATATCAGATCTTTAAGCAAGCATTATGATGACCTCCTAGCATTACTAAATTCCTTGCATGCCAATATGTCCATCATTACACTAACTGAAACCTGGTTAAAGCCTGATACTACAGATGTCTATGCCATTCCTGGTTACACAGCCATACACAACTGTAGGCCAGACCAACAAGGGGGTGGCACAGCTATATACTACTCAGACCAACTAGAATGTATCACTAATACTTGCACAAGGGATGAACATGGGGAATATATAATAGCTAAATTCAAATCCAAATACCTACAAAAACCTCTCACAGTGATAAACATCTACAGAGTTCCACAATCAAACATTAGCCAATTTAGTCAAAACCTAGGAAGTATGATAACTGATGCACGCATGAACAAAGATCACTTACTACTCTCAGGTGACTTCAATATAAATCTCCTGCAAGACCAGGACCCACACGTTACTGAATTCACAAACACAATGAGTAGCTGCATGTTGCTACCAACAGTAACAAAACCTACAAGAGTTACAGAGACTAGTGTTTCCCTACTTGACCACATCTGGACCAACACCATATCCCCTTTAAAATCAGGCATAATTACAGATAATACCACAGACCACTACCCTACTTTCCTCATAACAACTCTTGGTAAAATACCCCAAGACACTACTAAAGTCACCTTCAGACTTCACAATGAGGCAGCCATTAATAACTTCACAACAGCAGTAACAAACATTGACTGGCACACTGAGCTAGAAATCTATACAGATATTGACGAATGTTTTAATAATTTTCTAAAAAAGACCCAATACCTTTATAACAAGCACTGCCCTAAAAAAACTAAACAGATGACAGCTAAGAGACTGAACAGTCCCTGGCTAACACCCAGCATTCTCAAATCCATAAATACAAAACAACCAATATGAAAAACAGTACAGAATGGGTCACATAACCAGAGACCAAACAAAACGTTACTCGTCAATCCTAACCAGCCTGATAAGAAGGGCAAAAAAAATGTATTATGAGAACAGATTATCCAACTTACGAGGTGATATAAAAAAGACCTGGAAGACCCTATCAGAAATTCTGGGAACAAAAAAGATATCACGACATAGCGAAATAAAATTAGCAAAATCAGATGAACCTTAACTCCCACCAACAGAAACAGCAAACAGACTCAATGATTTCTTCTCCACTATAGGTCAAAACCTTGCCAATAAAATCCCAAGCTCAGATACCCCACCAAATGACTACCTCACTGGCAACTACCCGAACACACTGTTCCTAGCTCCGACTAACCCATACGAAGTCTCCCTTATTATCAACGCTCTGAAAAACAAGGCAGGAGATTTAAATACCTTACCACCCTTTATATACAAAAAAGCGTCACAAGTACTATCACCAATCATTGCAACACTCTTTAACAAATCCATTGAATCCTCCACCTTCCCTACAGTTCTCAAAATAGCAAGGGTCACCCCGATCCATAAAGGAGGAGACCAAACAGAGTTGAATAACTATAGGCCAATATCCAATTTACACCCTCTCTCAAAAATCTTCGAAAAATTAATTCATAAACGAATCTACTCCTACCTCATCTCCCAAAACATTCTCAACCCCTGCCAATTTGGATTCAGGCCTAATAAAAATACTAATGATGCTATTATACACATGCTAGAACATATATACACTGCAATAGAGAAAAAAGAAGTCCCACTGGGGATCTTCATTGACTTACGTAAAGCTTTTGATACAGTTGACCATGACTTGCTCCACGTAAAATTGTCACACTATGGTATAAGAGGGCACTCCCTCAACTACCTCAAGTCTTACCTCAGCAACAGAAGCCAATATGTGTACGCAAATGGGGCAAGCTCTTCCGCACAACCAATTACAGTTGGTGTCCCACAGGGAAGTGTCCTTGGCCCTCTTCTCTTTCTCCTATACATAAATGACCTACCAAATGCTTCGCAATTACTCAAACCCACACTTTTTGCAGATGACACTACATACGTCTTCTCTCACCCGAGCCCAGTCACGCTAGCCAATACTGTAAACACCGAATTACAGAAAATATCTACCTGGATGAGGACTAACAAACTTACACTAAACATTGACAAAACCTACTTCATTCAGTTTGGTAACAGAGCTACAGATGTACCTCTTAACATAACAATAAACGGATCACCTATCACAAAGCTAACAGAGGGAAAATTCCAAGGAATCCACCTCGATAATAGACTCAAATTTCATACACATATACAACAAATTTCTAAGAAAATCTCCAAGACTGTAGGCATACTATCGAAGATACGGTACTATGTTCCACAGTCAGCCCTCCTGGCCCTTTATCACTCTCTTATTTACCCCTATCTCACCTATGGAATTTGTGCATGGGGCTCAACAACAATTAACCATCTCAGACCACTAATTACCCAACAAAAGGCTGCAGTTAGAATGATAACAAATTCTCACTACAGGCAACACACTCCACCAATATTCAAAACACTCAACCTACTCACCATACAAAACATCCATACTTATTACTGCACCTATTACATACATAGAACACTTAACTCTGATATTAACCCTCCCCTCAAACATCTCCTTGCCAACCTCAACAGAACACATGACCATAACACAAGGCACAGATCACTCTTTGATGTTCCTCGTGTCCATCTCACGCTATGCAAAAACTCAATGCACATAAAAGGCCCTAAAATCTGGAATTCATTACCTGTAAATATAAAAGAGACACTACCTGTTTATAAATTCAAGTCTCTTCTCAAAAATCACTTACTCACTCAAAACCAAATAAATACTGAATAACTGAACCTTATAAATTGTATATCCTATATGTTACTCACAATTATATCACACAAATGTTAAACCTAGGACCCAATCTAACTTTATTATTTTTTTAAATACACTACCTAACAGAATACTCCATTCGACTGAATGTACAGCAGTGCAAGCAACCATATGACCTGTCTTTGTAATACTCATTTGTGCTTTATAGTTATCTGTTTACAATAATGTTTTATCACTGATTTTATCATTGCTTAGTTAATCTTAAGTTAATTTTAAGCCAGCCCGTAATGCTATGCATATAAGTGGCTTTGGCATGCTGCTCTTACCTGTATTTTTTGTACCTCTGTTTGTATGCTTAAATTACTAAATAAATAAATAAATAAATAAATAAAAGCAATCATAGTACTAGGGGGAGAGAGCATAACTTTGTAGTACCCACAGTCATTGGACAGGCTTCAAACACCTTTTATTGTACAGCAATAAAGGAATGGAACAGACTGCCCGCACATGTCAAAGCCAGTCATAGTATGAACCAGTTCAAGAAGAGTGCCAAAAGGTGTCTGATGAATGTAGCTACAGAAAGGGAGGGGAATGATTTTCTATTTTTTAGCTAACATACGTGTAAATTTTACCTTATTCCTAGTAATGACCCTCGTATTGTAGATAGTCTTAATGACCCTCGTGTAGTAGATAGTCTTTTTAGTATGATAATAAGATGTTATCTTCATTGTAGAATAATAAGAAAATATTATAACCTTCATATTATAATAATAAGGTAAAAGGACCCCAATGGAAATAAGTCACTCTGTCTGACTTTTTTGGGTTATCCTAGGTTCTCTACACATATGCTGCTATGTATGATAATTCTATGCAACTGTATTTGTGTATACCTGAATAAACTTACTACTTACTTAGCGCTGACACTTGTAGCATCTACGGTGAGGTGGTTTGTACAAAGCTATTTTGTAACTCCTGTTAAGCGATGCACGAGAGCCTGAGTAGATCTATAACCCACTATGATGACATGAACGTAGATAAGTATGTTTATGGAGCAACATGCAGTGTGAACAGACTGACTGATGTGATGAATGGTTTGAAAAACCGACAAGTTGAAGATTGAGACACTTATGCAGCATATGGAAATCTTTATTCAGGAAACGTTTCGCCACACAGTGGCTTCATCAGTCCAATACAAAGAGGAAGGCGTAAGGAGAGGAGGAGAATGAGGTAATCAGTCCCTCAACCTGGAGTCGATGTGTTCAGTCCATCAATCTTGTAGAATGTACAGCATTTTTCAAATGTACATTTTTCAAACCATTCATCACAACTGTCGGACACTGCAGCATCATGGGATCTTGTTACAAAGAATTCTTCAACAATTGTTCAACCTTTGGACGAAGACCTACTTCGACTAGTGGATGGTACCACTATGACCCCGCCTCCATCTGCTTCACGTCACCTCACTACAGTATATAAGCCACGTCTACGGCCCTATGCTGTACATTCTACAAGATTGATGGACTGAACACATCGACTCCAGGTTGAGGGACTGATTACCTCATTCTCCTCCTCTCCTTACGCCTTCCTCTTTGTATTGGACTGATGAAGCCACTGTGTGGCGAAACGTTTCCTGAATAAAGATTTCCATATGCTGCATAAGTGTCTCAATCTTCAACTTGTCGGTTTTTCAAACCATTCATCACAACTGTCGGACACTGCAGCATCATGGGATCTTGTTACAAAGAATTCTTCAACAATTGTTCAACCTTTGGACGAAGACCTACTTCGACTAGTGGATGGTACCACTATGGCCCCGCCTCCATCTGCTTCACGTCACCTCACTACAGTATATAAGCCACGTCTACGGCCCTATGCTGTACATTCTACAAGATTGATGGACTGAACACATCGACTCCAGGTTGAGGGACTGATTACCTCATTCTCCTCCTCTCCTTACGCCTTCCTCTTTGTATTGGACTGATGAAGCCACTGTGTGGCGAAACGTTTCCTGAATAAAGATTTCCATATGCTGCATAAGTGTCTCAATCTTCAACTTGTCGGTTTTTCAAACCATTCATCACAACTGTCGGACACTGCAGCATCATGGGATCTTGTTACAAAGAATTCTTCAACAATTGTTCAACCTTTGGACGAAGACCTACTTCGACTAGTGGATGGTACCACTATGACCCCGCCTCCATCTGCTTCACGTCACCTCACTACAGTATATAAGCCACGTCTACGGCCCTATGCTGTACATTCTACAAGATTGATGGACTGAACACATCGACTCCAGGTTGAGGGACTGATTACCTCATTCTCCTCCTCTCCTTACGCCTTCCTCTTTGTATTGGACTGATGAAGCCACTGTGTGGCGAAACGTTTCCTGAATAAAGATTTCCATATGCTGCATAAGTGTCTCAATCTTCAGACTGACTGATGTTGTAGTGGCCAGACTTAGGCTTGGTTACAAGTACTTCTGGCAGTTTGGGAGACACACAGATGATGATCAAACTAGTTAGTTTAATATGTTTATTATGCACCCCATACCCATCCTGTGGGCGGTAGTCAAAAGATTACAGAGGTACATAATTGGTCCAGGGACTGGACTCCAAAGTTTTGATAGCTGAGCAAGTTACAGAGGTAATGAACTCACAATTTACAAAGGTAATGAACTCACAATTTACAAAGGTAATGAACTCACAATTTACAAAGGTAATGAACTCCAGGTAAGTCTGGTCACAATCATGACAAGTTACAAAGGTATTTACAGATTACAGAGGTACGTAATGGGTCCAGGGACTGGGCCCCCAAAGTTTTGATAGCTGAACTAGGTACAAAGGCAATGAGCTCACAAGTTACAAAGGTAATGAATTCTGTAGAATGGTTACTTACGTTTATACTTTGGCTACAATCATGAACAAATTATAGAGTAATGAGCAATTCACACTTCCACACCCGGTCACAACTGTAATGAGTTATTGGTGCAAATATTGATTGTTGAGTCACACACACCACACACACACACACACACACACACACACACACACACACACACACACACACACACACACACACACACACACACACACACACACACACACACACACACTTTAGTTTAATATCTTTATGCACCCCATACCCATCCTGTGGGCGGTAGTCAAAAGATTACAAAGGTACATAATGGGTCCAGTGACTGGACCCCAAAGTTATGATAGCTGAACTAGTTACAAAGGTAATGAACTCCAGGTAGATCTGGTCAAACTAAATGTAAATTATGTGATCAAGCATATGGTCACTGTCTTGAACACTATGTGCTTAATTGTCCACTTACTGAGGAACACAGAGACAGACAGTATAATAACCTATGTGACATGTCAAGATATCTTATTAATGAAAATAAGATACCAGATATACTAAGCAAATTTCCTAAATTTGCTTGTAACAGATAAGTGAACTATAGGTATGTAAATATAAATCCATAGGTATTCATGTTAACCCTTTAGGCCCTAGTTCCTGGGCTTTTTGTGTATCCATATGCTCTTGTGCTACCGTCCACAGGACGGATGTGGGGTGCACAATAAACTAGCCACTTCGGTGGCAAAATTTAATCCTTGATGGCATGGCATATGATGATGATTATTATTATTATTATTATTATTATTATTATTATTATTATTATTATTATTATTATTATTATTATTATTATTATTATTATTATTATTATTATTATTATTATTATTATTATTATTATTAATCACAAAATACACAGCATTAATTGCTAAATCCTAATCTGTATCCGGATACTTGCATAAAGTCCAATAAGAACCCCAACCCTTAAGCCAATCGAGTTCAAGTCGGCATCAGTTAAGGATGCAATATTTATAACTAATATTTTTAAAAACCTACTGTAGAATAAATTAAATTTTTTAAGACTTATTTTTTGGAATAAACTAAACTAATTGTTTCTGGCTATTATTTTTACAGTAATTGTGATTAAACATCGTATTGATTTGAGGCTGACTTGGATTTGTTAATATCAAGCCGTCTGCAGCTGATTGTGTTTCCAGTCGACAGATATTTAAGCATAAATGGCAAGTAATGTGACGAGAGGCAGATTTTTAATTGGCAAATGCATCGCGCACAACATAGAAAATGCTGCCCAAGTTCGGGTACAGCGGATGAAGTTTGACAGCAATTTAAATATGGTGAGGGTTACTACTGAACTCTGGTTCTGACAAATATTTTTCACAAAGACAGTGCTCTTCAGTTTTGTTATTTTACTTGATTTACATTAATAGTCAGTATGATAGCACAGAAATAAGATATATGTAGGTGATAGTATACGACTGCTACTCAGCAGATTTCCACAAGTGATTATCATATGAATTTTACATTGTTTTACAGTCTATGTATTATTTTGCTGTGCAAGTGGTAGAAAACTTAAGTGAAACCCACCAAATCCAACCTAAAGTAGTTTAATGTAACTCAACTTTACTATGCCATTGGTAGATAGGCATCTTTATTTACAAGAACTATACGTATATGTGTATGTACCTACATACGTATGTTCATATGTACGTATGTTCATATGTACGTATGTTCATATGTACGTATGTTCATATGTACGTATGTTCATATGTACGTATGTTCATATGTACGTATGTTCATATGTACGTATGTTCATATGTACGTATGTTCATATGTACGTATGTTCATATGTACGTATGTTCATATGTACGTATGTTCATATGTACGTATGTACCTGTGTATGTACGTACCTGTATATGTATGTACCTACGTACGTATGTACCAGCATACGTATGTACCTGCTTACATATGTACTTGTATATGTATGTTCCTGCGTACGTACCTATGTACCTGCGTACGTTTGTACCTGCATGCGTATGTACCAGCATACATATGTTCCTGCGTGCATATGTGCCTGTGTACATATGTTCCTACATATGTATGTATATGCTTAACAATTCACAAACGGGCAAAATTATTTACAAACATTATCACTCAGTCCACAGCAGGATTCAGACCTGCACACACTGTATTAAAGTACACAGTACTTAAGCCACTCTGCCAGATCCCAGATAACTATGGGCACCTAGCTGAAGGTCTGAATCCTTCTTGTGGACTGAGATAATGTAGGATAAGTGAATAAGTGTGCTTTGGATTGTTAATTAAATCTATCTTTAAAGAACAAAAATGAAGGGAGAAATATTCTTTCTAGTCTATTGGAAGTTTCATGAATTGTATTTTGTCTTAAACATGTTTTGTAAGTATTGTATTATTTTTTGGTAATATGTAAAATTTTATATAGAGCTTATTTTGCTTCTGTTAATAAATATATCACAGTACTGTACAGTAAGTGTTTTCAAATTGGCTATTTTTCTTCTTTTCTCCGAAAAAAATCTAAAATGGGTGGCCATGAACCAAACGTTCTTCAATTGTCTACGTTTCCTGTGTGTCAGGATTATATTATGTTATAGCTGTATGATGCAAATTAATGTATTTACTAAAAATTCTTGTATTTTATTTTCAGTATTTTTCAGAACATAAACACTACTATGCTCATGACCCTGAGCAACAGTGCAAAGATGGGGATATTGTGCTGATCAAGTAAGATATCTCTGAGTTTTGCTTTACCTTTGTTTATTTGTAATTCATTGTACCTGTGATATACCTTTGAAGAGTTTCAAGAGTTAATCTACTTTCTGAGCCTGACCATGGGCCAGGCTCATCTGGTGCTTGCCTGGTCAACCAGGCTGTTGCTGCTGGAGGCCTGCTGCCCCACATATCCATCATAGCCTGGTTGATCTGGCATCTGGTGAAGATACTTGTCCACTTTCCACTTGAAGGCTTCTACACTTGTCCCAGCCGTGTTTCTGATATCTTCTGCTAAGATGCTGAATAGTGTATGCTGAATAGTCTGGGACCCTGGATGTTTATACAGTGTTCCCTTATTGTCCCCACTGCACCCCTTCTCCTCACTGGGTTTATTTTACACTTCCTCCCATATCTCTCATGCCAGTATGTTATGACAGTGTGCAGATTTGGGACCAGGCCCTTGAGTGCTTTTCAGGTGTATATATTATCATGGTTTAGAAAGACACGTAAGCAAACACTATGACATATTTATTAGAAAACGTTTCGGTCCTGGGACCTTGATCACTTCTAACATACGAGAGGAGTCCTCATTGGCTTCTTCTTGAGAGCTCTTCGCATCTCCAGCCCTTTTTTTCTAGAAGAAGAATGCACTTACATAACACAAGCCTTTACACGTCTTCAGTTCCCATCTTTCTTCATCCGAGATTGCAGACTTAAGGCACAAGCTATTCTCATCAAACTGCCCATGGAACAGCCCCCTAAGCAGTTCATAGTACTCCCATGTGGTGATGTTGCCACGAATACTCGCTGGGCACTTGCTATGAGTAACATCAACGTTTCCACCATAAACACATCTATCAAAGACCTCACTACGAAACGCAACCCCACACCTCTAACTTCTACAGCAGGCATCTACACTATCCCCTGTGGGTTCTGTCCCAAGAAATATGTAGGCGAGCCATGCAGAGATCTTGCAGTCCGCTTGAATGAGCATCGAAATGCCTCTAACAGAGACGATGTAAGGTACGCCTGTGTCCTCCACAGAGACTCCACGGGACATTTGATGAACTGGAATGAGGCACAACTCGTTCTCACCGAACCAGACCTCAGACGCCGACGGTGCCTAGAAGCCTCGCTAATCGCCGTCACCGACACTATAGAACGCAACACTGGAAACTACAAAATTTCAAAAACATTGGCATACATGATACTTAAGCACCACCAACCCAACAACACAGGAGTCACATGATTTCAACGTATACCCATCCTCATCATAGGCAGAGGTTGTTTTGATAAGGACCTGCCTCGCATGGGCCAGTAGGCCTTCTACAGTGTTCCTCCATTCTTATGTCCTTATGACATTCCTCAGGTCACGTGCGTCACACCTCACTCTCCGCCTATATATATAATGTCTTTCTACCTCTGTATGTTAGAAGTGATCAAGGTCCCAGGACCGAAACGTTTTCTAATAAATATGTTATAGTGTTTGCTTACGTGTCTTTCTAAACCAACTTGTTGGTATTTATTACCACGGTTTATACCATATATTATCATGTATCTCTCTCTCCTCTGCTCCAATGAATACTGGCAGGCGTTCCCAGTAGTATGAGCTGTAAACAATCTCTGTATTTGTTCCAGCTCTGATATTTCTCCTGCTTTGAATGGGGCCATCAGCACTGAGCAATATTCTAAGTGAGGGAGCACTAGCGATTTGAAGAGTGTTACCATCGGGAAATGAATAACGTATTCAAGAACTAGGAAGACGATAATTTTTAATATTTAGGAAATCAGTTAATTCCTAAGAATTACTTAGCACTTTTCCCTATAGCATGAGTATCAAAATACAGTGGACCCCCAGTTAATGACAGTACACATGTAATCCATTCCAGAGAGCTTGTCTTTAACTGATTCTGTCGTTATCCGAATTAATTTTCCCCATAAGAAATAGTGGACCCTCAGCTAACAATAACATCAGCTAACGTTAAATCCAACTAACGATACATTTTAACGCAAAAATTTTGCCTCAGCTAACGCTAAAAAACTCGCCCAACGCGATTCGTTCGAGATGCGTCCACGTGTGGCCTGAGCATGCCTCAGTTGTCCCGTGGGTGCCAGTGTTTACAAGCCAGCCAGTGCGGTTGCATCCATGCATACAATCAGAACATTTCGTATTATCACAGTGTTTTTAGTGATTGTACCTGCAAAATAAGTCACCATGGGCCCCAAGAAAGCTTCTAGTGCCAACCGTGCAGTAAAAAAAGGTGAAAATTACTATGGAAATGAAGTGGATAAACGAAAAACAGATAGCAGGAGATACCATCTCTCAAGCGATCATATGTAAAAAGGGTGGGAAATACGTACTATCGTAACACAGTCAGCTGCTGCTGCACCACAGTCAGCTGCTGCTGCACCATGGTCAGTTGCTGCTGCACCACAGTCAGCTGCTGCTGCACCACAGTCAGCTGCTGCTGCACCACAGTCAGCTGCTGCTGCACCACAGTCAGCTGCTGCTGCACCAGGGTCAGTTGCTGCTGCACCACAGTCAGCTGTTGCTGCACCAGTCAGCTGTTGCTGAACCACAGTCAGCTGCTGTTGCACCACGGTCAGCTGCTGCTGCTGCTCCACAGTCAGCTGCTGCTACACCATCTGTTGCTGAACCACGGTCAGCTGCTGCTGCACCAAAGTCAGCTGTTGCTGCACCATGGTCAGCTGTTGCTGCACCATGGTCAGCTGATGCTGCACTATGGTCAGCTGTTGCTGCACCACAGTCAGCTGTTGCTGCACCAGTCTGCTGTTGCACCACAGTCAACTGCTGCTGCACCATGGTCAGCTGCTGCTGCACCACAGTCAGCTGCTGCTACACCACTGTTAGCTGTTGCTGCACCATGGTCAGCTGTTGCTGCACCAGTCAGCTGTTGCTGAACCACAGTCAGCTGTTGCTGAACCACAGTCAGCTGCTGTTGCACCACAGTCAGCTGCTGCTGAGCCACATTCAGCTGCTGTTGCACCATGGTCAGCTGCTGCTGCACCACAGCTGCTGCTGCACCACAGCTGCTGCTGCACCACAGTCAGCTGCTGCTACACCACCATCAGCTGTTGCTGCACCACAGTCAGCTGTTGCTGCACCAGTCAGCTGTTGCTGAACCACAGTGAGCTGCTGTTGCACCACAGTCAGCTGCTTCTGCACCACAGTCAGCTGCTGCTACACCACCATCATCTGTTGCTGCACCACGGTCAGCTGCTGCTGCACCAAAGTCAGCTGTTGCTGCACCACGGTCAGCTGTTGCTGCACCACGGTCAGCTGTTGCTGCACCATGGCCAGCTGGTCCTAGTGGCATTAAAGGAAGAAGGGAAGTAACCCCGGAAAAGGACGTGCTACCTAAAATCCTAATGGAAGGGGATTCCCCTTCTAAACATTAACAACTTCCATACTCTCCCCTCCTCCCATCCCATCAATCATCATCAGATCTTCAATAAAGGTAAGTGTCAGTTTGTGTGTATTAAAATTAATATTTCATGTGGTAATTTTTTTTTTTTTTCTTACTTTGTGGTGTCTTGCACGGATTAATTTGATTTCCATTATTTCTTATGGGGAAAATTAATTCAGCTAACGATAATTTCAGCTAACGATGAGCTTTCAGGAATGGATTAATATTGTTAGCCGAGGGTCCACTGTAATGGAAATCCAATTAATCCGTTCCAGACACCCAAAAGTACGTATTAAACAAAATAATTTTTTTTACATGAAATATACGTTTCCCTACACAGAAAACAACGAGACATGCAGAATAAACAATACTAAAATGACACTTATCTTTATTGAAGACTTATTGATGAGTGATGAGATGGGAGGAGGGAAGAGGATTTAGGTGTATCATTGTTTGGAAGGGGAATCCCCTTCCATAAGGACTTTAGGTACCAAGTCCTTTTCCGGGGTTACCTCCCTTCTTTGTTTTTTAATGTCACAAGGACCAGTTGAGAATCACTGGACCCCTGTCACACCAAAAATCTGTCCAGAGAACTCCGTTTCTGGCGTGTCTTTAAGATTTCCCTAAAATGGGACACAATATTGTCATTGTAGATGTTGCCAGCATGGCTTGCAACAGCTGTGTCAGGGTGATGTTCATCACCATGACACAGAAGGCAACTTCCTCCATCTCTCTTCCCCCTCCCCTGAAGGAAATTCCTGAGCTGTGGTCTGTTGCTGTTGCACCTCAAGCTCTTGCAGCTCTGTAGTGGTTAGCTCTTCATCGTCATCCTCCACCAACTCTTCCACATCCTCACCACTAACCTCCAACCCCATGGACTTCCCCAGTGCCACAGTAGATTTCACAACTGGCATAGGCTCCTCAGGGTTAGCCCCAAACCCTTCAAAATCTTGTACACTTTCTGGCCACGATTTTCTCCAAGCAGAGTTCAAAGTCCTGCAAGTCACTCCCTCCCAAGCCTTACCTATAAGGTTTATGCAACTGAGAATACTGAGGTGATCTTTCCAGAACTCTCTTAGGGTCAGTTCAGTGTCTGAGGTCACTTCAAAGCACTTTTGAAACACTGCTTTGGTGTACAGTTTTGTGAAATTTGAAATGACCTGCTGGTCCATGGGCTGGAGGAGAGGAGTGGTGTTAGGAGGCAAAAACTTGACTTTTATGAAACTAAACTCCCCCACAATTCACTCTTTCAAGTCTGGAGGATGAGCAGGAACATTGTCCATTAACAGGAGGCACTGGAGTGGCAATTTATTTTCCAGGTATTTTTTCTCACTGGGGCCAAACACGTCATAGAACCAATCGAGGAAAATGTCCCTAGTGACCCATGCCTTACTGTTTGCCCTCCACATCACACACAATTTAGGCTTGACGACACTGTTTTTCTTGAACACTCTGGGATATTTTTGTGGTAAATCAGTGATGGGCAATTATTTTGATTGGCAGGCCACATTATTAGTTTAGATAATCATGGGCACACACTTTGTTGATGCAAAATTGTAATTTTTAATAAAAGCTCAAAATTGTATCTTTCATGTGCACATTGAATATGTCAGTGAGAATGTGAGATGTTCCTTCAGTGGCAGAAATGGCAGCTTTGTGCATTAATCAAAGTGTTGAAGTCTGGTGTTATCTCCATTGTAGTAATGTTGAGTACTGCTCCTAGGTGGTCATTGATAATTGTAGATTAAAATTTTGATTTACTCAGTTTCACCACAGAAAATGGTTGCTCACCTGTGTATTTTGACCCAGATATTTCAAACATTCTTTGAGCATGAATCTTTAATATTGGAAATATTCACAAATGATAAGCGTCAATGACTTTAATGTTCCAAAAGCAGTGGATCACATTGCAGGTCAATAAGCTAAAGTTAAAGGTTCAACTGTGGCTTTATCAACATAATATCAGTTAAAGTGAATAATGACTATGGACATCACACATTCGGTTATTTTGAAGTCTTGAAATAGCTAAGTATATACTGTGTATAAGTCAAGTACGCTCAGTAATAAAAAAGATTTTCATAGTTTTTTGTTACAAAAAGATGAAAAGTAAGCTAATTGCTTGATTTTTCCCCTGACAAGATAAAAGAATCAATTTTATCATAAATGCAATATTTTAATACCATATAACTTAGTGATGGAGTGAGAGATGGTGAAAGTGTTTCTTCTTTTTCAAGTCGACCTGCCTCAGTGGGAAATGGCCAGTGTTAAAAAAAAAAAAAATACAAAGGATCCTTTTCCTTATAGTCTTGAAATGAGTTCTTTCTTGTGGTCCATGATAACAAATTCAAAATCAGAGAATCAGTTCACATCATTCATCTATGGAAAATCAAGCTAAAATACATACCTAAGTAAATGCATCAAGGGTTGTTAGGTCTTGCTGCTATGGCTGTTCAACACCCATTCCTAATTACCACATAATTTATAATGAGTTCTTTCTTAAACTGGAGACACTCAAAATTTTCTGAAATTGCTAAGCACAGTGGTGGACCATAATTTGTATTTTGTTCACCCCTGTGGAAAACTGTTGATTAGTATTAAACATTGATTTTTTTCAGGGAACTTCCCGAGAAAATGACAAAAGCAATAACACATTCCTTAGTGAAAATGATATACAAGTATGGTGATGTGGTAGACCCCATCTCTGGCAAGAAAGTTGTGTTGAACAAATTCAGGTGAGCTTCTATATTCCCAGTAAAAAATTATTAGTGTTTTAGTTTAAATCCATAACTGTGAAATGCTATTATCATTATATTAGTACATGTTAAGGGAAACAGATGATACTTTGCAGATTATTGCATGGTACCAGGGTGAATGGTGAGGTGAAGGTGCACACCCTGATCATCAGGGTGAATGGTAAGGTGAAGGCACACACCCTGATCATCAGGGTGAATGGTAAGGTGAAGGCACACACCCTGATCATCAGGGTGAATGGTAAGGTGAAGGTACACACCCTGATCATCAGGGCAACTGGTTAGGTGCAGATACACACCCTGATCATCAGGGTAAGTGGTGAGGTGAAGGCACACACCCTGATCATCAGAGCGACTGGTTAGGTGCAGACGAACACCTTGATCATCAGGGTAAGTGGTGAGGTGAAGGCACACACCCTGATCATCAGAGCGACTGGTTAGGTGCAGACAAACGCCTTGATCATCAGGGTAAGTGGTGAGGTGAAGGCACACACCCTGATCATCAGGGTGACTGTTTAGGTGCAGATACACACCTTGATCATCAGGGTAAGTGGTGAGGTGAAGGCACACACCCTGATCATCAGAGCGAGTGGTGAGGTGCAGGAACACACCCTGATCATCAAGTTGAGTGGTGACATCAAGACACATACCATGATAATCAGGGTGACTGATTTGACACCAGTGGAGTTGGATAAGGTTTTATTTGAATGGTATGGATAATAGATGAAGAAAGTTTTTCATTTAAAAATGAATTTTATTAACCCTGTAACTTCTCGCTTAATTGGCGGTATAATCTTAATCTTGGAAATAAAACTGAAAATCATAATATCAGGCTATTTTTTAGACAGTATTTAGTATAAGAGCTTTTTTTTTTTTTTTGATTAGGGTACTTTGTTAGATTGAAGTCCATTAGTCATAAAATTTGAACTTACATTGAGGGGTCAGATCCTAGGCATTTAAAATAATTATAGTGTGATTGTAGTAAAACCAACTTGTTACTTTTCTAAGGAATGCTAATTTAGATTTTTTTTATTGTTTATCCTTTTTTTTTCTCCAGGGATCAAGTAAGCAAACGTAATGAAATGTTCGGAGTGGCTGAAGATGGCTCGGGAGGCTTTAATTATGCTGAGGCGCCAGACAGAGGCTGGCAGGAAGGAAAAAAAGATCTCACACATAAGGTACACCATTATCAAATAGCTATTTCAGGCTCTTGTATTCACTTTCTATAGTGTTGTATCCATGAAAAATTTATGGACTAAAATGTTTCATTTTAACACTTTCTGGATACCTCAGCACAACCAGCAGATCATCTACCCATCTGAGATCTATTGAGCAACTCGTTTATTGGTTTGAGAGAAGAGCCACCATTCACTGCTGTAATTTTTTTTCTCCTGTTCACCCTTTAGTTAACCACTTGTTCCATGCTACCCCTTTTTAGTAATATTTTTACATTGATTTTGGACTTAAAACATCATTGTGTTCTCAGGGTAATAATTTTATACCTTGTAGTTTATGCTAGTGATTCTGATAACCAAGATTCATATATAAAAGCTAGGAAAGGAGCCAATAGCAGTACACATGCCACTGATGCCACATGAAGCATGAATTAAATTCACTAATAATTACATGGGTAGAACAATTGTGTATGATTTGAAGTCACAAAAATACAATTGCAAGCAATTTCCAGACTATATACAAGTTTTGGGTCAACAGAAGAATTTATTTTGACCTGCAAGCAAAGGTGTTGACAGTATTTTATATACACTGGAACCTCTGCTTAAGAATGCCCCACCATGCAAAATTTTCAGGATATGAACCATCATTCCATCGATTTTTTGCTTCTGGATATGAATGAAATTTCAGGATGCAAACTTCCCCATCAAGGGAGGTTCTTTAACCCTTTCAGGGTCCGTGCCGTAGATCTATGGCTTTACGTTGAGGGTCCAAACCGTAGATCTATGCCAAAATTCTAGCAGCGTCAAATTTAGCACAAGAAGGATGGAAGGCCTACATCTGAGGGAATGGGTCTGGGTGTTCAGTGTGCACACTAGAAAAAATCTGGATGCCCGCATGGCATTGTGGGAATGCCGCCAAAGTAGCTTTGTTCATCGTGCCTGGCGGCAAGGAAGCTCTCACTCTCCGGGTGAATTCTGACTCTCTTCACAACTTACAGTTCTAAGACTGATGGAAGTGGAGCTGAAGAGGAATTCTATGGTTTTGAACCATATGGTACAATGGTATCATATGGTACATTGGTGCCATGTCATACAATGGTGTTATATGGTACAATGTGCCATATGGTACATTGTACCATGTGGTACATTATACCATATGGTACATTATACCATATGGTACATTATACCATATGGTACATTATACCATATGGTACATTGTACCATATAGTACAGGGTACAGGGACCCTAATGGAAATAAGTCTGTCTGACTTTTTGGGTTATCCTAGATTCTCCAAACATATGCTGCTAATTATGATATTCTATGTAACTTTATTTGTGTATACCTAAATAAACTTACTTACGATGCCACATGCGCTTGATTAAGTTTATTCAGGTGTACAGAAATACAATTACAGGTCTCCCTCAACATTCACGTTTTCAACTTTCACGGGCTTCACACATTCGCGAATTCCCAACTGCCAAATTCCCAGCCACCAAATTCCCAGCCGCCAAATCATATTTAAGTTTCCCGCCACCTGTGAGTCCCTACTACCCTCCCTCCGACCCCTGCAACTGGCAGCCAGCCCTCCCTCCACTCAGTGTGGTGAGTGTTTTGTTTGTTCATTATTTGCTATTAAACTACAGTATAAATAATGTAAACCCATTCATGACTGCAAATTGGAATGGCTATTTGGACAGGTATTAGACGGTGACATCATGTGTTTACTCTTGAACACAGCAAAGAATCAAACATTTCTGCTACAGCTAATAATAACAGTAGTAGTAATAGTAACAACAACAATAATAATAATAATAATAATAATAATAAATACGATATAATTGAAGAAGGAAATTGTACAAAAATACGAGGGAGTGGTTGACATATCGTCAGTGTGGCTTTGTTTATGCTGGAGTGAGCATTAGTCTCCCTGCTCTTACAAACATTTCACAATAATTCATTGTGTTTGGTGCTTGTAGATTGAGTGCGACTGGAGTGGTTGAGGCAGTGGTTGAGGCAGCTGTTGAGGCAGCGATTGAGGCAGCGATTGAGGCAGCGATTGAGGCAGCTGTTGAGGCAGCAATTGAGGCAGCAGTTGAGGCAGCAATTGAGGCAGCGATTGAGGCAGCGGTTGAGGCAGCGATTGAGGCAGTGGTTGAGGCAGCTGTTGAGGCAGCTGTTGAGGCAGCGGTTGAGGCAGCGGTTGAGGCAATGGTATTTAATAACATTCATGTTAATAATAATAATAATAATACATGTTATTAATAATAACATGTACTATTATTATTTATAACATATATGTTATTAAATACCACTGCCTCAACTGTTGCCTCTACCATTGCTTCTACCACTGCCTCAACCGCTGCCAAACCGCTGCCTCAACCGCTGCCAAACCGCTGCCTGAACCGCTGCCTCAACCACTGCCTCACCCACTGCCTCAACCGCTGAATTATTGTGAAATGTTTGGAAGAGCAGGGAGACTAATACGTACTCACTCCAGCATAAACAAAGCCACACTGACAATGTGTCAACCACTCCCTCGTGTTTTTGTACAATTTCCTTCTTCAATTATATTGTATTTATTATTATTATTATTATTACAGTGGTCCCTCGTTGTTTGTAATTAATCCGTTCCTGGAGCCATTACTATAAACAAAATTTATGATTTACGAATCAATTTTCCCCATAAGAAATAATGTAAATACAATTAATCTGTTCCTGACACCCAGAAGTATTAAAACAAACAATTTTTTAACATGAAATATGTAGTACATAAACAATACAATGGGAAATGATGAATGAAACATTAACACCATAACACTTACCTTTTTTGGAGATTCTTCTTAGTGTATGGGAGACTGGAGGAGGAGAGAGAGTGGATTGTTTATAGTTTGGAAGGGGAATCCCCTTCCATCAACACCTCAGGTACCATTTGCTTTTCTGGGGTTGCTTCTCTTCTCTGTTTCTTAATGCCACTAGGACCACCTTGAGAGTCACTGGAGTCCTGTCTCTCAAAATAACTGTGGAGAGAGCTCTGTTTCTGGTGTCTCTTTAACACTTCCCTAAAATGGCCCAAGACTTTGTCACTGTACATGTTGCCAACCTGGCTTGCAACAACCTTGTTAGGGTGATGTTTCTCCATAAAGCTTTCCATCTTACCCCACATAGTAAAAAAATCTTTAATTTCTGAAGAAGGCACCTTCTTCCATCTCTCTTCCTCCTCCTCTGCAGCAAGATTCTGAGCTGCGATGTGTTGCTCTTCCTGCTGAAGCTCTTGCAGCTCCTCAGTGGTGAGCTCTTCATTGTGGTCTTTCACCAATTCTTCCACATCCTCCAAACTCACATCCAACCCCATGGAACTCCCCAGTGCCACAACTGATTTTACAACAGACATAAGCTCATTAGGGTCAGTCCCAAATCCTTCAAAATCCCTCTTGTTGACAGTCTGGCCACAATTTTCTCCAGGCAGAGTTCAAAGTCCTGGTAGTCACTCCCTCCCAAGCCATACCTATAAGGGTTATGCAGTGGAGGATGCTGAAGTGTTCTCTCCAAATTTCCCTTAGGGTCAAGTGAGTGTCTGTGGTCACAGTCAAGCACCTGTGAAACATTGCTTTTGTGTAGAGTTTTTTAAAGTTTGCAATAACCTGCTGGTCCATGGGTTGGAGGAGAGGAGTGGTATTCAGGGGCAAGAACTTTACTGTGATGAACCCAAACTCCTTGAAAATTAAGTCATCCAAGTTTGGAGGATGAGCAGGTGCATTGTCCATTACTAGCACACACTTGAGATCCAATTTCTTTTCCAGGAGATACTCCTTCACACTAGGGCCAAACACTACATTGAACCACTCGACGAAAATTTCCCTCGTGACCCATGCCTTACTATTAGATTTCCAAAACACACACAATTTACTCTTCATAATATTGTTTTTCCTGAACACACTGGGATTTTCAGAATGGTTCACTAATAATGGCTTCACTTTGAAATCCCCACTAGCATTAGCGCAGAACATTAGCGTCAGCCTGTCTTTCATAGGCTTATGTCCTGGCATTGCCTTTTCCTCTTGTGTAATGAAGGTCCTCTTTGGCATTTTCTTCCAAAAGAGGCCTGTTTCGTCACAATTGAACACTTGTTCAGGTTTCAGTCCTTCAGCCTCTATGTACTCCTGGAATTCATGCACATATTTTTCAGCCGCCTTGTGGTCCGAACTGGCAGCCTCACCATGCCTTACCACACTGTGTATGCCAGTACGGTTCTTAAATCTCTCAAACCAGCCTTTGCTGGCCTTAAATTCACTCACTTCACCACTATTTGCAGGCAATTTCTTTACCAAATCTTCATGCAACTGCCTAGCCTTTTCACAAATAAACCAAGTCATAAGAGTATCTCCTGCTAATTGTTTCTCATTTATCCACACCAATAATAACTTCTCAACCTCTTCCAGTACTGGTGATCTCATTTTTGTCAGCATAGTTACTCCCTTTGCAACAACAGCATCCTTTATTTCATTTTTCTTGGCCACTATGGAACATAAGGTTGTGTAGGGTTTCTTATACATCCTGGACAGTTTGGCCACACTTGTACCACTTTCATATTGTTCAATGATGGTTTTCTTAAATTCAATCGTATTTCTCACCTTCTTTACCACAGGCTTGGCACTAGGAGCTTTCTTTGGAGCCATGGTAGCTTATTTAGTACTTGCAAGCACTAAAATAAATGGAATATTATGAAATATTTCGCTGGAGCACGCGAGGGACCTTCACTCATTGGTAAACAATGCCAGACTGGCTGCTGCCCTGGCTCACGCCGTGCATACGCGTCCCGGACGAACTACGACTCGCGAGTCAACCTATGAAAAGCGAGTCCATGTTTATACGAAAATACCCCTATGATTGGCGAATTTTATGATTGCCGGGAACTACGAAAAGCGGGGGACCACTGTATTATTACTATTGTTATTATTAGCAGTAGCAGAAATGTTCGATTCTTTGCTGTGTTCAAGAGTAAACACATGATGTCACTGTCTAATACCTTTCCGAATATCCATTCCAATATGCAGTCATGAATGGGTTTACATTATTTATACTGTAGTTTACTAGCAAATAATGAACAAACAAAACACTCACCACACTGAGTGGTGGGAGGGCTGGCTGCCAGTTGCGGGGGTTGGAGGGAGGGTAGTAGGGACTTGCAGTGGTTGAGGAAGTGGTGGAGGCAGTGGTGGAGTCTGTGGTATTTAATAACATACATGTTATTAAAGCATAGCATGTATATATTTAGTACAATTTACGACGTTTTCATGTATTTTATGATTGTTCATGGTTCAACAAGTTAAGGAAGCAGTATTGTATTATATTTCCGTACAATATATTGGGGCACCAAACATTCACGGTTTTTCAACATTCGCAAGGCTCTTGATCCCCTAACCCTCGCGAATGTTGAGGGAGACCTTTTTTTTTTTTTTTTTTTTCTCTCAACAAGTTGGTCGTCTCCCACCGAGGCAGGGTGACCCAAAAAAAGAAAGAAAATCCCCAAAAAGAAAAAACTTTCATCATCATTCAACACTTTCACCACACTCACACATTATCACTGCTTTTGCAGAGGTGCCCAGAATACAACAGCTTAGAAGCATATACGTATAGAGATACACAACATATCCCTCCAAACTGCCAATATCCCAAACCACTCCTTTAAAGTGCAGGCATTGTACTTCCCATTTCCAGGACTCAAGTCCGACTATATGAAAATAACCAGTTTCCCTGAATCCCTTCACTAAATATTACCCTGCTCACACTCCAACAGATCGTCAGGTCCCAAGTATCATTCGTCTCCATTCACTCCTATCTAACATGCTCATGCACGCTTGCTGGAAGTTCAAGCCCCTCGCCCACAAAACCTTTACCCCCTCTTTCCAACCCTGTCGAGGACGACCCCTACCCCTCTTTCCTTCCCCTATAGATTTATATGCTTTCCATGTCATTCTACTTTGATCCATTCTCTCTAAATGACCAAACCACCTCAACAACCCCTCTTCTGCCCTCTGACTAATGCTTTTATTAACTTCACACCTTCTCCTAATTTCCACACTCCGAATTTTCTGCATAATATTTACACCACACATTGCCCTTAGACAGGACATCTCCACTGCCTCCAACCGTCTCCTCGCTGCTGCATTTACCACCCAAGCTTCACATCCATATAAGAGTGTTGGTACTGTTATACTTTCATACATTCCCTTCTTTGCCTCCATAGATAACGTTTTTTGACTCCACATATACCTCAACGCACCACTCATGTACATGGATTATTATACATAGCAGCATATGTATAAAATCCTAGGATAACCCAAAAAAGTCAGGGTGACTTATTTCCATAGGGATCCTTGTATCTGTACCATATGGTGTCCTGTACTGTATGGTACCCTGTACCATATGGTACCCTGTACCATATGGTACCCTGTGCCATATGTAACGGGTTTGTTTGGTATTCTGGTAGCGGGTGGTTAAATGATATACTTCTTCGGAGGCTTGCCGTCTACATATGGTACCCTGTGCCATATGCTTTCCTGTACTGCATGGTACACTATACCATATAGTACAATGTACCATATGGTACCCTGTAACATATGATACCGTGTACCATATGGTCAATAGGTGTTGGTGGCAGGAGACACCAGCCAAGACTGAGTGGCAACGCAAGTTAGCTATTGACTCAGCAGTTTCCAAGACAAAGCGCTTTGTCATCCACCTCAAGGAACATGTCGAGTTCCTGTACATTTGTAAATATATAATAGAACATTACTATTATACAACATTTTTGCATTTTTTGTTGTAAACAATTATTGTAAATAAAATAATGTTGAAAATATAAGTGTGTTTATTGTGTTGAATACAATAGTACCATATAGTACCATATGGTACAATGAACCATGTGGTATTGTACTGTATGGTACAATGTACCATATGATACCATTGTACCATATGGTACCATAAGGTACCATTGCACCATATGGTACCATTGTATCATATGGTACCATTGTATCATATGGTAGCATTGTACCAAATGGTGCCATTGTACCATATTCTACTATATGGTACCATTGCATCATATGGCACCATTGTATCATGTGCCATTGTACCATATGGTACCATTGTACCATATGGTACAATTGTACTATATGGTACCATTGTATTCAACACAATAACCGCACTAATATTTTCATCATTTTGTAAGTTTTGTAAGCAATACAGTGGACCCCCGCATACCGTTGGCATCACATACCGTTTATTCCGCATACCGCTCACTTTAATCGCAAAAATTTTGCCTCGCATACCGCTCAAAAACCCGCTCACCGCTGTTCGTCCAAGACGCGTCCAATGTGCGCCTTAGCCAGCCTCACATGTTCCGCCGGTGGCATTGTTTACCAGCCAGCCTCCACAGTAGCATCCAAGCATACAATCGTAACATTTCGTATTATTACAGTGTTTTTGGTGATTTTATCTGGAAAATAAGTGACCATGGGCATAAGAAAGCTTCTAGTGCCAACCCTACAGCAATAAGGGTGAGAATTACTATAGAGATGAAGAAAAAGATCATTGATAAGTATGAAAGTGGAGTGCGTGTCTCCGAGCTGGCCAGGTTGTATAATGAACCCCAATCAACCATCGCTACTATTGGTGGTACAGCTGCAGCTGCTGCTGCACTGTCAGCTGCTGCTGCTGCTGCTGTAGCATCGTCTGCTGCTGCTTAGTCTTGACTGTGGTGATAAGATCGTATTTGCCATGGTGTACTCAAAATACTTATTACTTTCCCTGACAATAATTTCCATCAATGGCTGGTCAAAGAATAATTCAAAGAATTCCAGTTCATTGGCCGTGGTTCCAAGGGGACAAGTAGGTAGAATTCCACTTTGAGAGTCATCAAAGTGGTGAGGCTTGGGAACAAAATTGGGATTTTGCTGCCAATCCCACATACGGTTTGCTGGTGGATACTGGACATCATAGGCTGGTTGTGCGGGTGGTTGTGGTTGTGGTGGGCTGGTGGCTGGCGCTCCGCTTTGTCCTTGAACTGACGAGTCAGCAGCGTAGGTCCCAGCATGGCCTGGTGAGTCACGCATGGCGGTGCCACTACCATCACCACTAACACCATCCACTGATGCCTGTGGTCTATCCATGCCAAATGTAGCCACATCATCCTCACTATCACTACCTAAAACTGGTGTTGGGCCACGGGATGTACTCCGGGATGTACTCCGTCCCCTGGGCACAGCATAGGATACACTACCCGAGCGCATGCGGAGGCGAACATACCAACGCTTCACTGGTGAATATGATTCCTCACTATCACTACTCGAATGATCGTCGAGCGCAATAAAATCACAATCCACGTCACTATCATCATCATTACTGAAGTCAGAGGCCTGGCCACGCGAAAATATTAGTTTTCTCTTGCGATGAGGAACAACCGACCATGAGTCACGAGTGCCCACACCAGAGGTAGAAGGTTGAGGATCGTCAGGGTTTTCTGCACTATTATCGATATCCTGGTCATTCTTTTCGGTCACTAACTGATCAAAGCCGTAGAATTCGTCTTCATTTCCACTTCCATCAGTGTCAGAACTATCAGATAGGAAGAGGAGAGTCCCAATTTTCCGGGGAGTGAGAGCTGACTTGCGACGAGGCATGGTGAACAAGGGTAACTGAGCCGGCGTTCCCACAATGCTATGCGGGTGCCTAGATTTTTTGTTTATGGCACACACCCACCACGCAGACCCGTTCTCTCACATGTAGGCCTATGAGCGTTTTCGCGCTAAATTTGACGGCGCTAGAATTTTGGCATAGATCTACGGTTTGGACACTCAACGTGAAGCCGTAGATCTACGGGACTGACCCTGAAAGGGTTAAATTGAATTTTGTGCAGAGATTTAAAAGCTCATGTGAGTGCGAGTTTTCATCAGAGCTGCCTCCTGGTGTTATTACTGCAACAATATTATTTGCTATATTCCTCCATTTTAGGTGCCTTAAGTTGAAATCCCCCAGGAGCAAGATGTTGGGTGCAGGAGCTGGAAGATTTTCCAGACAGTGGTCAATTTTTAACAGCTGTTCCTGGAATTGCTGGGGTGTTGCATACGGAGGCTTGTAGACTACCACAATGACTAGGTTTTGGTTCTTGATCTTTACTGCTAAAACTTCCACTACATCATTTGAGGCATTAAGCAGTTCTGTGCAAACAAGTGACTCTGCAATGTACAGGCCAAACCCCCCCTTTTGCCTGTTCACTCTGTCGCATCTGTATAGGTTGTAACCTGGGATCCATATTTCGTTGTCCAAGTGATCCTTTATGTGGGTCTCGGTGAAAGCCGCGAACATTGCCTTTGCCTCTGCAAGCAGTCCACGGATGAAAGGTATTTTGTTGTTTGTTGCTGACTTTAGACCCTGTATATTTGCAAAGAAGAATGTCATCGGACTG
Source organism: Cherax quadricarinatus (assembly GCF_038502225.1). NCBI lineage: Eukaryota > Metazoa > Arthropoda > Malacostraca > Decapoda > Parastacidae > Cherax > Cherax quadricarinatus. The sequence continues at coordinate 20,126,873 of NC_091326.1, read as the reverse complement.
GTGGTATTGTTCGTATTGGGGGGGGGATTTTTTTCCGGCATTAGTATCTGTATCTGTTGGTTTGGAGTGGAGGCCATCGACTGTGGTTCCACTCCAGGAATGACTGGATTTGGTGTACGATTTCTGCCATTTCCTGCCAGTTGTTTTTCCTTCCTGGCACTAAAAAACCTCTCCCTCTTGAGTGGCTGTGGCTACCCAGGTTTTCCCATGGCCTGGATGTTTTGTATCTTTTTGTCCCCTTTAGATGGTGTGCCTGGCAATTTAAGTTATAGCACAGTCTTTCCTGTACTGAAGAGGTACACATTTCAGGGTGAAAAAGTTTACAGGAAGGGAGTTTGCATTTTCCTGTTGTCATATGGGCATGGCATTTTCTAGGGTGGTCATAGTTGCACGTCCCATCTGTTTTTCCAGATTTCCCATGCCTGCAGATACCAAGTGCATAGTATGTACACAGGCTTGGTTTCCATTTGCCTTGGGTTTCTGTGACTGTATTCCCTGTTGGTGCATGTTTACCTGTCTTATTCCTATCCTCCCTAGCACCAACAATGGAGCTCCCACCAGTTGTTTTTGGTAATATATCCTCACTATTGCTAGTGGAGTCCTCTTGTTTGCTATTTCCTGTGGTATTTCTAGTTTGCAATATTGGTTTTATCTTATCTTTAACTACACTTGTTTCCCCACTACGGCTCCTGTCTCCCATGAGGTCATTTATATGCATTCCTTCCTGCGTATAATTCCCGACTACCTGGACAAAATCTCCAGCTTCACCATTACTGTCTCCCAGGACAGCACCTCCAGCTTCACCATTACTGTCTACCAGGACAGCACTATCAGCCCCACATTTACTGACTACCAGAACATCACCTCCAGCCTTACAGTTTCTGACTACATGGCCAGTATCAAGGGCAGTACCATTCAGCCCAGACTTTTTATGTTCCCATCTGTTGTAGAAAGCTTCCAGGTTGTCTATGAAAGCAGCTTTGATGTTATCCTATTTTAATACCAGTGTGATTTTAGTCCACAGATTTATCTCATTTGGGCATACCCAAAAACACTTCCCTGTTTTAATACTGCTTGTAGCTAGTTCTTGGATATCTGCACAAGTGGCGTGACACCAATTTCCACAAAAATGACAATTTATCCATGTGGAAGCCTGTTTGTTTGATTGATTGCAGACTACACAGGGCTTCATAATGATTTGAATGGTTGATTTACTGTAATTCTACTAGCAACCTCTTGAATACTCTATTAATAACCTCCTTAAAGTGAAGCTCCAGCTATTTGTATTTCTATTTCTAACTGTACTTGTATATTAGGACAGCTTACCGGTGTACATTCCTGATTTATATTTATTGTTTGTGTTTGATAAGGGCGCCTACAACTCCATCCATTTACAGTCTGCTTTATTATCCAACGAATCCGTTTGAAACTGGTCGAGGGTTTGGACCAGTTGAGGGTTCGACCAGTCAAGGGTTCGGAACCAGTCTGATCTGATCAGTGGGTCACTTATTTAAAACATACTGGGCTAACACATAAAGGATCTACATACTGGGAATTATCTACCCGAGAAATATGTGATTTGATTGATACAAAAGTATAACTTGCGTGTTGAAGAACCGGTGATTGCTGGCAGCTCCTACAATGACGAACAGTCGAGCCTCAACCCTTGTTTGCTGATCACTGTATCTAGCTTTTCTAGTTTTTTTTTTTTCCGTCTCCACCACAATAAATGCTATATTATCACTATAGTTGACTGGTGGGAATTTTGGAGGAAAGACGCTTTTTCTGTAGTAATATTTGCTTCTCGTTGTGTATATTTCGACCCCAATATACAGTGGACCCCTGCATAACGATCACCTCCGAATGCGACCAATTATGTAAGTGTATTTATGTAAGTGCGTTTGTACGTGTATGTTTGGGGGTCTGAAATGGACTAATCTACTTCACAATATTCCTTATGGGAACAAATTCGGTCAGTACTGGCACCTGAACATACTTCTGGAGAGAAAAAATATCGTTAACCGGGGGTCCACTCTAGTAGTAATTTCATGTAATTATATGTAGTAATTACAGTAACTGTTTGATTCATTTAAGTCATTAAATAAGAGGTTAGTATCAGGATCAATGCTTGTAATCATAAGATTTGTAGTGAATCTATAGTTAGAATTAAGTATAAACCAAAGCAAATATTCTAAAGCTAAAAAATAGCACCTGAATTATTTAACAAATGTAAAAAAAATGACCTAGGTAGTTTTTAAAGCTAAAATAAAGGAGACAATATAAAAGGGACTAAAATAATTTGTGGTGAACAAATAAAGTGATGATCAAATAATGGAGCTTGGGAATATGATAGTAGGTAGTACTTTAAAGGTAATTCTTTAAAGTTAGAATTAGGGAAACCAATATAAAAGGGACTAATATAAGTAATGAGTTTTGGAACATAATGGCAAAATAGTGAACTTATTACACTTTAGCACCTGAGAATAGCACCTTGATTATTTTAACAATTGTGAATATATGAACTAGGGTAGTTATATAAGGCTAAAATAAAGGAGAAAATATATAAAGAGCTAAATTAAGTAATGGTAAACAAAGTTAAATGGACAGATAGTCACTATGAAATAATATTGGTTTAGGAGTAAGATCTGATTTGTAATATTAAATAAGTTGAGCAGTTTATTGCACAATAAAAAGTAAAAAAAAAAAAAAAAAAATGAGGTAGTTGGTACTAGCTAGCAAAAGATAGTTTTGGGACTTGCAAAAAAAGTAATTGGAATATACACTAATTGCACACACTATAAAAGGTGACTAAAACAAGTAGTGGTAAACAAAATTAAATGGACAGGTAAGAACGATGAATAATATTAATTTGGAGTAAGATTTGACTTGTAACACAAAATTATGAGCAATTAATAGCAGTAAGAAAGAAGTAAAATGTATTGGAGGTAGTTGGCATTAGCTAGTGATGAAAAATAAAAAAATAATAATGCACAATATAATAGTAACGTACAGTATATGCACCACACGTATATATGTATTAAGGGCACTTATCTAATCTGTTACTGAAATGTCAGCTTTTCTAAGGAAGGTAGAGAAATCATGTTCGTTTGAGATGGCATATTGTTGTCCTGTTGATGTTTTCCTTACTAGTATTTTAACATCTCGCGTGAAACGCTGATGTATTTTGTTTTCCTGTTTAAGTTTTCTCAGCCTGAACAGAAGGTTTTGACGTTTTCTTGTTAGACACTCATTTATGTACACTACATTTTTCATTGTAATTGCTGATTTAATTAGGTCCTTTCTTTTATCATATGAATGAAGTCTGATCATTATACTGTGTTTACTACCTGGTTTTCCTAGCAAACGTGTTTCTTTGATTTCATTGTTTTGCATGATGACTTGTACGTGGTCCTGTATTATCCTGATAAAAGTTTCTTTGCACTGTGCTTGGGTTATGTCACTAGGAATGTGTGGACTGTTTATTATAACTGCATCAGACAACTTGTCTTGTTCAGTTTTGTCGTCTTGGAAATCAAAGTATTCATTTAGTCGAGTGTGCATGTTCTGATTCCAGTCCTTGATTGCTTCTCCAACCTTCATATTTATTGTTGTTATTTGTTCAGTGTGACTGGCTATAGCTGCTTTCAGAGTATTTTCTGTGTCAACACTTCCCGATGTAAACTTGTCTTCAAGGTTTTGGATCTTGTTCTCGAGGTTGGTTATCTTGGATTCTCGTCGCGCAAGTGTTCCTTTGATATCTTTGATTTTGTTTTCTAGAGCAACGATGTAGTCCTTGATATTGTCAGGAATAATCATACCTGAGTTATCATGGGTGAATCCTTTGAAGGGAGTGGAGTTGGAGGGGGAGTCAGCCATGTTTGTTGTTGTTCTCTGGGTGGTGGTGGTGAGGGGGGTTGATGATACACCGGTGTCCTGCTGGGTAGACAAGTTGAGTTCTAGGGTCCTTGCTGTTATTCTTTTATTACTGATGTTGTTTCTTCTGCGATATCCTTTCATAGTATCACTGAAGTAGATACTGTGTAGCTATGGAGGAGAAGGCTTGTTTTCTCAGAGCTTGGGTTAAGTGGTTGTCTGGCAGCGGAGGCAGTGTTTGGGTTAGCAGGGCTGTCTTCCTTAGATCTTCTAATTTTGTCAAGATTTGGGTTACATTCTTAGTTTTCTTGGGTTATTTTGTGGTCTACGTGGGTTCATTTAGTTGTACCTTCACTTAGGCCATCACAAGTTTTGATGAGCGATGGTTTCTTGAGGAAGAAGAGCTGGTAGGATGCCACTGCTGCCGAGGCTTGTTTATTTCCTCTTCTCTCTATGGGGAAGTGGAACAGAATTCTTCCTCCGTAAGCTATGCATGTTGTAAGAGGCGACTAAAATGCCAGGAGCAAGGGGCTAGTAACTCCTTTTTGTGTATAAATTACTAAATTTAAAAAGAGAAACTTTCGTTTTTCTTTTTGGGTCACCCTGCCTTGGTGGGATATGGCTGGTTTGTTGAAAAAAAAAATTATTATAATAATAATAGGTATGTACTAATAATAATGATAATACAGTAGGGCCCCGCTTTACGGCGTTTCACCTTACGGCATTCTGCTAATACAGCAATGTCAAATTATGACCAAAATTTGCTATACGGCAAGCGGTCTTTCAAATACGGCGCCCCCACCCGGTTTGTTTACATTCTCCGTGACCACATCTATTATGTCAGGAAACTTTCCAAAATTTCAAGTGTTTTAAAGTTACTGCGTATTTTATATGTACTCTGATAATTATACTTATGTGTACCTGTACCTAAATATACTTACACACTGTGCTGGTGTGCAGGTACATATTAAAATCGCTAAGTGTCTCTCTACTCATGACGCCAATACTACGTAATAATAATCACTCTTGGGCACACTAAATGTCTTATTTTACATTAATATAGGCATTTTCATTAATCCATCTATGATATTTTCCTCAAAATTATATATGAAACCCATTACATAGCATATAAACATGATACATACACTCACAGAATAAAAATTGACGTAAATATGAGATTTGTTTACAAAGCAGCTGTGTAGGTAGTGTCGGAAGAATTACGTTTTCTCTAGTCAAACACTGGGGGATAACTGTAGAAAAATATTCTTTTCGTATCCCTTTACTCTATATATAGCAATTCATGACCCTTGTGGGTTTAGTGCTTTTTATAATAATAATAATATTATTATTATTATAAATGTGAATGAACTAAAAGTAGACACACGTTAATACCCATTTATTTCGTCTGACCAAGTGATCGCCCACTGCCTGTTCGGTTTGTGTTCTTACATTGTCTCAACTCTGTATCTCGTTCTCTCTCTCATTTACTCTTTTGTTAACTAGTTGGCTCTCATTGACGAAGGCGTCTAAGCTTAGCTGTGATAAAAAGAGAAGTCGTAAGCCTCTTGCTTTAAGTGCCAAGTTAGAGGATGATGGTGTGCCATTCTGATTTTACTCAATAAACACCCTGCCACTCACCTCTCACACATTAATATTAATATTTTAGGGTAAGTAATAAGTGTTCTCTGTGTGTATCTTACCTTTTATTGTTTTTTTAATGCCTATTTCTATTGCTAACTTAATATAAGTTAGTGTAAACTTGTTGTCTGGCATTTATTGCATATTTTATATGTGCTCTGATAATAATACTTGTGGACCTGTGTGGTAGCCAGGTGGAGGGACAACATTACGTTTTCTCTGCTCAACCATCAGAGAAAACGTATGAATCTGCGTTTGGCCCAGCCACTCCCCCACTCCGCTCTTGTTTACAATTTTCGGCACGAATTATTCATTACTTCTCCCTTCGTTTATGATGGCATCTAAAGGTAGTTGTTAGAAATGATTAAATTCAGTGAACAAGGTATGTCGATGTTAATAATATGGCTCTGGGCAACAGTGTAGGTAGCTGGTAGGTGTAGCCCAGGCGGGCTACACCCACCGGCTACCTACACTGACTTCCTACAAATAAATACTACTCACGTTTCTTCCTATACTAAGACTACAGATATTTTAAGGTAAATAATGAGTGTACTGCATGTGTATATTACCTCTCTGGGATGTTTTAAATATCGTATAATAAGTATGAGACGGGAAGCCAGGGCTATCTACACCTGGGCTACCTGCACCTGACTTCCTACAAATAAGTACTACTCACCTCTCTCCCTACATTAAGATTACAAATACTTTAAGATAAGTAATGAATGTACTGTGAATGTATTTTACTTTGTGTGTTTTTAATGCCTAGTTCTATTACTAACTTAATATAATTTAGTGTAAACTTGTTGTCTGGCATTTATATGCATTTATAAATGGAAAAAAATGGCGTTCTGCCTTCCGGCGATGTCTGCTTTCCAGCGACAGCCTGGAACCTAACCCGCCGTATAAGTGGGGCCCTACTGTACATAATAATGATTACGTATAATAAATAATAACAATATAATAATAACAATAATACTATGTACTTACTGCATATAATTTAGTTCGACAACACCACCACAAAGGTCACCAGTGCACATGTGCTTATGGAGCTATTCTCGCGGTCCAAGGAATTCTCGTGATTTCCTTACGTTTTGTGCAGTTAATTCGCCAGATTTCTTTCTTCTGACCATGGCTCCTAAGAAAGCAAGTGCAGAGGACAGTGCCGAGAAGAAAAAGAGGATGATTTGAATGGAATTAAAGCAAGAAATCATTGATAAGCACAGACCAGGTATGTAGTGTAATGAGATAAACATAAAAATTGTACATAGCAACCACTCTCGTGACCACAATCCTCCTCCTTCTGCTGTCCACGTAATGACATTTTATTCATTCTAGAATACACCTACCATCCGACTTACGACCTTCTCGACTTACAACCACTCGACTTACGACCGTGTTTTTTATGCCAAATTTCTGGGAAATAAACAACTATTTGTGTTGTACACAGTGTTTATCCTAAACCTTACAGTACAGTGGACCCCCGGTATTTGATATTAATCCGTTCCTAAGAGCTCATCGAATACCGATAATATCGAAAACCGAATCAATTTTCCTCATAAGAAATAATGGAAATCAAATTAATCCGTGCAAGACACCCAAAAGTATGAAAAAAAAAATTTTTACTACATGAAATATTAAGTTTAATGCAATAGAATAATTACAATAACAATAAAATAATTGACACTTACCTTTAATGAAGATCTGGTGATGATTGATGGGATGGGAGGAGGGGAGAGGTGTTAGTGTTTCGAAGGGGAATCCCCTTCCATTAGGACTTGAGGTAGCAAGTCCTTTTCCGGGGTTACTTCCCTTCTTCTTTTAATGCCACTAGGACCAGCTTGAGAGTCACTGGACTTCTGTCGCACAACATAACTGGCAGCCTCACCATGCCTAATCACACTATGTATGCCACTACGATTCTTAAATCTTTCAAGCCAACCTTTGCTGGCCTTAAATTCACTCACATCACCACTAGGTGCAGGCAATTTCTTTACCAAATCGTCATGCAACTGCCTAGCCTTTTCACAAATAATCGCTTGAGAGATGCTATCTCCTGCTATCTGTTTTTCATTTATCCACACCAGTAACAATCTCTCAACATTTTCTAACACTTGCAGTCGCTGTTTCGTAATCACAGTTGCACCTTTTGCAAGAACAGCTTCCTCGATTGCCGTTTTCCTGGTCACTATAGTAGAGATGGTTGATTGGGGCTTATTATACAACCTGACCAGCTCCGACACACGCACTCCACTTTCGTACTTTGTAATTATCTCTTTCTTCATTTCATAAGTCATTAGCGACTTTTTTTCTCGAAGGGTTGGCACTAGAAGCTTTCTTGGGGCCCATGGTGACTTATTTTGCAGAAACAAGCACCAAACACAGTGATAATATGGATAATATGGAATGTACCGAATGTATCCTTAGATGCGCGCACACTGGCTGGCTTGTAAACACTAGCACACACGGAGCAGTTCAGGCCACACGTGGACAGGTCTCGTACGAATCGTATCGAATACTGGGTTTTCAATCGAATACCGAGGAAAAATTTTTGCGTTAAAATGCATCGAAAACCGGATATATCGAATACCGGGGGTCCACTGTATAAAATACAGTACTAACAACATAAAAAGTAATGTAAAACATGAAATACCAAAATAAAACAATAAAATAGTCATTACAAAAATGTTTTGTTGATATTCAGTAGTAAAGTTTGACTTACGACCATTTCGACTTACGACCATTTCGACTTACGACTGGTTTCTCGGAACCAAACTCGGTCGTAAGTCGGATGGTAGGTGTATATATCAGGTTTCTATGTTATTTATATTGTTTATTATGTCATATTAGATGAACTTTGACAAGTAAATAAGCTATAGAGTTGATATTAGGGTTATTTTGTCATGCCTCCTGAGAGCAGGAATTCAGCTGAAACGAATTACATACAGTGGACCCCCGGTATTCGATATTAATCCATGCCTGAGAGCTCATGAAATACCGAAAATATTGAAAACCGAATCAATTTTCCTCATAAGAAATAATGGAAATCAAATTAATCCGTGCAAGACACCCAAAAGTATGAAAAAAGAAAATTTTACTACATGAAATATTAAGTTTAATGCAATAGAATAATTACAATAACAATAAAATAATTGACACTTACCTAAAAATGAAGATCTGGTGATTGATGGGATGGGAGGAGGGGAGAGGTGTTAGTGTTTAGAAGAGGAATCCCCTTCCATTAGGACTTGAGGTAGCAAGTCCTTTTCCGGGGTTCCTTCCCTTCTTTTAATGCCACTAGGACCAGCTTGAGAGTCACTGGATTTCTGTCGCACAACATATCTGTCCATAGTGGCCTGTACCTCCCGTTCCTTTATGACATTCCTAAAGTGTTTCACAACATTATCAATGTAATAGTCACCAGCACGGTGACTATTACGGTGATTATTTTTTATTTACATAATGAATTTTTATTCAAACCAAAAAATAGAAGATTTACTGGTATGCAATATTGTAATAATTGTGTAAATAATATCACCACATTTGTGAACATATATTAGACCCACCAGCTGGTGTGTATTAGACGTGTGAGGTCATTTGTTTACTCGAACATTGGCAAAAATTTAACGTTTCCGCTACTTTGAGCTCAGTTTCAAGCCATTTCCATTATTAAAACCAATCAAAAATCATCTCTATTTCTGTAATACATCTTCCTTTCTATCAAATTAGACCAAGAAATCACAAATACAAGTAGAGTGGACCCTCGACCAACGATGGCATCGTCTAACGTTTAATCCGACTAGCGATGATACATTTTAATGCAAAAATTTTGCCTTGACTAGTGCTAAAAAACTCGACCAATGCGATTTGTTCCGTTCGAGACGCGTCCATTTGTGGCCTGAGCGTGCCAGTGTTTACAAGCCAGCCAGCCACTGCGGTCCCATCCAAACATACAATCGGAGCATTTCATATTATCACAGCGTTTTTAGTGATTGCACCTGCAAAATAAGTCACCATGGTCCCCAAGAAAGCTTCTAGTGCCAACCCTACAGCAAAAAGGGTGAGAATTACTATGGATATGAAGAAAGAGATCATTGCTAAGTATGAAAGTGGAGTGCGTGTCTCCGAGCTGGCCAGGTTGTACACAAAACCCCAATCAACCATCGCTACTATTGTGGCCAAGGAAAAGGCAATCAAGGAAGCTGTTTTTGCCAGAGGTGCAACTATGTTTTCGAAACTGAGACCGCAAGTGATAGAAGATGCTGAGAGACTGTTATTGGTGTGGATAAATGAAAAACAGATAGCAGGAGATAGCATCTCTCAAGTGATCATATGTGAAAAGGCTAGGAAGTTGCATGACGATTTAATTAGAAAAATGCCTGCAACTAGTGGTGATGTGAGTGAATTTAAGGCCAGCAAAGGTTGGTTTGAGAGATTTAAGAATCGTAGTGGCATACATAGTGTGATAACCTTTTTTGATGAAAATCACCCTGACACAGCTACTGCAAGCCGTGTTGGCAACCTGTACACTGACAATGTTGTGAAACACTTTCGGAATGTCATAAAGGAACGGGAGGTACAGGCCTCAATGGACAGATATGTTGTGCGATAGAGGTCCAGTGGCTCTCAAGCTGGTCCTAGTGGCATTAAAAGAAGAAGGGAAGTAACCCTGGAAAAGGACTTGACACCTCAAGTCCTAATGGAAGGGGATTCCCCTTCTAAACACTTAACACCATCCACACACTCCCCTCCTCCCATCCCATCAATCATCACCCGATCTTCAATAAAGGCAAGTGTCATGTAATTGTACATGTCTTCTTGAGTTTGTGTGTATTAAAATTATTTCATGTGGTAAAATTTTTTTTTTTTTCAATACTTTGGGGTGTCAGAAACAGATTAATTTGATTTCCATTATTCCTTATGGGGAAAATTAACTCGACTAACGATAATTTCGACTAACAGTGAGCTCTCAGGAATGAATTAATATCGTTGGTCGAGGGTCCACTGTATAAAAATCATACGAAAAAACACTGCAAAGTTGCTGTTTTATTCGAAAATTACGGTCTGTTTTTTTTATCTCGTTACACACTGTGTGCTGCAGGATTTGCTTTATGTGGTGCACACCTACCACATAGATATATTCTCTCATATCTAGGCCCAAATTTACCGCTCACAGCTTATCAAAGCGAGCTGAGCTCATAGCGTAGATCTACGGTTTGGACCCTCAATGTAAAGTCATAGATCTACGGCACAAAGCCTGAAAGGGTTAAATTAGGTTTACTGTCAAAGTGAGCAGCAAAAAATTTCCCCTCATCTTATCTTTCAATGTGTGTATCTTTCTTTAGGTGAATATATTTTTAGCTTTATTCATTATTGAGTGTTAATTTATTTGTTGCCATGCAAGATGATGCCTATTTCAGCTTTTACTATGTTGATTTCAACTGGATCTAGATTGGAGATGAAGTTTGTATATTTATATTCTGGCATTTTTTTTTTCAGGTTGGTTATAAGAAATGGCATGTGTTCGAGCCTGGTCATCCACTTCATGATGATCCTGTAGCCAGCTAAAGTTTTGCAGTTTACATTTATGTACGTATATTAATCACTTAATTTGTTTAGAAGAATTTATAAAATGTACAAATACACACTCTTAATTTGCTAATATTGTTTATATTTATCACTGGTTTGATAGTGAATTATTTTCTAAAATATTTACAATTGCAAAATAATGGAAAATTAAAAAGAAATTATTTTCATGGGGAAGCACCTGGGAAATGGGAGGTAATCAAGTCTTATCCAAGGAATAAGAGAATAGTTGAAATTTGTGAGATGAAGAGTCCTTTACTGGCATCAAGGTACCCCCCCTCCTTCCTGAAGGATGGAACAAAAGAAGTTAAAATCTGAATAGCTGTGTTAGGGTGATTGTCATCAAGAAAGGTTTGCACTTTAAGCCACATTGCACACATTTCCTTAATCTTTGAAGTAGGCAACTTCTTCAATTTCTCTGTCCCCTCCTCCGAAGCAGTTTCCTCAAGTGTGGCCTCTTGCTGTTGAAGATGATCTATCAGCTCATCAGTGGTTAGTTCTTCACTGTCCTCCTCCACCAACTCTTCCACATCCTCCCCACTAACCTCCAACCCCAAGGACTTCCCCAATGCCACAATGGATTCATCAACTGGCATAGGATTCTCAGGTTAGTCTCAAATCCTTCAAAATCCCTTTTGTCTACACATTCTGGCCACAGTTTCTTCCAAGTAGAGTTCAAGGTCCTCTTAGTCACTCCCTCCCAAGCCGTATCTATAAGGTTTATACATTTGAGGATATTAAAGTGATCCTTCAAAACTCTTTTAGAGTCAGTTGAGTTTCTGTGGTCACTATAAAGCACTTTTGAAACATAGCTTTTGTGTACAGTTTCTTGAAGTTGGAAATGACCTGCTGGTCCATGGGCTGCAGGAGAGGAGTGGTATTAGGAGGCAAAAACTTGACCTTAATGAAACTCATGTCCCCAGAAAGTCGCTCTGCCAAGTCTGTAGGATGACCAGGGGCATTGTCTAATACCAGGAGGCACTTAAGGTCTAATTTCTTTTCAGTTAGGTAATTTTTCAAAGTGGGGGCAAATGCTTGGTGTAACCAGTCATAGAAAAAGTCCCTAGTGACCCATGCCTTACTGTTTGCCCTCCACAGCACACACAAATTAGCCTTGAGGACATTGCTTTTCCTGAACACTCTGGGAGTTTCAGAGTGATACACCTTTAAATAAAGGCTTCACTTTGCAATCACCACTAGCATTGGCACACATGAGAAGAGTAAGCCTGTCTTTCATAGGCTTATGTCTTGGGAGTGCCTTTTCCTCCTGAGTAATGTAGGTCCTGTCTGGCATTTTCTTCCAAAACAGGCCTGTTTCGTCGCAATTAAACACTTGTTCAGGTTTCAAGTCTTCACTGTCTATGTAATCCTTGAATTCCTTCACATATTTTTCAGCTGCTTTATGGTCCGAAGCCTAATCACACGATGTATGCCACTACGATTCTTAAATCTTTCAAACCAACCTTTGCTGGCCTTAAATTCACTCACATCACCACTAGTTGCAGGCAATTTCTTTACCAAATCGTCATGCAACTTCCTAGCCTTTTCACAAATGATCGCTTGAGAGATGCTATCTCCTGCTATCTGTTTTTCATTTATCCACACCAATAACAGTCTTTAGGAAAGGTAGGGGGTGTGAGGACCAGGTGTTTACAGTGAAACATATAAGTGAACAGTGTTTAGATAAGGCTAAAGAGGTCTTTGTGGCATTTATGGATTTGGAAAAGGTGTATGACAGGGTGGATAGGGGGGCAATGTGGCAGATGTTGCAGGTGTATGGTGTAGGAGGTAGGTTACTGAAAGCAGTGAAGAGTTTTTACGAGGATAGTGAGGCTCAAGTTAGAGTATGTAGGAAAGAGGGAAATTATTTCCCAGTAAAAGTAGGCCTTACATAAGGATGTGTGATGTCACCGTGGTTGTTTAATATATTTATAGATGGGGCTGTAAGAGAAGTAAATGCGAGGGTCTTGGCAAGAGGCATGGAGTTAAAAGATAAAGAATCACACATAAAGTGGGAGTTGTCACAGTTGCTCTTTGCTGATGACACTGTGCTCTTGGGAGATTCTGAAGAGAAGTTGCAGAGATTGGTGGATGAATTTGGTAGGGTGTGCAAAAGAAGAAAATTAAAAGTGAATACAGGAAAGAGTAAGGTTATGAGGATAACAAAAAGATTAGGTGATGAAAGATTGGATATCAGATTGGAGGGAGAGAGTATGGAGGAGGTGAATGTATTCAGATATTTGGGAGTGGACATGTCAGCGGATGGGTCTATGAAAGATGAGGTGAATCATAGAATTGATGAGGGGAAAAGGGTGAGTGGTGCACTTAGGAGTCTGTGGAGACAAAGAACTTTGTCCTTGGAGGCAAAGAGGGGAATGTATGAGAGTATAGTTTTACCAACGCTCTTATATGGGTGTGAAGCATGGGTGATGAATGTTGCAGCGAGGAGAAGGCTGGAGGCAGTGGAGATGTCATGTCTGAGGGCAATGTGTGGTGTGAATATAATGCAGAGAATTCGTAGTTTGGAAGTTAGGAGGAGGTGCGGGATTACCAAAACTGTTGTCCAGAGGGCTGAGGAAGGGTTGTTGAGGTGGTTCGGACATGTAGAGAGAATGGAGTGAAACAGAGTGACTTCAAGAGTGTATCAGTCTGTAGTGGAAGGAAGGCGGGGTAGGGGTCGGCCTAAGAAAGGTTGGAGGGAGGGGGTAAAGGAGGCTTTGTGTGCGAGGGGTTTGGACTTCCCGCAGGCATGCGTGAGCGTGTTTGATAGGAGTGAATGGAGACAAATGGTTTTTAATACTTGACATGCTGTTGGAGTGGGGTAGGGGTCGGTCCTAAGAAAGGTTGGAGGGTCCGTTCTGGACGGCTTTACATTCAGGGGTAAAGGAGGCTTTGTGTGCGAGAATACATCTATGGGTATTGGACTTCCCGCAGGCATGCAGCAACTTTGAGCGTGTTTGATAGGAGATGAATGGAGACAAATGGAAATGGCTTTTAATACTTGATTCAAGATGCTGTTGGAGTGTGAGCAAAGTAAAAAACATTTATGAAGGGGTTTTCAGGGCCTACAAACCGGCATTGGCCAAATTAACAATTTCCGCCGGACTTGAGTCGATAGAATAGAAGTAATACTGGAGATGGGAATTGGCCTAAAATAGTCAGTCGCCTGCACTCTGAAGGATTTCGTACTTTTTGGGTGAAAAAATAACAATTTTTTTTTTTTTAAATTCTTAATGTTGCAGTTTAAAAACTGTAGTGTAAAGCACCCTTCTGGCAAGACAGTGATGGAGTGAATGATGGTGAAAGTTTTTCTTTTTCGGGCCACCCTGCCTTGGTGGGAATCGACCAGTGTGATAATAATAATAATAAATAACAGTCTCTCAACATTTTCTAATACTTGCGGTCGCTGTTTCGTAATCACAGTTGCACCTTTTGCAAGAACAGCTTCCTTGATTGCCGTTTTCCTGGTCACTATAGTAGAGATGGTTGATTGGGGTTTATTATACAACCTAACCAGCTCCGACACACGCACTCCACTTTCGTACTTTGCAATTATCTCTTTCTTCATTTCATAAGTCATTAGCGCCTTTTTTCTCGAAGGGTTGGCACTAGAAGCTTTCTTGGGGCCCATGGTGACTTATTTTGCAGAAACAAGCACCAAACACAGTGATAGTATGGATAATATGGAATGTACCGAATGTATCCTTAGATGCGCGCACACTGGCTGGCTTGTAAACACTGGCACACACGGGGCAGTTCAGGCCACACGTGGACACGTCTCGTACGAATCATATCGAATACCGGGTTGTCAATCGAATACCGAGGCAAATTTTTTGCGATATAATGCATCAAATACCGGATTTATCGAATACCGATGCCATCGAATACCGGGGGTCCACTGTATTGCATTTCAATTAATTTAAATGAGGAAAATTGACCAAGCATACGAACAAATCAGGATACGAACAGGTCCGCGGAACGGATTAAATTTGTAAGCCGAGGTTCCACTGTACATGGTTTCCATAGCAGCTCGAATACAGCCTCTCCTCACTTAGCGATGTACTCGTTTACTGATGACTCGGACCTACGATGGGCTCTCTGACCAGTATTTATACCTAAATAATGTATATTAGAGCTGATTTCCTCTTATTTTGTTTATTTCAATATACAGTACACTACTGTATAAATATTTAAAAATATACCAGAAATGTTATAAATGGTGCAGAGGTGACATTAAAACAATATCAAAGATGGTTGACACACTCATTACCATTATACGTAGTATGCTCCTCACTTAGCGACAAATTCATTTAATGACGTGGTCTCAGGAATGGAACTCCATCATTAAGTGAGGAGAGGCTGTATTTTTATAAAGAAACACTTTGATTGCATTCCTATGTGGCTCTGCAGATTTAAGAAATACCATGGTATTTATCAGGTAAAATCAGCCAGCAAGAAACCATCTGCAGATGTTTCAGATAAATATAATTTTTTTTTTATTAACGCATCGGCCCTCTCCCACCAAGGTAGGGTGGCCCGAAAAAGAAAAACTTTCATCATCATTCACTCCATCACTATCTTGCCAGAGGTGTGCTTACACTACAGTTATATAACTGTAACATTAACACCCCTCCTTCAGAGTGCAGGCACTGTACTTCCCATCTCCAGGACTCAAGTCCGGCCTGCCAGTTTCCCTGAATCCCTTCATAAATCTTACCTTGCTTAAACTCCAACAGCATGTCAAGTCCTAAAAACCATGTGTCTCCATTCACTCCTGTCTATCATGCTCACACCTGCTTACTGGAAGTCCAAGCCCCTCGCACACAATACTTCCTTTACTCCCTCCCTCCAACCTTTCCTAGGCCGACCCCTACCCCGCCTTCCCTCCACTACAGATTTATACACTCTTGAAGTCATTCTGTTTTGTTCCATTCTCTCTACATGTCCAAACCACCTCAATGACCCCACCTCCTGAGCAAATATACTCACAAGACAGGATTATTTTGGCAGAGATTGTAAGACATTCTCATATTTGTAGCAGTGAAAAAACAATGGCTAGTATGAGACTCAAAGGAAATATTAATGTATTTTAGCCTGTGCTGCTGCAGGCAGTGCAAATAAACTTAAGTTCTTTGTGCTTATCAACAAGCATTTAAATGGCATAAAAATGTCTAGTTTTTTAGAAAGCAAAGGTGGGTATGAATTATTACATGAAGCACAGTGGACCATCATAATTCACACAGGGTTACGTTCCTGAAAACTGCGCTACTAATGGTATCTGTGACTCATAGACAGAAAACCACATGAGAAAAAATCCTTGAATGTAAGGGATGTGTGTTGTCTGGATTCATTCTAATAGAAAATTTTTGTTGGGATATGATTGGTTTTAGATGATTTACTGTTGTTGATCCCCATGCACAAATACCATAGGTGATACAAGGGTAGATTAAACAGTACTGCACAGTAAGTGGTGTTGGTTGTGGTACATTCTAGTGTATTATGGAAAGAAAGCCCACTGTTTTGTAAACTTTCTTAGGTATGTGCTGGATGTGTTTGTTAACCCTTTCAGGTCCAGAAGCCAAATTTCAAAGTATGCACCAGGGTCCAAGAATTTTCAAAAAATAATTTTGTTATTTTTTCTTACGAAATGGTAGAATTTTTTTTTCTGAAGGTAATAAAACAAAAAGTACAAAATTTGATGGAAAATTGATGAAATTATGCTCTCGTGAATTTTGATGTGTCAGCGATATTTATGCGTCGGCGATTTTGCCAACTTTGACTCCCATTTTAGGCCAATTACATTATTCCAGTCGACCAAATTCTTAGCTATTTCACTAGTATTACTTCTATTCTATCAATTGAGCACAAATCGCCAAGTCAACTGTTTCAGCTACAAAATAAAGTGATCAGAAATTGGTAATTTGGCCAATTTAGTGCAAAGTTCAAACTATTCCAATTTCAAAATAGGGTCCAGAATAGACAGTGCAGGAATTCCTGGCACTAAACTAACATATCCTCTGTTAATTAGTTACGTTTGAGGCTTTACAAATGAATTCCATTTTTATTTTTTATTCACATAATGAATTTTTATTCAAACCAAAAAATAGAAGATTTACTGGTATGCAATATTGTAATAATTGTGTAAATAATATCCTGAACCTGTATTCCCTGGAACGCAGGCGGGAGAGATACATGATTATATACACCTGGAAAATCCTAGAGGGACTAGTACCGAACTTGCACACGAAAATCACTCACTACGAAAGCAAAAGACTTGGCAGACGATGCACCATCCCCCCAATGAAAAGCAGGGGTGTCACTAGCACGTTAAGAGACCATACAATAAGTGTCAGGGGCCCGAGACTGTTCAACTGCCTCCCAGCACACATAAGGGGGATTACCAACAGACCCCTGGCAGTCTTCAAGCTGGCACTGGACAAGCACCTAAAGTCAGTTCCTGATCAGCCGGGCTGTGGCTCGTACGTTGGTTTGCGTGCAGCCAGCAGCAACAGCCTGGTTGATCAGGCGCTGATCCACCAGGAGGCCTGGTCACAGACCGGGCCGCGGGGGCGTTGACCCCCGAAACTCTCTCCAGGTAAACTCCAGGTAAACATTTGTGAACATATATTAGACCCACCAGCTGGTGTGTATTAGACGTGTGAGGTCATTTGTTTACTTGAACATTGGCAAAAATTTAACGTTTCCGCTACTTTGAGCTCAGTTTCAAGCCATTTCCATTATTAAAACCAATCAAAAATCATCTCTATTTCTGTAATATATCTTCCTTTCTATCAAATTAGACCAAGAAATCACAAATACAAGTAGAGTGGACCCTCGACCAACGATGGCATCGTCTAACGTTTAATCCGACTAGCGATGATACATTTTAATGCAAAAATTTTGCCTTGACTAGTGCTAAAAAACTCGACCAATGCGATTTGTTCCGTTCGAGACGCGTCCATTTGTGGCCTGAGCGTGCCAGTGTTTACAAGCCAGCCAGCCACTGCGGTCCCATCCAAACATACAATCGGAGCATTTCATATTATCACAGCGTTTTTAGTGATTGCACCTGCAAAATAAGTCACCATGGTCCCCAAGAAAGCTTCTAGTGCCAACCCTACAGCAAAAAGGGTGAGAATTACTATGGATATGAAGAAAGAGATCATTGCTAAGTATGAAAGTGGAGTGCGTGTCTCCGAGCTGGCCAGGTTGTACACAAAACCCCAATCAACCATCGCTACTATTGTGGCCAAGGAAAAGGCAATCAAGGAAGCTGTTTTTGCCAGAGGTGCAACTATGTTTTCGAAACTGAGACCGCAAGTGATAGAAGATGTTGAGAGACTGTTATTGGTGTGGATAAATGAAAAACAGATAGCAGGAGATAGCATCTCTCAAGTGATCATATGTGAAAAGGCTAGGAAGTTGCATGACGATTTAATTAGAAAAATGCCTGCAACTAGTGGTGATGTGAGTGAATTTAAGGCCAGCAAAGGTTGGTTTGAGAGATTTAAGAATCGTAGTGGCATACATAGTGTGATAACCTTTTTTGATGAAAATCGCCCTGACACAGCTACTGCAAGCCGTGTTGGCAACCTGTACACTGACAATGTTGTGAAACACTTTCGGAATGTCATAAAGGAACGGGAGGTACAGGCCTCAATGGACAGATATGTTGTGCGATAGAGGTCCAGTGGCTCTCAAGCTGGTCCTAGTGGCATTAAAAGAAGAAGGGAAGTAACCCTGGAAAAGGACTTGACACCTCAAGTCCTAATGGAAGGGGATTCCCCTTCTAAACACTTAACACCATCCACACACTCCCCTCCTCCCATCTCATCAATCATCACCCGATCTTCAATAAAGGCAAGTGTCATGTAATTGTACATGTCTTCTTGAGTTTGTGTGTATTAAAATTAATATTTCATGTGGTAAAAAATTTTTTTTTTCAATACTTTGGGGTGTCAGAAACAGATTAATTTGATTTCCATTATTCCTTATGGGGAAAATTAACTCGACTAACGATAATTTCGACTAACAGTGAGCTCTCAGGAATGAATTAATATCGTTGGTCGAGGGTCCACTGTATAAAAATCATACGAAAAAACACTGCAAAGTTGCTGTTTTATTCGAAAATTACGGTCTGTTTTTTTTTATCTCGTTACACACTGTGTGCTGCAGGATTTGCTTTATGTGGTGCACACCTACCACATAGATATATTCTCTCATATCTAGGCCCAAATTTACCGCTCACAGCTTATCAGAGCGAGCTGAGCTCATAGCGTAGATCTACGGTTTGAACCCTCAATGTAAAGTCATAGATCTACGGCACAGACCCTGAAAGGGTTAAATTAGGTTTACTGTCAAAGTGAGCAGCAAAAAATTTCCCCTCATCTTATCTTTCAATGTGTGTATCTTTCTTTAGGTGAATATATTTTTAGCTTTATTCATTATTGAGTGTTAATTTATTTGTTGCCATGCAAGATGATGCCTATTTCAGCTTTTACTATGTTGATTTCAACTGGATCTAGATTGGAGATGAAGTTTGTATATTTATATTCTGGCATTTTTTTTTTCAGGTTGGTTATAAGAAATGGCATGTGTTCGAGCCTGGTCATCCACTTCATGATGATCCTGTAGCCAGCTAAAGTTTTGCAGTTTACATTTATGTACGTATATTAATCACTTAATTTGTTTAGAAGAATTTATAAAATGTACAAATACACACTCTTAATTTGCTAATATTGTTTATATTTATCACTGGTTTGATAGTGAATTATTTTCTAAAATATTTACAATTGCAAAATAATGGAAAATTAAAAAGAAATTATTTTCATGGGGAAGCACCTGGGAAATGGGAGGTAATCAAGTCTTATCCAAGGAATAAGAGAATAGTTGAAATTTGTGAGATGAAGAGTCCTTTACTGGCATCAAGGTACCCCTCCCCCCTTCCTGAAGGATGGAACAAAAGAAGTTAAAATCTGAACAGTTAGAAAAATTAATTAAAATGTTTTCGAGTGAAGTTAATGAGAATATTAGTGAGGATGCTTATTTTTATAATCAGAGGTTAGTGCTGAACTTGATCTAAGGGAAGGATAATTCCAGTTTCTTGGATCAAGAGCCTCTTGCTGATAACAAGGTACCTCATTTGAGGGGGAACAGTATTGTGATAGTCACTAAATTGAAATTTTTTGGCAAGATTCAACAATGATGAGTACACATGGTGTTATTAATATGATAGCAATAAATAAAACAATCTGATGTTAATTTTTTAACTCCTCTGGCAAATGTATTCCACATTTTTGGTCCTTTAATTTTCACGAGTTTCTGTAGATTGTTATATTAGAGAAAAGTGCTAAACTAACAGGGGTTATATAGTGCCTGGTGTGGAGAAAATCCTTCAGTAAAGGGGTATCTCTCAGCCTTTCAGCCCTCTGAGAGGGCTTAGCCCCCCCTTGGAAAAGGGCTAGTGGATTCTTCCACTTCCTCCCAAAACAGTTTGTACAGGTCAGCCATCACAAATCTGGCAATCAGACATCCGGTTCCATCAGTTATTCAGCACTAATTTCAAATTTCCAGGGTCGCCATACCAACCTGTTGGTACTGTTTGGTGGTGCTACTTGCTGCATAAGTCATTCCAATTTCTTTTTCTCCATTTATTGTTATAACCTGCTTACTTTTAGCCCTATTTGTTGGAACCATGGCTAAAAGAACTGCTTCTTGTTGTGTAAAGCACATACACAGTACATTGTCCATTAAAGATAAGGTGGCTTTGAAGCCACTGTCGGTTGCCATGAGCTCAGTCTTGTGATGCAGGGGAATATGCTTTATTATTACGCTAATACAGGTTGACCATCACAGATCCGGCATCATTGGGACCTGTAATGTGCCGGATTACTGAGTTTGCTGGATTACAGAGTGGTTAGGTTAAAATACACTTAATAAAATTAACCAACTTGACTTACACAAGGAAGTTCATTGAACATCAGCAAAAATCGAACATTTCCGCTAATTTGATTTCAATTTCAAGATACTTTTCGTCATCAAACCTATCAAAATCATATCTATTTCTGTAATATATCTTCCATTTTCCTAGGTAGACAGCAACCGCCCAGGGAGGTACTACCGTCCTGCCAAGTGAGTGTAAAACGAAAGCCTGTAATTGTTTTACATGATGGTAGGATTGCTGGTGTCCTTTTTTCTGTCTCATAAACATGCAAGATTTCAGGTATGTCTTGCTACTTCTACCCACACTTAGGTCACACTACACATACATGTACAAGCATATATATACATACACCCCTCTGGGTTTTCTTCTATTTTCTTTCTAGTTCTTGTTCTTGTTTACTTCCTCTCATCTCCATGGGGAAGTGGAACAAAATTCTTCCTCCATAAGCCATGCGTGTTGTAAGAGGCGACTAAAATGCCGTGAGCAAGGGGCGAGTAACCCCTTCTCCCGTATAAATTACTAAATTTAAAAAGAGAAACTTTCGTTTTTCTTTTTGGGCCACCCTGCCTTTGTGGGATATGGCCAGTTTGTTGAAAAAAAAAAAAATCTTCCATTCTATCAAACGAGACCAAAAAAAAAGAATACAGCCATTAAAACCATACAAAAATATACCGCAAAGAGGCGGCTAATGGCTTATTTATCGTCTGATTTTTTTCAATTTTGGTGTACGTTAAGAAGCATCTTTCCATCATACATTGCCCAAGTTTCAATAAGATAGTCAACAAACAACTGAGAAAAAAAAAAATATTTACCAAAATTCATATATGGCAAGCCCAAGCCAGGTACTGGAAATAAGTCACTTTGACTTTTTTGAGTTATCCTCGGTTCTTTATACTATACATATGCTGCTATGTATGATAATCTGTGTAACTGTATTTGTGTATACCTCAATAAACTTAACTCTGTTGTGTCGACTGAGTACAAGAAACCGCCCATTCACCTATATCAACTATCCAATAAAGTGGTCAGAAATTGGCAATTTGGCCAATTTCACACACATTATAACAGATGCCAATTTCAAAATAGGGTCCAGAATAAACAAGGCAGACATTCCTGGCACTAAAATAACATTTTCTCTGTTCATTAGTCATGGCTTCAAGCCTCTCTTATACAGTGGACCATCACCTAACGAACACATTGCATAACGTTAAATCCGCCTAGCGATACATTCTAACGCAAAAATTTTGCCTCGGCTAGCGCTAAAAAAAACTCGCTCAACGCGATTCGTTCGAGACGCGTCCATGTGCAGCCTGAGCCCGCCTCACTTGTTCCATGGGTGTCAGTATTTACAAGCCAGCCACCGCAGTCGCTTCCAAACATGCAATCGGAACATTTCATATTATCACAGCCTTTTTAGTGATTGCACCTGCAATATAAGTCACCATAGGCCCCAAGAAAGCTTCTAGTGCCAACCCTACAGCAAAAAGAGTGAGAATTACTATGGATATGAAGAAAGAGATCATTGCTAAGTATGAAAGTGGAGTGCGTGTCTCCGAGATGGCCAGGTTGTACACAAAACCCCAATCAACCATCGCTACTATTGTGGCCAAGAAAACTGCAATCAAGGAAGCTGTTCTTGCCAAAGGTGCAACTTTGTTTTCGAAACAGAGATCACAAGTGATAGATGATGTTGAGAGACTGTTATTGGCGTGGATAAACGAAAAACAGATAGGAGATAGCATCTCTCAAGCGATCATATGTGAAAAGGCTAGGAAGTTGCATGACGATTTAATTAGAAAAATGCCTGCAACTAGTGATGATGTGAGTGAATTTAAGGCCAGCAAAGGTTGGTTTGAGAGATTTAAGAAGCGTAGTGGCATACATAGTGTGATCAGGCATGGTGAGGCTGCCAGTTCGGACCACAAAGCGGCTGAAAAATATGTGTAGGAATTCAAGGAGTACATAGACAGTGAAGGACTGAAACCTGAACAAGTGTTTAATTGTGACAAAACAGGCCTGTTTTTGAAGAAAATGCCAGAGAGGACCCACATTACTCAGGAGGAAAAGGCACTCCCAGGACATAAGCCTATGAAAGACAGGCTTACTCTGTTGATGTGTGCCAATGCTAGTGGTGATTGCAAAGTGAAGCCTTTATTGGTGTATCACTCTGAAACTCCCAGAGTGTTTAGGAAAAACAATGTCCTCAAGGCTAATTTGTGTGTGCTGTGGAGGGCAAACAGTAAGGCATGGGTCATTAGGGACTTTTTCTATGACTGGTTACACCATGCATTTGCCCCCGCTGTGAAAAATTACCTAATCGAAAAGAAATTAGACCTTAAGTGCCTCCTGGTATTAGACAGTGCTCCTGGTCATCCTTCAGACGTGGCAGAGTGACTTTCTGCGGAAATGAGCTTCATTAAGGCCAAGTTTTTGCCTCCTAATACCACTCCTCTCCTGCAGCCCATGGACCAGCAGGTCATTTCCAACTTCAAGAAACTGTACACAAAAGCTATGTTTGAAAGGTGCTTTGTAGTGACCTCAGAAACTCATTTGACTCTAAGAGAGTTTTGGAGAGATCACTTTAGCATCCTCAATTGTGTAAACATTATAGGTAAGGCTTGGGAGGAAGTGACTAAGAAGACCTTGAACTCTGCTTGGAAGAAACTGTGGCCAGAATGTGTAGACAAAAGGGATTTTGAAGGGTTTGAGGCTAACCCTGGGAATCCTATGCCAGTTGAGGAATCCATTGTGGCATTGGGGAAGTCCTTGGGGTTGGAGGTTAGTGGGGAGGATGTAGAAGAGTTGGTGGAGGAGGACAATGAAGAACTAAGCACTGATGAGCTGCTAGATCATCATCAACAGCAAGAGGCCACACCTGAGGAAACTGCTTCGGAGGAGGGGATAGAGAAATTGAGGAAGTTGCCTGCTTCAAAGATTAAGGAAATGTGTGCAGTGTGGCTTAAAGTGCAAACCTTTTTTGATGAAAATCACCCTCACACAGCTATTGCAAGCTGTGCTGGTGACTATTACACTGACAATGTTGTGAAACACTAGGAATGTCATAAAGGAACAGGAGGTACAGGCCTCTATGGACAGATATGTTGTGGGACAGAGGTCCAGTGACTCTCAAGCTGGTCCTAGTGGCATTAAAAGAAGAAGGGAAGTAACCCCGGAAAAGGACTTGACACCTCAAGTCCTAATGGAAGGGGATTCCCCTTCTAAACACTAACACCTCTTCCCTCCTCCCATCCCATCAATCATCACCAGATCTTCAATAAAGGTAAGTGTCATGTAACTGTGCATGTCTTCTTCAGTTTGTGTGTATTAAAATTAATATTTCATGTGGTAAAAATTTTTTTGGGTTCATACTTTGGGGAATCAGGAACGGATTAATTTGATTTCCATTATTTCTTATGGGGAAAATTAATTCGCCTAACGATAATTTCGCCTAACGTTGAGCTTTCAGGAAAGGATTAATAGCATTAGGCGAGGGTCCACTGTATTACTCTTGCTTACCATTTGGAATTTTTATTCACACAAAAAATAGAAGATTTACTGTTATGCAGACTATTGCATTTTTGTAATAATTGTATAAATAATGTCATCACATTTGTGACTGTGTATTGGAATTTGGACTGGCAGGCGAACACATATTAGACGGTGATTTTTTTTTTTTTTTTTTTTTTTTTTTTTTTTTTTTTTTTTTTTCCAACAAGTCGGTCGTCTCCCACCGAGGCAGGGTGACCCCAAAAAAAAAGAAAGAAAATCCCCAAAAAGAAAATACTTTCATCATCATTCAACACTTTCACCACACTCACATATTATCACTGCTTTTGCAGAGGTGCTCAGAATATAACAGTTTAGAAGCATATACGTATAGAGATACACAACATATCCCTCCAAACTGATGATGTCATTTGTTTACTCTTGAACATCTTCAAAGAATCGAACATTTCTTCTACTTTGAGCTCAATTTCAAGGTACTTTTTGTCGTGAAAGCAATCAAAATCATATCTATTTCTGTAATATATCTTTCATTCTGTCAAATGAGACCAGAAAAATGAGAATATAGCCAAAAAAACACACAAAAATATACCGCTAATGGGCGGCTAATGAAGTTAACTCCGTTATTTATGGTCCGATTTCTTTCATTTTTCCTCTTTGAGGGGGGATCCTTGGTGCGGTGAAGAGGCTCTTGGTCTGAGTAATTAGACCTTTTGGTCTCCTTCCTCAGACCGAACCTAAATTATCCCCCACTCCCCCTTCCCTATCCCACCCTCCTTATGCCCCCCCCTTTTTTTCCCCCTTTCCTCCCCTCTCCTCACCCTCCCCTTGTTTCCCATCCCATTTGTAGTCTCTGGGGTCCGTCCCTCGGGCATTATGATTTTTAGGTAGGGGGAAGTGTGCCAGGGTTCATCCCACTCTGTGGGGTCCCTTGGGAGTGGTGTGGTTTGCTGTGGAATCTGAATTGTCTGAAGGTGACTTGCTCCCTTCCCAGATTGACGAGAAATGAGTGGGGGTGCCCTTCGGATGATGGGTGTATCTCCGGAAGCTGCCTGTTGGTTCTGGGAGATGGCAGCCGAAGGAGGTATGCTTTGTGGCATACCTCCTTGTCCACCAAGGTGGCACGGTAGATGTGAGACTGCTATTCCGGAGTGCTGGTTTACTGGCGTGAAGGGTAGAGTATGGCACAGGTTCCATGCTGCATCTTCACTGCCCTTGGGCTTGAGGCCCTCTCAGATAAGGGGTGAATTTCCGGCCCTTCCGTGCCTCCTAGTGACTGTCCCTCCACCTTCCCTCTTTTTTTCTTTCCTTCTTTCTTTTTTTTCTAAAAATAGCAAGAAAGGAGATATCATGGAAGAATCACTTTTATTATGGAGTCTTCACCTAGTGAAACCCTTCCTTCTCCTAGACCCCTTTCTGATCCCACATCCTGTTCTGACGCGGCTTCGTTATCGGTCCATTCTCTTGACTTTTCATACCCCTGTACCTTCTGCTGGTGACACTTCGTCACCTGCTTCAGGTGCTGCGGCGTCACCCATTTCAGTCCATGCTGCTACTTCTAGTATGCCTTTCACAATGTGTCTGGCTTCCCTGAATATGGTGCGACAGTTTCAGATCACCCACCTTCCTCGGGTCAGACCGCCCATGGAACTACTCCTAAGCATCCAAGGCAACCTACTGATGACAGTTCATTGATGATCACTCAGAAACGACCTGCACGGCACTCACTACCTTTGCGTACCAGGCTAATGAGTGCACAGTGGACAAAATTCTTTTCTTTGCAAACGACATCTGAAACGGATTATCTGTCTGATCATGGAATTGGTAAAACTCTTTTAAGGCACGTTGGCCAAAATATATCTATCCATGCTGTTTGAAACAGTGCGCGTGTCATAACTGTACAGAATTCAGAGCAAGCACACGCTCTCCCCCGCATCACTTCCATTGATAACATACCGGTCACCGTCCATAAGCACGCTACTCTTAATTCTTGCAGTGGTGCCGTGGTCTTACCGCCTACCATTGTACAGAGTAATTTTTTGTCTTGCAGTGATGATATTTTGAAACAATTAGTCATTCAAAACCTCCCTATTCTTAAGGTAGATACATACATCCTGCCTGCTCATGGGCAGAGGCGCTTTCCTAGTAACATCGCTCTTCTAACCTTCGACTGCCGTGAACTTCTGTCCTCTATCTATATTGCGGGCCATCGTTTAGAGGTTCATCAAGTAGTTCCCACTCCCCAACAGTGTCATAACTGCTGGCATTTTGGGCATCCCACTAAACACTGCAGATCTGCAGCGGAATGCCCGATCTTCGGTGCAGTGGATCATTCCAATATGTCTTGTAGTCTTCCTCCCCCTTGACTCAATTGCAAGGAACCTCATCCTTCCTTTTCCCACCATTGCCATGTCTATCGAAATGAACGAGAGATCCGTTACCTTAAAGAACGCGAGGGCCTTACTTACACTATGGCAGTCTTTCAGCTCCACCTTCAAGGAAACCTTCCTCGTGTCCCGTATGCTTGAGTAGCCCGTAGACCTCCAACCTTGACAGTCTTCCCGCCTCCCAATCCCTCTGCGTCCATGGTTCCCAGGGTCACCCCAGTTTCTAATGCTTTTGCAGTTTTATCCTCTGACACTCCTACCTTCGCACCACTTTCTACTTTTACTTCTTCATCTCATTTGCTAACTTCTCAGTCTACTAGACCTTGCAGACCTGCAATTTCTTCGCGTCCATCTCCTGTACAGAATCTATCTTCTACCTCAGAGACTAGTTCTCACCCCCTTTCCAGCTCTCACACAGAGGTGGAGGTTCACCCCCCCTAGTGTAGTTCCCTCTTCTCCTGTTCCCCCCCCCCCCCATCTTCTTGTATAGTTGCCCTCCAACCTCCTTCCTCTCCTGTTACACTGCAGGATTCTTCTCCCCCAGCCAATGCATCTCTCCAGGCTCATACTCCCTGCCCTCCTCAGACCTCTTTGGTTGCCTCCATAGTTACTCTGAACTTTACTTGCAATGCCTCTCCTGTCTCTAACATCATGGCATTGTCGGCTTCCTTATCAACTGAGATGTTAGACACTATCTCCAGCTATATAGCAGAGACAACACACCTGATGGAAACCAACACGCCTCCATCTACCCCTTCTATTTCACGACCCATACAACAATCTATTCCTCTGCAACATTCTAATTCTTCCTTGCTCACATGCTTACCGTTACCCCCACACGTTAACTTTACTGATCCTAAAAGCCCATAGGTTTTATCGTTTCTTATTGGTGCCATTTTATTTTTGTACATAATGTCTTTTTTACAATGGAATATTTGTGGCCTTAGGGGCAACCGAGGAGAACCTCAATTGTTGCTCTCCCAGTTGTCCCCAGTATGTGTTGGGTTGTGAGAGCCCAAAATTCATTCTGCTGTCATTCGCCCCGTTTCGGGATATGTACTTGCCAATACATTCTTCCGATCCTTTACCTGACAAATCTTATAATGAAAGTGCGCTTCTTGTACAATTTGATGTACCGTATCAACAAGTTTTTATTCGTTCCCTGCTGCATTATACTGCAGCTCGTATTTACACCGATGGTTTACAGTTAGTTCTCTTTATCTGTCTCCCTCCCGTGCATTCTGTATCTCTGATATCACACTTTTAATTTCATCTCTACCGCTGCCCATATTGTTGTTGGGTGACTTTAACGCTCACCATTACCTGTGGGGAGGGTCCCACTGCGACTCTCATGGTGATCAGTTGGAGACTCTTCTCCTTTCTCATCCTCTGCATATTTTAACCCTTTCAGGGTCTGTGCCATAGATCTACAGCTTTACGTTGAGGATCCAAACTGTAGATCTATGCCATGAGCTCAGCTCACTCTGATAAGCTGTGAGCAGTAAATTTGGGCCTAGATATGAGAGAATACATCTATGTGGTATGTGTGCACATAAAACAAATCCTGCAGCACACAGTGCATGAGAGAAAAAAAGTGAGACCGTATTTTTCGATTAAAGCAGCAACTTTGCAGTAGTTTTTCGTATGTTTTTTATAGGTGTATTTGTGATTTCTTGGTCTCATTTGATAGAATGGAAGGTATTTTACAGAAATAGAGATGATTTTGATTGTTTTTTTATTGAAAATGGCTTGAAACTGAGCTCAAAGTAGCGGAAATGTTAAATTTCTGCCGATGTTCAAGAGTAAACAATGACCTCGCACGTCTAATACACGCCAGCTGGTGGGTCTAATATACGTTCACAAATGTGCTGATATTATTTATACAATTATTACGATATTGCATGACAGTAAATCTTCTATTTTTTGGTTTGAATAAAAATTCATTATGTGAATTAAAAATAAAAATGGAATTCATTTGTAAAGCCTGAAAACATAACTAATGAACAGAGGAAATGTTAGTTTAGTGCCAGGAATGCCTGTATTGTTTATTCTAGACCCTATTTTGAAATTGGAATATTTTGAACTTTGCACTAAATTGGCCAAATTACCAATTTTCAGTCACTTTATTTTGTAGTTGAAACAGCTGAGTTGGTGATTTCTTGTGCTCAACCGATAGAATAGAAGTACAGTGGTCCCTCGTTTTTCGTAATTAATCCGTTCCTGGAGCCGTTACTATAAATGAAATTTACGGTTTACGAATCAATTTTCCCCATAAGAAATAATGTAAATACAATTAATCCGTTCCTGACACCCAGAAGTATTAAAACAAAAAAATTTTTAACATGAAATATACATATAGTACATAAACAATACAATGGGAAATGATGAATGAAACATTAACAGCATAACACTTACCTTTTTTGGAGATTCTTCTTAGTGTATGGGAGACTGGAGGAGGAGAGAGAGTGGATTGTTTATAGTTTGGAAGGGGAATCCCATTCCATCAACACCTCAGGTACCATTTGCTTTTCTGGGGTTGCTTCTCTTCTCTGTTTCTTAATGCCACTAGGACCACCTTGAGAGTCACTGGAGTCCTGTCTCACAAAATAACTGTGGAGAGAACTCTGTTTCTGGCATCTCTTTAACACTTCCCTAAAATGGCCCAAGACTTTGTCACTGCACATGTTGCCAACCTGGCTTGCAACAACCTTGTTAGGGTGATGTTTCTCCATAAAGCTTTCCATCTTACCCCACATAGTAAAAATCTCTTTAATTTCTGAAGAAGGCACCTTCTTCCATCTCTCTTCCTCCTCCTCTGCAGCAAGATTCTGAGCTGCGAAGTGTTGCTCTTCCTGCTGAAGCTCTTGCAGCTCTTCAGTGGTGAGCTCTTCATTGTGGTCTTCCACCAATTCTTCCACATCCTCCAAACTCACATCCAACCCCATGGAACTCCCCAGTGCCACAATTGATTTTACAACAGACATAGGCTCATTAGGGTCAGTCCCAAATCCTTCAAAATCCCTCTTGTCGACACAATCTGGCCACAATTTTCTCCAGGCAGAGTTCAAAGTTCTGGTAGTCACTCCCTCCCAAGCCATACCTATAAGGGTTGTGCAGTGGAGGATGCTGAAGTGTTCTTTCCAAAATTCCCTTAGGGTCAAGTGAGTGTCTGTGGTCACAGTCAAGCACCTGTGAAACATTGCTTTTGTGTAGAGTTTTTTAAAGTTTGCAATAACCTGCTGGTCCATGGGTTGGAGGAGAAGAGTGGTATTCGGGGGCAAGAACTTTACTGTGATGAACCCAAACTCCTTGAAAATTAGGTCATCCAAGTTTGGGGGATGAGCAGGTGCATTGTCCATTACTAGCAGGCACTTGAGATCCAATTTCTTTTCCAGGAGATACTCCTTCACACTAGGGCCAAACACTTCATTGAACCACTCGATGAAAATTTCCCTCGTGACTCATGCCTTACTATTAGATTTCCAAAACACACACAATTTACTCTTCATAACATTGTTTTTCCTGAACACTCTGGGATTTTCAGAATGGTACACTAGTAATGGGTTCACTTTGAAATCCCCACTAGCATTAGCACACAACATTAGCGTCAGCGAAAGGTTGGAGGGAGGGGGTAAAGGAGGTTTTGTGTGCGAGGGGCTTGGACTTCCAGCAGGCATGCGTGAGTGTGTTTGATAGGAGTGAATGGAGATGAATGGTTTTTAATACTTGACGTGCTGTTGGAGTGTGAGGAAAGTAACATTTATGAAGGGGTTCAGGGAAACCGGCAGGCCGGACTTGAGTCCTGGAGATGGGAAGTACAGTGCCTGCACTCTGAAGGAGGGGTGTTAATGTTGCAGTTTAAAAACTGTAGTGTAAAGCACCCTTCTGGCAAGACAGTGATGGAGTGAATGATGGTGAAAGTTTTTCTTTTTCGGGCCACCCTGCCTTGGTGGGAATCGGCCAGTGTGATAATAAAATAAAAAAATAATTAGCGTCAGCCTGTCTTTCATAGGCTTGTGTCCTGGCATTGCCTTTTCCTCTTTTGTAATGAAGGTCCTCTTTGGCATTTTCTTCCAAAAGAGGCCTGTTTCGTCACAATTGAACACTTGTTCAGGTTTCAGTCCTTCAGCCTCTATGTACTCCTGGAATTCATGCACATATTTTTCAGCTGCCTTGTGGTCTGAACTGGCAGCCTCACCATGCCTTATCACACTGTGTATGCCAGTACGGTTCTTAAATCTCTCAAACCAGCCTTTGCTGGCCTTAAATTCACTCACTTCACCACTATTTGCAGGCAATTTCTTTACCAAATCTTCATGCAACTGCCTAGCCTTTTCACAAATAATCGAAGTCATAAGAGTATCTCCTGCTAATTGTTTCTCATTTATCCACACCAATAATAACTTCTCAACCTCTTCCAGTACTGGTGATCTCATTTTTGTCAGCATAGTTACTCCCATTGCAACAACAGCATCCTTTATTTCCTTTTTCTTGGCCACTATGGAACATAAGGTTGTGTAGAGTTTCTTATACATCCTGGACAGTTCGGCCACACTTGTACCACTTTCATATTGTTCAATGATGGTTTTCTTAAATTCAGTTGTATTTCTCACCTTCTTTACCACAGGCTTGGCACTAGGAGCTTTCTTTGGAGCCATGGTAGCTTATTTAGTACTTGCAAGCACTAAAATAAATGGAATACAGTGTATTATGAAATATTTCGCTGGAGCACGTGAGGGGGACCTTCGCTCACTGGTAAACAATGCCAGACTGGCTGCCGCCCAGGCTCACGCAGTGGGTACACGTCCCGGACGAACTACGACTCGCGAGTCAACCTATGAAAAGCGAGTCCATGTTTATACGAAAATACCATGATTGCCGAATTTTATGATTGCCGGGAACTACGAAAAGCGGGGGACCACTGTAATACTAGTGAAATAGCTAAGAATTTGATTGACTGGAATAAGGTAATTGGCCTAAAATGGGACTCAGAGTCGGCAAAATCGCTGATGTATAAATATCGCTGACACATCAAAATTCACGAGAGCATAATTTCATCAATTTTCCATCAAATTTTGCATTATTACCTTCAGAAAAAGATTCTCTACCATTTTGTAAGAAAAAATAACAAAATTATTTTTTAAAAATTCTTGGACACTGGTGCGCACTTTGAAATTTGGCCTCTGGACTTTGAAAGGGTTAAACACGGGTGATCCTACCCATTTTGACTCTCATACTCAATCTCTCTCCTGTATTGATCTTTCTATCTGTTCCTCGCCTGTTGCACTTGATTTCGCGTGGTGTGTTCTTCCAGATTTACACGATAATGATCACTTTCCCATCTTTCTTATGTCTTCTACATATGCCCAACCATTTCGTATCCCTCGTTGGCAATTTGTTTGAGCAGATTGGGACTTATACTCCCATCTTGCTACCTGTTATGAGGACCCCCTTTCATCCTCTATTGATGAACTGGCACACTATTCGACCTTAGTCTTAACTGCGGCAATGCATTCTATCCCCCAAACCTCAGGTAGGCATTCTCAGGCATGTGTACCTTGGTGATCTCCTACATGCGCCTATGGAGTGCGTTTAAAACGTGCTGCATGGGGCCATTGTCAATACACCTACCATCCGACTTATGACCGAATTCGGTTCCGAGAAACCGGTCGTAAGTCGAAATGGTCGTAAGTCGAACTTTACTACTGAATATCAACAAAACATTTTTGTAATGACTTTATTTTATTGTTTTATTTTGGTATTTCATGTTTTACTTTACTTTTTATGTTGTTAGTACTGTATTTTATACTGTAAGGTTTAGGATAAACACTGTGTACAACACAAATAGTTGTTTATTTCCCAGAAATTTGGCATAAAAAACACGGTCGTAAGTCGAGTGGTCGTAAGTCGAGCAGGTCGTAAGTCTGATGGTAGGTGTATAATCGTACCTCAGAGCGTCTGTTGGATTTCAAGTGGGCAAGGGCAGTTGCTCACCTCGTCATCCGCGACGCTAAATGCACTTGTTGGCGAGACTATGTGTCTACCATTAACTCGTCTTCTCCTGTGCGTGATTTGGAAAAAGGTGTGAAAATTGTGTGGTAAAGTATACTCCGGACCCAGCTCCCATTTTGCGGGTTGCTGGAGTTGACGTCACAGAACCCTTGGAAGTTGCCACAGCAATTGAGAACTATCTGTCCATATCTCCCAAGGGCTTCACCTCTGTCCCTCATTTCTTGCTTCTAAATTAGATTTCTCCTCCGATGGGTTGGAGCTGTATAATGTACCTTTTACTCTTCAGGAACTGGTGTCCATGCTTTCCACTTGCCGGTCGTTGGCACCGGGACCTAATGATATCCACATCAGTATGCTTCAACATCTCCATTCTACAGCCCTTCCTGTTCTTTTATGTCTTTACAATCTAATTTGGAAACAAGGGGTTCTCCCTCAACTTTGGAAATCGGCTGTTGTACTTCCGTTTTGCAAACCGGGCACCTCTGGACTTGACACCTCTCACTATCGTCCCATTGCTCTGACCAGCGTGGTCTGCAAGGTGATGGAACGATTGGTGAATAGACGTCTGATATGGCTCCTAGAGACACAATAGCCTTTCCCCTCGCCAATATGGCTTTTGCAAAGGCCGCTCTACTGTAGACCCCTTGCTTCACTTATATACGTATATTCGAAATGCATTTGCTAACAACCACTCTGTCCTAGCTGTCTTTTTTGATCTAGAGAAGGCATATGACACCACTTGGAGGTATAACATCCTAGCCCAAGCCCACTCCTTAGGCCTCCGCGGTAACCTATCAAACTTCATCGCTGCTTTCTTGTCCAATAGACATTTTCGGGTCTGTATTGGCGCCTCGCTTTCCTCAGACTTTGTACAAGCCGAGGGAGTTCCACAAGGATGTGTCCTCAGCACTACTCTTTTTCTCTTAGCTATAAATGACCTACCTTCTGTTCTTCCTTTGCATATTTGGTCATCACTTTATGTTGATGACTTCACTATAGCTTACTCGGGCGCTGACTGTCGAATAGTAGCAGCCTCCCATCAGGTTGTGATAGACCGAGTCTTCCATTGGACTACTTTTCACGGCTTTAAATTTTCTAGTACGAAAACCCGGTTTATTACCTTCACTAGACGTCTTCTAATTCTGGATACTCCCTTGTACTTACACAGTTCACGTATTCCAGCATGTGATATGGTCAAGGTTCTGGGCCTGGTCTTTGATCGCCGGCTGACATGGAGACCACACATTTCTTCTTGAACCCTTTCAGGGTCCAAGGCCAAAATCTGAAGGGGTGCCCCAGTGTCCAAGAAATTTTGAAAAAAAAAAAAAAAAAATTCTTAAAGAATTAAAGATAATGTTTTTGTGAAGGTAATAAAACATAAAAAAGTTTTTCAGATCAGTACTTACCGAGATACAGCAGCGTGAAGTTGACCCAAAATAACCGGGTGGCGGCAACATCAGGGACTACCGCAAAATCGCCTTTTTTTATTTTACGTCTTTTATACTTTTTTCTTTTCTTCTCTAATATTTTCTTTTTCTAGTAACATTTGTGGCCTGTGAAACCAATATAATGTATATTGTATAAGTGTACACTCATTGTATTCAACACAATACCTGCACTAATTTGTGTATCATTATATATTGCTTACAAAACTTGTTTACAAGTTTATTATAAACAAAATGATGAAAATATTAGTGCAGTTATTGTGTTGAATACAACAGTACCATATGGTACAATGGTGCCATAGGGTGCAATAGTACTATAATACAATTGTACCATATGGTACAATGGTACAATATGGTATAATGGCACATGATACAATGGTACCATATAGTAGAACATGGTACAATGGCACCATTTGGTACAATGGTACCATATACAGTGGTACCATATGGTACCTTATGGTACCATATGGTGCAATGGTACCATATGGTGCAATGGTACCATACAGTACAATGATACCATATGGTTCATTGTACCACATGGTACTATATGGTACTGTTGTATTCAACACAAACACACTTATATTTTCATCATTATTTTATTTACAATAATTGTTTACAACAAAAATATGCAAAAATGTTGTATATTAGTAATGTTTTATTATATATTTACAAATGTACAGGAACTTGACATGTTCCTTGAGGTGGATAACAAAGAGCTTTGTCTTGGAAACTGCTGAGTCAGTAGTTAGCTTGTGTTGCCACTCAGTCTTGGCTGGTGTCTCCTGCCACCAACACCTCCTATTGACCATATGATACACGGTATCATATGTTACAGGGTACCATATGGTACATTGTACTATATGGTATAGGGTACCATGCAGTACAGGAAAACATATGGTGCAGGATACCATATTGTGCAGGGTAAAATATGGCACAGGGTACTATATGGCACAGGGTACCATATGGTACAGGGTACCATACAGTACAGGACACCATATGGTACAGATACAAGGATCCCTATGGAAATAAGTCACTGACTTTTTTGGGTTATCCTAGGATTTTATACATATGCTGCTATGTATAATAATCCATGTACAGTGGACCCCCACTTTACGATCAGCTCCCAATGCGACCAATTATGTAAGTGCGTTTGTACGTGTATGTTTGGGGGTCTGAAATGGACTAATTTAATTCACAATATTCCTTATGGGACCAAATTCATTCAGTACTGGCACCTGAACATACTTCTGGAATGAAATAATATCGTAAACCGGGGGTCCACTGTAATTGTATTTCTGTACATCTGAATAAACTTACTCAAGTGCATGTGGCATCGTAAGTAAGTTTATTTAGGTATACACAAATAAAGTTACATAGAATATCATACTTAGCAGCATATGTTTGGAGAACCTAGGATAACCCAAAAAAGTCAGACTTATTTCCATTAGAGCCCCTGTACCCTGTACTATATGGTACAATGAATGTAGACAGCCTGTACTGTCTGCACAGACGGCCTATGCTGTCTGCCAGTTTAGTTCATATTTCGTGGCACTAAGGTGCTGCCCTCTCAAGGCCTGCCAAGGTCAGTGGGACACTGGTCCCACTCACTCACTCTCTTAGCAGCCCAGCAGCAGTCAACAGTCCTACTCGCTCTTTCCCTCGCTGGGCATGGCCCTCCAGGGCCATGGGCACAACACACAAGCCTGTGTACCCACCATGACATTACAAATAAAGTAAAGAAGCCTCCAAAGATGTCTGTAATTGAACCTCGCTTCCGAAATCACCAAACAAGCTGGTTATATGAACCATATGGTATAATGTACCATATGATACCATTGTATGACATGGCACCAATATACCATATGGTACCATTGTACCATATGGTACAATGGTACCATATGGTTCAAAACCATAGAATGCCTCTTCAGCTCCACTTCCATCAGTCTTAGAACTGTAAGTTGTGAAGAGGAGAGTCAGAATTCACCCGGAGAATGAGTGGGGAGTGAAAGCTTCCTTGCCGCCAGGCACAATGAACGAAGCTACTTTGGCGGCGTTCCCACAATATCATGCGGACGTCCAGACCCATTCTCTCAGATGTAGGCTTACCAGCCTTCTCGCACTAAATTTGACGCCGCTAGAATTTTGGCGTAGATCTACGATTTGGACCCTCAACTTAAAGCCGTAGATCTATTGCACGGACCCTAAAAGGCTTAAAGACAACTCGCTATGGTCGGCTAAATCTCCTTAAAGCTCTTGCACATCATTCGTGGTGAACAAATCGTCACACTCCTCCGTTTGCATTCCACCCTAGTCTTGTCCAAGCTGGATTATTGTGACCAAATCTATTCTGTGGCCTTTCCCGCATCCCTAAGCTTGTTGGCAAATACTTTTTCAGCGATGGGACCATCCCAACTTAACTGTTTGTAGACCAGTATCCCATTCATCACCAAGGTCTCTGTCTGTGCCTTGGTGCCTTTCATTCATTCCCTGTTGAGAGCCTCTATGCAGAAGCAAATATTCCATTCTTGTCCGATCACTGTGATGCTCATTGCCTTCACTATTATGTTTGATTTCAGGGCCTCCACAATCCTTCCGTATATAGGATGGTCACTGATGTTAGTAGACGTTCTTTATTTGTTCATCGCCTCTGCTTACTCCACCCCTTTTCTCTCTGCCTCCATTTGCTCGTCTTCTCTTCAGTTACCACCTTTCTATGTTCATGTAGCATCTCACTTTTCCTTGCCCCCTTGGGAAGTTCTGGCAGTTCGTGTCTGTTCTTTCCCACTGCCATGCGCAAAAGCCCATCTACCTACGGTGGCTTCCCACTTTCTTTTTCTTGACCACTTTCGCTCTCATTCTCATGCCATCACAGTGTACACCTGTGGTTCTAAGTCTTCTGACGGTGTCGGATTGGCAGCAGTGTTTCTGGACAGTGTCATGTGAGGACATTTATTATCCTCGGCTAGCATTTTTACGGCTGAATTGCATGCCATTCTAGTAGCACTTATCCATATAGCATCTATGCCTGTGTCACCATTTGTGGTTATTTCAGATTCCCATAGTGCATTACAGGCTATACAAAAATTTGATACACCTCACCCCCTAGTTCTTCATATCCAAGTTTGGCTATGCTATATCTCTAGCAAACATAAAGATATTGTTTTTTTGCTGGGTCCCTGGTCATGTTGACACACAGGGCAATGAACAGGCAGACACTGCTGCACTGTCAGCAGTACATGACCTCTCAGTTTCGCATAGAGGTGTTCTAGTCACAGACTATTTCACTGAAATTGCTATCCACCTTCGCACCCGTTGGTAACAATGTTGGTCTGATCTGCTCCATAACAAACTTCATTCTATTAAACCGAGTATAGGTTTCTGGCCGTCTTCTTGTTATCAGTGTCGAAGTTGGGAGACTACTCTCTCCCGTCTTTGCATCGGCCACACTCGTCTTACTCATGGTTATCTCATGGAGAGGCTCCCTGTTCCTCTCTGCGAGAATTGTCAAGTTCCAGTATCTGTTAGCCACATTCTGTTGGACTGTCCACTCTATTAACGAGCACGCAGAATTTACCTCCAGTGTCGTCTCCACTCTGCTGCCCTTTCTTTACCTTCCCTTCTTGCTGATGGACCCTCCTTTAATCCAAACTCTCTCATTGACTTTTTGACAGCAACCGATTTACTACACAAACTCTGACGATGCCTCTAGCACTCTCCTCTGTCCTTTTTACCTTACTCTCTAGCTACCCTCTACCCCTGCACTATCCAATGCCCCGCTGCACTCCATACTCAAATAATCATCCCTCTTCCTCTTGCTACCCATTTCCCCTGCATCCTTCCCTGCCCTGCACTGTATAACCCTTGCAGTTTAGCTCTTCTTTTTCATTGTAATAATAATTCTTTCATTTTTGGTGTATGTTAAGAAGCTTCTTTCCATCATACATTGCCCAAGTTTTAATAAGATAGCCCAACAAACAACTGAGATAATAATAATAATAATAATAATAATAATAATAATAATAATAATAGTAGTAATATCTTCATTTACTACAAGTACATGTACATGGTATACAGGCCTAGCTGACATCAATTACATACTACTATATAGAAAGCTCCTTGTTATGCTAAGCATTTCAGGCAAATTAGGTCAGTGTCCCAAGATAAGACCCACACCAGTCCACTAACACCCGGGTACCCATTTACTGATGGGTGAACATAGACAACAAGTGTAGAGAAACACCCAATGTTTCTACCCTGGGTGGGAATTGAATATTTACCAAAAATCATATATGGCAAACCCAAGCCATGTACTAGAAATAAGCCACTTTGTCTGACTTTTTTGGGTTATCTTAGGTTCTCTACACATATGCTGCTATGTATGGTAATCTATGTAGAGAAAATAGCTTTTTTGTCTCAGTTTTATGGTGCACTAAGAGTGTATATCATAGCCATGTGCTATACTCCATTTTCTCTAATATAAGTCCCCAAGACAGGGATAGGAGAATGGTACTTGTATCCCATTATCCTCTTCATACCTCCGTCGAATCACTCGGTATTATGCCAAATATTATTAATTCTGGAGTATTTAACATGCTTTTATGTTATTTATATTGTTTATTATGTCATATTAGATCAATTGTGATAGGCAAATAAGCCATAGTGTTGATATTAGCATAAAGCATATTCCCCTGCATCATGAGACTGAGCTCAAGGCAACCAACAGTGGCTTCAAAGCTACCTTATCTTTTATGGACAATGTATGTACTGTGTATGTGCTTTACACAATGAGAAACATTTTTTTATTCGTTGGAACCATAGCTAGGGCTAAAAGTAAGCAGGTTATAACAATAAATGGAGAAAAAGAAATTGAAATGATTTATGCAGCAAGTAGCGCCACCAAACAGTACCAGTAGGTTAGTGTGGCGACCCTGGAAATTTGAAATTATACTAGCCAAAATTAGTGCCGAATAACTGATGGAACCGGATGTCTGATTGCCGGATTTGTGATGGTGAACCTGTATCAATACTACGACTTGACTCAAGAAATCGTAATGACACGATTGCAAATCGTGTCATTACGATTTCTTGAGTCATGTTGACGGCAGTGAAGGGACTTGAGCTAGAGTTCGTCACGGCCACGCTAGCTGGAGATTCGTCTGTAAAAACTTGCATTTGTGGTCACAGAGGTGCCTGTGCTAACTTTCCTATGGTGTAGAAATATACCTAGTTGGATGAATCTTATTGTGGCTAGCTGGTCTAGTGGCTAACGCGACGGGCTGGAGTTTTGAGACTCTATGACCGCGGGTTCAATCCCGGCCGGGGGTATGGTTTAATACTACGACTTATTTGCCAATCACAATTGAGCTAATATGACATAATAAACAATATACGTAAATAGCATACAAACATGTTAACCCTTTTAGGGTCCCCAGGCCCTCTCCCAGACTTGTTCTCAGGGTTGC
Organism: Cherax quadricarinatus; assembly: GCF_038502225.1. Lineage (NCBI taxonomy): Eukaryota > Metazoa > Arthropoda > Malacostraca > Decapoda > Parastacidae > Cherax > Cherax quadricarinatus. The sequence goes on along the minus strand of NC_091326.1, from coordinate 20,087,026 downwards.
CCAAATTTCCCAAAAAAAAAAAAAAAAAAAAAAAAAATTCTTATGAAAAGAATCTTTTCCCGATCATAATGACACCAAAAGTATGAAATTTGATGGAAAACTTATGGAATTATGCTCTCGCATAATTAAGTGTATTCTAACCTAACCACTCTGTAATCCAGCAAACTCAGTAATCCGACACACTACAGGTCCCAATGAACCCGGATTTGTGATGGCGGACCTGTACCAGGCATCATCATGCACAACCTCTCCTTGCTAGACTTTCTGAGCAACTGCACAATGAAGGTTAAAAACAGTCATTGCTCTTTCCCCATAGCACAGAAATTAAGAGAAAACCTGCACCCTACTTAGTCTACAAGTCGGGGACATTATAATTATTAGCCCACAGTTAACCCTTTGAGGGTTTTCGTCGTACTAGTACGTCTTACGCGTAGGGGTTTTTGACGTACTAGTACTCATAAATTCTAGCGGCCTCAAATCTAGTGGGAGAAAGCTGGTAGGCCTTCATATGAAAGAATGGGTCTATGTGGTCAGTGTGCACAGTCTAAAAAAAATCCTGCAGCACACAGTGCATAATGAGAAAAAAAAAACTTTTACCATTTTTTTTGAATAAATCAGCGACTTTGCAGTGTATTTTCGTATGGTATTTATTGTTGTATTCTAGTTTTCTTGGTCTCATTTTATAAAATGGAAGACATATTACAGAAATTGAGATGATTTTTACTGGTTTTACAAAGAAAAGTGCCTTGAAATTGAGCTCAAAGTAGCAGAAATGTTCGATTTTTACCAAACTTCAAAAGTAAACAAATCGTGCCAAGCGTGCAATACACGTCAACTGGTGAGTCTAATATTCTTTCACAAATGCACCAATAATATTTATACCATTTCTTACACTAATGCAATAGTCTGCATAACAGTAAATCTTCTATTTTTTGTGAGAATAAAAATTCAAAGTGGAAAGCAAAAGAATATAAGAGGGGCCTTGAGACGTGACTAATGACCAGAGGAAATGTCATTTTAGTGCCAGGAATGTCTTTCTTGTTTATTCTGGACCCTATTCGGAAATTGGCATCTTTTGAAATTTGTGTGAAATTGGCAAAATTGCTAAATTCTGACCACTGTACTGAATAGTTGAATTTCATAAATGAGTGGTTTCTTGCACCCATTCGATAGAAAAAATGGAGTTCTAGCGAAATATTCATGTTTTTTGTCGACTAGTACAGTGAAATTGGCCGAAAATGGGGCTCAAAGTGGGCAAAATCGCCGATGCGTAAACATCGCCGAGACCGCTAACTTTGCGAGAGCATAATTCCGTAAGTTTTCTATCAAATTTCAAACTTTTGGTGTCTTTATGATCGGGAAAAGATTCTCTATCTTTTCATAAGAGAAAATAATTTTTTTTTTTTTTTAAATTTGGCCGACCCTGAGAACGAGTTTCGGAGAGGGCCTGTCGACCCTCAAAGGGTTAAACAAGGAAACGGCCTTCTTGTGACTCTGATATACTATCAGTCTCCACCAAGAAATTTAATTAGTGTAAAACCAAACAAGTGTAGTGATCCATGGTATAAATCACGATAAGTTAACATGTGTCACCACGGCATGCACTCAGGTGTAAACAAAGAGACAAAATATCTCAATACCTTGGATAATCCCACAAAACTCATAAGCGAGTGATAGTGATTGACAATAGTGAGCTGGTGTGATTAGGAAATATTCCCAACGTGTTGTGGCGAACATTAGTGCAACATTCCCCAAGACACTTCCTCAAGTCTGCTGTCAAGACACCGATATCAGTCTTGTGTCGCACCAACAACACAGGACTCCAGCTATGAATCAGGCAGGTTTTATTCCCCTTTCATTTGCCTCAAAGCACTGCAGTGTTTAGATTAATGTTAGAAGAGTATTTCCTACCTTAGAGACTGTCATTTGAGTGTCAACCACACAACACCATTGAGTATCTGTCAGTATCACATGTAATCAAATGTGATATGCTGAAATATACACTCCTTTGGGGCAAAATGTAATACTTTTACTCACTAATCAACAGCCACTGTGGACACTGCTGCAGCAACTACGAAGGTGATACCAGGGAGAGGCTGCTGGAAATCATGCTGTTAAAATATAAGTGCTGCTCATTGTTATCATGTGTTTATTATCATGTACAAAAGTGTACTTATCTAACCAGTTCCTCCACACTTAGGCATTAGGAGGTAGCTAGGTTTGATCCAAGGAAGGGGAGAAGAGATCTAATTCATTAGAGCAAAAGACTTGGCAGGAAGTGCAACATGCCCCCAATAAAAGGCAAGGGTGCCATATGAGTATGTTAAAAGACAATACAAGTGTCAGGGGCTCAAGACTGTTCAACTGCCTTGCAGCATACACAAGTGGGATTTCCAATAGACCTCTGGCTGTGGTTTGTACATCAGCTAGCATCAGCAGCTTGGTTGATCAGGCCCTGATCCACTGTAAGGCCTGATCATGGACCAGGCCATGGGGGCATTGACCCCTGGAACACCCTCCAGGTATACTCCTCATCAGCATCAAGGAATCTCCCTTGAGGGAAGAGTTTTTGTATTAATTAACAAAAAGAAGTGCCAAACCACAAAGAGTTTTTATAGAGGGCCAAACTAACCCTAACTAATTAGTTTGTAATGGTCAGATAGCTGCCTTTTACTGAGTAATAATTGGTCTGAGGTGCATTCCCAGACAATTCCTGCATTATGAGGAAATTATTATTATTATTATAATAAAAAAGAAGCGCTAAGCCACAAGGGCTATACAGCGCTGCATTATGAGGAAAGTACTGTATAGTGTTGGTAACATTTTTTTATTTTAATCAGAAGTACTACACCTGTAGAGTCATACAGCACCCGGGGTAATGGGAAGAAATTTAATTCAGTTCGAGGGAGGGAAAAGTCCAATTCCTTGAATCAAGAGCCTCTCACTGGCATTAAGAAATAACCTTTGAGAGAAAGGGTCATAAGCACGTGGGAAATATGAGGCATTCAGGTTAGTTCCAAGGAAGTGGAGGATGTTCAGTTCCTTGGATCATTATTATTTTTGTCATTAGCAAGAACACTAAACCCACTTGGAGCAAGAGCCCCTTACTGGGTGTTGATTATTATTGTAATCAAAGAAAGTGCTAAACCTACTGGCTGTTGAGGGGTATTAATAGTGTAGATTTGGGAACAGTTGTGAATTTTAGAGTATCCCTGCAGTCTGACATGTTTTTTTTTTTTTTTTTTTTTTTTTTTTTTTTTTTTTTTTTTTTTTTTTTTTTTTACGTGTTGAATGAGCACAAAATTTTATCAGATTAGACACAGGAATTTCTTGTGCGTGTTCCTACTTATTTTAAAATCTAATTGGGCACATGATTTGTTCTCAAAAGTTTTCCTGTTTTAATATTAAGGGTAAGTTTATTGGCAAAGGTCTAATTGTAGACTTTTTGTTTAAAGCTAGCTATGGTGCCTGTCAATGGGTCTGGGCCTGATAAAATAAGGTTTGTGCTATCAACAAGGAGCACAGGTTTCAGATGTTGGGCAATATTTGGTAGGTCATCAATATTATAGTCTTTTGGAAGTGCTAAACCCACAGGGGTAATGCAGCACCTGAGGAATGTAAAAAATTTATATTCAATTAAAAGGGAGGGCAGTGGCTCTTTATCCAATTTCTTGGATTAAGAGCCCTTCACTGGCTTCAAGGAACCTCCCTTGAAGGGAGATCATTGATAGGGATGAGGAAAAGAGGAGCAGAATCCTACCTAGGGGATTATCATTATTATATACAGGGAAAGTGCTAAACCCACAGGGGTCATGTAGCATCATGGAATGGGAGGTAGCAGTGTTCAGTCCAGGGAAGAAAACATTATTATAATCAAAAAGAAGTGCTAGACCTACAAGGGTCATACAGCTGAGGGAAGAGAATTATTATTATTATAATCAAGGGGGAAGCGCTAAACCCGTAGGATTATACAGCACCTGTGGGGGGAATGGAAGGTATTCAGGGTTAATTCAGGGAACTGGAGCACAGATCCAGTTCCCTAGATCAAGAGCCCTTCACCAGCATTAAGGAACCTTCCTTGAGGGGGAGGGAAGAGAAGAGGATCAAGAACCTTCATCCCAGCTTCAAGAAACCTCCTGGAGGGTGGGGGCAGATCTCTGAATTCATTGATAGGCTACTTTGTGCCATTTATTGCTACATGCTGTTGTCTGCCAATGATGTATGACTCAAAATATTACTTATTTCATAGCACTTTTTTTATTATAATTCATAGCACTAATCCTATAAGGGTCATACAGTGCTATGGGGAATGGGGCATTGAAATTTAATGCAAGGAAAGGCAGGATAGCTCCAATTCTTCAGATTAAGAGAATTTACTGATGTCGAGGCACCTCCTTGGAAAGGCGAGAATACTTTGTATTTCCTCAGTCCACAGTGGCTGAGTTAAAGCAGAATAATATTGTGGTCGAAAGTATCAAAAGATTTTCATAGATCAATAAGAATATAGGACTATTCATTTGTTTCACAAGTGCTGAATAAAATAGTGTTTTTAAATAGCAGGCATGTTGAATACATTATTATTATTATAAAAAAGAAGCGCTAAACCACAAGGGCTATACAGCCATGTTGAATACAGAGGTGATTACAGCACTGGAAAAGACAAATGGAAAGAAAATTTTGAGATGATCAGTTGTTCAACCTTGATAGGTGGTCAGTCCCTTGGTCTAAAGCATAAGCATGTGCCTAGAGCAGTGGCATTGTAAGGGGAAAGTGGGCTGCCCTGGGTGACACTAATGCCCAAGACAGTGTGTTGTGATAGAAACACAGGCCTTATCTCTAGGCTTTATTGAACATAGAATCTTCATAGTACTTCTGCAACAAAAAAATATAATGACTAGTACATCTAATAGCTGCTTCTACAGGGAGGATGATGTCTTGCATATGTCAAGAGAAAAGTTATAACTACAGGCCACATATTTAAACTCGCCATGTAATCTGCATCACTAATATATGGATATAAGAGAGGAGAACCACACATCATGTGTTGGCGCCCATGACACACACCAAGCTGTCGCTGTTGTTAAGGGCCCTGAGAGGTGGTGCAGTATTATCCTGCTGCTGCTCCCCACAGGAGCAGTATCACTACCATCTCCCCCTTCTAAAATATTAGAGACAGTAATTTCCCAAGCTGTTAGGTGGGCGACGTATACGTCCCGACCTTCATAGCCCTTGAGCCTCTTCACCAGGTTCGATATTTTCCAGCGGGGTTTGATTAACTGCTGGAGCAGAATCCTCTATTTCCATAGGGGTAGTCTCAAGGGGCTTTCCAGGAGAAAACGAAGCATCTTTCACATCTACTGGTGTATCTTGAGATTCCACACTAATGGGGATTTCACTGGGGCTAAATGTCTTGTAGATACTGTAGTCTCTTCACCATTTTGGTAGTGAATGTGGATTAGGTTGCAGGAGCTCTACCTCTTCCACTAAAGGATCCGTCTTGTTCATCCTACGGTGACTCTTCAGGAGAATGGGTCCAGGATGACATAACCAAGTGGGCACGGAGGCTCCCGTAGAGGAACGACGTGAATAGTTGAGGAGTCTTTCATGAGGGGTTCCATTAGTAGCTGTGCACAGCAATGATCTAATAGAGTGAAGAGCATCAGGTAGGACGGTTTGCCAGTGTTGAACAGGTAGATTGCACGACTTCAATGTCACTGTAACTGTCTTCCATATAGTACCATTGAACTGCTCCACTTGACCATTGCTTTGATGGTTGTAGCTTGTTGTTCTGCTGCAGGCAATACCTTTGCTAGCCAAAAACTCCTGAAGTTCGTTACTCATGAACGAGGATCCCGTCTGAATGGATATAAGCTGGCATACCAAAAATAGAGAACAACTGTGAAAGACAACTAATAACAGTTGAAGCAGTCATATTTGCACAGGGGAACACAAAGGGAAACCTTGAATATTCATCTACTATGTTAAGGAAATATCTATTCTGATTTATGCTTGGTAGAGGTCCTTTGAAATCTACATTCAGTCTCTCGAAAGGCTGGGTGGATTTTATGAGATGAGTCTTCTCTGGCTGATGAAAGTTTGGCTTGCACTCTGCATATACTCTGCATGCTCTGATCACTTGTCGCACATCTTCCACTGAGTAGGGCATGTTCTTTGATTTGACAAAATGGTACAGGCGTGTAACTCCTGGGTGACACAAAGCCTTGTGGAGTGCTGAGAGTGATTGTAAATCATGACATGCTGCTCCACAGTGGGATCTAGAGAATGCATCAGGTGAGATGTTCTCTTGACCCGGTCGGTACAGAATATCAAAGTCATAACATGATAGTTCCATCCTCCAGCGTAATATCTTGTCATTCTTTATCCTATCCTACTTTTGTGCTTCTTGTCGAACATATACATCACGGACCGTTGGTCAGTCCTTATGGTGAAATGTCTACCAGTTAAATAATGCCTCCAGTGGCGAACTGCTTCTATGATGGCCTGGGCTTCCTTTTCTACAGCAGCGTAACACTTCTCTGATCCTTGAAAAGCTCTCGAAAAGGCTACTGGTCGTCCTGCCTGAGATAAGACTGCAGCAATGGCAATGTCAGATGCATCCGTTTCCACTTCGAATGGTAGGGACTCATCAATGGCTTGAACTACTGAGTTTTCAATGTCCTGTTTGAGAGTATGGAAAGCGGTTTCTGCTTCCTTTGTCACAGGAAATATCGTGGTAGCACTCAATGGGCGGACTTTACTTGAATAGTTGTAGATCCATTGTGAGTAATAAGCAAAGAGACCAAGAGTTCTTCGGAGTGACTTTTTGTCTTGAGGCATTGGAAGTTCCCGTAGAGGTTGTAGTTGTTCAGGGTCTGGGAATATTGAACCTCCTTCCACTACATAACCAAGGATGCTAAGCCTTTTAGTTGAAAAAGTGCACTTTTCTTCATTGTAACTGATATTTTTCTTCTTGGCGGCTTCCAAAAACTTATCAAGGTTTGGATCATGTTCCTCCTGGGTCTTGCCACAAATGGTAACATTATCTAAATACGCATAAGTTCCCATGAGTTGCTCTTCCTGAATGAGTGAATCCATAATTCGTTGGAAGCAGGCTACCCCATTGGCGACTCCAAAAGGGACTCTGGTAAACTGATACAGGCCATCACTAGCCTGAAACGCTGTGTATGGTTTATCTTCATTCCTTATAGGGACTTGATGATAGGCACTCTGTAGATCAATTGTGCTAAACACACAGTACTGAGCAATTTTATTTATTTAATGTCTTTGCAAACAGTACATTGAGATTGTGTATATACAATAGTGGGTTGCAATGCAAAGAGAGCCTCTATTATGCCTAGGCATTATGGGCCAACTTATTATTGGCTTACATTCTACTTGATACTCTGTATAGTCCTTGTGGCTTAGCGCTTCTTTTTGATTATAATAATAATCTACTTGATACTAAGGAGTAGTATATAGTTGTACAGTAGGAAAGTAATTATTTCATAGTTGTACAGCAGAATATTAATTATAAATGAATCACCCCTCAAGGAAGGTTCCTTGATGTTGGTGAGGGGCTCTTGATTTAGGGAATTGGATCTGTGCTCCAGTTCCCCAAATTAAGCCTGAATGCCTTCCACATCCCCCCCCAGGCGCTGTATAATCCTCCGGGTTTAGCGCTTCCCCCTTGATTGTAATAATAATAATAATATAAATGAATCAAAATTTGTATAATACAAAGGTATATGTATTTATATTCTAAAATGCTTTTGTGAAAAACTGATTCAATTATATTCTTGTCAACAATGGATAAAAGGTTCAATGTGATTGTTTCAGTTATGATGTGGGAGTACATAGGTGAGTAAATGTATACTGAGTATTTAGCATTTAGTCTAGGGTGATTAAGTGGCTTTTGAGAAGAGTCTTAAATTGATTTTCAGACTGGGTTACTTTAATATCTTCTGGTAATGAATTCCACATTTTGGGGCCCTTTATGTGCATAGAGTTTTTACACAGTGTGATATGGACATGAGGTATATCAAAAAGAGATGTGTGTCTTGTGTTGTGGTCATGTGTCCTGTTTAGGTTGGCGAGGAAAAGTTTGAGTGGGGGGTTTATATTTGTGTGTATTGTTCTGTGTATGTAGTATGGATGTTCTTAATGGTAAGCAGATTCAGACTTTTGAATTATTATTATTATTATTATTATTATAATCAAGGGGGAAGCGCTAAACCCAGAGGATTATACAGCACCTGGGGGGGGGGGATGTGGAAGGCATTCAGGCTTAATTCGGGGAACTGGAGCACAGATCCAATTCCCTAAATCAAGAGCCCCTCACCAACATCAAGGAACCTTCCTTGAGGGGCAGACTTTTGAAAATTGGTGGAGTATGCTGGCGGGAGTGGGAATTTATCATTCTTACTGCTGCCTTTTGCTGGGTTATTAGGGGTTTTAGGTGATTGGATGTTGTTGATCCCCATGCACAAATTCCATATGTAAGATAAGGGTACATGAGTGAATGGCACAGTGCCAGGAGAGCTGATTGTGGAATGTAGTACCTTATCTTTGATAGTATGCCTACAGTCTTGGAGATTTTCTTGGTGGTTTGTTGTGTGTGTGTCCGGAACTTAAGGCTACTGTCAAGGTGGATACCTAGGAATTTTCCCTGTGAGTCTTGTGACTGATGATCCATTTAGCATAATGTTAATTGGATCATTTGCAGCTTTGTTTCCAAACTGAATGAAATAGGTTTTATCAGTGTTCAGGGTAAGTTTGTTAGTCCTCATCCAGGCAGATATTTTCTGTAATTCAGCATTGACTGTGTTTGCTAGTATGACTGCGTTTGGGTGGGAAAATACATATGTAGTGTCATCTGCAAATAATATGGGTTTGAGTAGCTGTGATGCATTTGGTAGATCATTGATGTAGATGAGAAAGAGGAGTGGTCCAAGGACGCTTCCTTGTGGGACTCCTACTGTGATTGGTTGGGTGGAGGAGTTTGCATCATTTGCATACACATATTGAGTTCTCTTACTAAGGTATGACTTTAGATAGTTGAGGGAGTGGCCTCTGATACCATAGTGAATTAATTTGGAGTACAGTAGTTCATGGTCGACTGTATTGAAAGCTTTACGTAAATCAATGAAAATGCCCAGCGGGACTTATTTCTTTTCAAGTGTGGTATATATTAGTTCTAGCATGTGTATGATAGCGTCATTTGTGCTTTTATTATTTCTGAATCCAAACTGACAAGGGCTTAATATGTTGTGTGAATTATTATTATAATCCAAAAGAAGTGCTAAGCCACAAGGGCTATACAGTGCTGCAGGGTAGGGGAGGAAGCGAGGGTATTGGGCGGCAGAAGGGGGGAGGGATGATCAGTAGGTTACAGAAAACAGCGGGGCAGGGGATAGTGCGGGGGTAGAGGGTAGCAAGAGATTGAGGTAGAAAGGGCTGAAGGTATCAGAGTATGTTGTGTGAAACGAGGTAGGAATAGATCCGTCTATGAATTAATTTTTCAAAGATTTTAGAGAGCAGTGGTAAGTTAGATATTGGTCTATAGTTATTCAAGTCAGCTTGGTCACCTCCTTTATGGATCAGAGTGACCCTCGCTATTTTGAGGGTTGTTGGGAAGGTAGACGACTCAATGGATTTGTTAAAGAGCATTGCAATAATTGGTGACAATACTTGAGAAGCTTTTTTATACATAAAAGCAGGCAAGCTGTTTGTCTCCTGCCTTGTTTTTAACCCTTTGAGGGTCGACAGGCCCTCCCTGAGACTTGTTCTCAGGGTCGGCCAAATTTAAAAAAAAAAAAAATATTTTTTCTTATGAAAAGATAGAGAATCTTCTCCCGATCATAATGACACCAAAAGTATGAAATTTGATGGAAAACTTGCGGAATTATGCTCTCGCGAAGTTAGTGGTCTCGGCGATGTTTACACATCGGCGATTTTGCCCACTTTGAGCCCTATTTTCGGCCAATTCCAGTGTATTAGACAAAAATCATAACTATTTCGCTAAAATTCCATTTTTTCTATCGAATGAGTATAAGAAACCACCCATTTACTGATTTCAACTATCCAATACAGTGGTCAGAATTTAGTAATTTTGCCAATTTCACACAAATTTCAAAAGATGCCAATTTCCAAATAGGGTCCAGAATAAACAAAGACATTCCTGGCACTAAAATAACATTTCCTCTGTTTGTTAGTCACATCCCCAGGCCCCTCTTATATTTCTTTGGCTTTCCACTTTCAATTTTTATTCTTACAAAAAATAGAAGATTTACTGTTGTGCAGACTGCTGCATTAGTGTAGAAATGGTATAAATAATATCAGCGCACTTGTGAAAGAATATTAGACTCGCCAGTTGACGTGTATTGGACGCTTGGCATTATTATTATTATAATCAAAAAGAAGTGCTAAGCCACAAGGGCTATAGGACGCTTGGCATGATTTGTTTACTTTTGAACTTTGGTAAAAATTTAACATTTCTGCTACTTTGAGCTCAATTTCAAGGTACTTTTAATTGTAAAACCAGTCAGAATCATCTCAATTTCTGTAATATGTCTTCCATTCTATAAAATGAGACCAAGAAAACTAGAATACAACAATAAATACTATATGAAAATACAGTGCAAAGTCGGTTTTATTCCAAAAACATGGTCAAAGTTTTTTTTTTCTCATTATGCACTGTGCTGCAGGATTTTTTTTTTTTTTTTTTATACTGCGCACACTGACCACATAGACCCATTCTTTCATATATATGCCTACCAGCTTTCTCCCGCTAGATTTGAGGGCGCTAGAATTTAGGCGTACTAGTACGTCAAAATTATTATTACAATCAAAAAGAAGCGCTAAGCCACAAGGTCTATACAGCGCTGCAGGGTAGGGAAGGAAGCGAGGGTATTGGATGGCAGAAGGGAGGAGGGATGATCAGTAGGTTACAGAAAACAGCGGGGCAGGGGATAGTACGGGGGTAGAGGGTAGCAAGAGATTGAAGTAGAAAGGGCTGAAGGTATCAGAATTTGTGAAGTAAGTCAGTTGTTGTCAAAAAGTCAATGAGAGTGTCTGGATGAAAGGTGGGTCCATCAGCGAGAAGGGAAGGTAAAGAGAGAGCAGCAGAGCGAAGACGACGACGGAGGTAAATTCTGCGTGCTCGTTGATAAAGTGGGCAGTCCAACAGAATGTGGCTGACTGATAATGGAACTTGGCAATTCTCACAGAGAGGAGCAGGGCGCCTCTCCATGAGATATCCATGAGTAAGACGAGTATGGCCAATGCGAAGACGGGAGAGAGTAGTCTCCCAACCTCGACACTGGTGATAAGAAGACAGCCAGTAACCTATACTCGGTTTAATAGATTGAAGTTTGTTGCCGAGCATAGTAGACCAACGTTGTTGCTAACGGGTGTGAAGTTGGGAAGTACGTAGTACGTCAAAAACCCTGGGTCGTAAGCCGTACTAGTACGGCCGAAACCCTGAAAGGGTTAAGGGTGTTTATGATGAGCATAACTTCAGTGGGGTTGGTTGGAGCTAGGAATAGCGTATTTGGGTAGGTTCCTACGAGGTAGTGTGATGGATGGGCGTTTGTGCTTGGTATTTTGTTTGCTAGATTTTTTTTCCTATGGTGGAGAAGAAAACATTGTCTGGTTGCTGTTTCGGTTGGAGTGAGTAGGGGTTCATCTGATTTTGTTAGTTTGCTTTGTTTTTGGATAACTTTTTAGTTCCAAGAATTTCAGATAGTTTTCCAGGTTTTTTTCATGTCACATTTGATGCTATGTAATCTATTTTCGTAATACCATTTTTTTGACCTTCTTATCAGGCTGGGAAGTGCTGACGAGTAATTTCTCGACTGTTCTCTAGTTATTTGACCCATTCTATACTGTTTTTCATATTTGTGCTTTGTGTTAATGGATTTGAGGATGCTTGGTGTTAGCCAGGGATTATTCAGTCTCTTTGCTGTGATCTGTTTAGTTTTTCTGGGGCAATGTCTGTTGTGGAGGCATTGGGCTTTTTATATTAAATTATTTATACATTCATTCATATCTGTATATGTTTCAAGCTCATTTTGCCAATCGATGTTATTCATAGCTGCTATAAAGTTAACTTCTGTATCTTTATGTAGTCTGAAGGTTACTTTAGTAATGTCTTGTAGTAGTTTGCCCAGATTATTATTATTATAATCAAAAAGAAGCGCTAAGCCACAAGGACTATACAGCGCTGCAGGGCAGGAAGGAAGCGAGGGCATCAGGTGGCAAAAGGGAGATGGATGAGTAATAGGTTACGGATAACAGCGGGGCAGTGGATGGTGAAAGGGTAAAGGGCAGCAAGAGACTGAACTAGAAAGGGCTGAGGGGAGTGCGAAAAGTATCATCAGAGTTTGTGGAGTAAATCAGTCGTTGTCAAGAAGTCAATGAGAGAGTCAGGATTAAAGGAGGGTCCATCAGCAAGAAGGGAAGGTAAAGAGAGAGTAGTAGAACGAAGACGACGTTGGAGGTAAATTCTGCGTGCTCGTTGATAGAGAGGGCAGTCTAACAGAATGTGGCTAATCGATACTGGAACTTGACACTGCTCACAGAGAGGAACAGGGTGCCTCTCCATGAGATACCCATGAGTAAGACGAGTGTGACCAATGCGAAGGCGGGAGAGAGTGGTCTCCCAACCTCGGCACTGATGACAAGAAGACGGCCAGTAACCTATGCTCGGTTTAATAGAATGAAGTTTGTTACCGAGCAGAGTTGACCAACGTTGTTGCCAACGGGTATGAAGGTGGGTAGCTATTGCAGCAAAATAGTCCAGAAATGGAAGTTTGCCCAGATTAGTTATGAGAAAGGTTGGGTAGTGGTCTGTAGTGTTGTCTGTGATTATGTCTGATTTTAAAGGGGATATGGTGTTTGTCCAGATGTGGTCTATTAAGGAGATGCTTGTCTCGGAGATTCTTGTAGGTTTAGATATTGCTGGTAGCAACAGGCAGTTACTCATTGTGTTTGTGAATTCGGTTACTTGTGGGTCTTGGTCGTGTAGTATGTTTATGTTGAAATCACCTGTTAGTAGTAGGTGGTCTTTATTCATGTGTGTATCAGTAATCATGTTTCCTAGTTTTTCACTAACGTGATAAATGTTTGACTGTGGTACTCTGTAGATGTTTATAACTGTGAGGGGTTTTTGCAGGTCTTTTGATTTAAATTTGGCTATGATATATTCTCCATGTTCATCCCTTGTGCAAGATTTGATATATTCGAGTTGATTTGAATAGTATATAGCTGTTCCTCCCCTTTGCTGGTCTGTTCTACAGTTTTGTATGGCCATGTGGCCAGGAATGGTATAGAAATCTGTAATATCAGGCTTAAGCCAGGTTTCTGTGAATGTAATGAATGATATATTGTAATGAAGGGAACTGAGTAATGCTGTGAGGTCATCATAATGTTTGCTCAAGGATCTGACATTGTAGTTAAAGATGGTTATGTTATTGTTTGCACTGAGTAATGTCTTTGCTTGGTCTGCTGTGTAGTAATTACAGTTAATGGTTGATTCATGTAATTCATTTTGTAAAAAGTTTACATCAGGATCTATGCCTGTAATCATAGGATGAGAGTAATTTTACAAACTAGATTTTCTGAGTAAAACGATATAAGATTTATATTGAATCTACAACTAGACTTATGACTAAGACTCCGTGATTAATCTAAAACTTGTAAAAATTTGAAAGATAAAGGGATTATTACAGAATTGATAATTCAGTTATACACTTAAGTATCTAACAGCACCTTAATTATTTTAACAAGTGAGTTTATGAACTACAGTAGATATTTACAGTTAAAATAAAGGAGCTAATGGATATAATATTATTATTATTATAATCAAAAAAGAAGCGCTAAGCCACAAGGACTATACAGCGCTGCAGGGCAGGAAGGAAGCGAGGGCATCAGGTGGCAAAAGGGAGATGGATGAGCAACAGGTTACGGATAACAGCGGGGCAGTGGATGGTGAAAGGGTAAAGGGCAGCAAGAGACTGAACCAGAAAGGGCTGAGGGGAGTGCGAAAAGTATCATCAGAGTTTGTGGAGTAAATCAGTCGTTGTCAAGAAGTCAATGAGAGAGTCAGGATTAAAGGAGGGTCCATCAGCAAGAAGGGAAGGTAAAGAGAGAGTAGGAGAACGAAGACGACGTTGGAGGTAAATTCTGCGTGCTCGTTGATAGAGAGGGCAGTCTAACAGAATGTGGCTAATCGATACTGGAACTTGACACTGCTCACAGAGAGGAACAGGGTGCCTCTCCATGAGATACCCATGAGTAAGACGAGTGTGGCCAATGCGAAGGCGGGAGAGAGTGGTCTCCCAACCTCGGCACTGATGACAAGAAGACGGCCAGTAACCTATGCTCGGTTTAATAGAATGAAGTTTGTTACCGAGCAGAGTTGACCAACGTTGTTGCCAACGGGTGCGAAGGTGGGTAGCTATTGCAGCAAAATAGTCCAGAAATGGAACACCTCGATAGGAAATTGGTAGGTCATATACTGCTGACCGCGCAGCAGTGTCTGCCTGTTCATTGCCCTGTACGGCGACATGACCAGGGACCCAACAAAAAACAATATCTTTATGTTTGGTAGAGATACGGCGTAGCCAAAGTTGGATACGGAGAACTAGGGGATGAGATGTATCAAATTTTCGTATAGCCTGTAGAGCACTAAGGGAGTCTGAGACTACTACAAATGATGACACAGGCATAGATGCGATACGAATAAGTGCTGCAAGAATGGCATACAGTTCAGCAGTAAAAATGCTAGCTGAAGATAGTAAATGCCCTCGTACGACGCTGTCCGGAAACACTGCTGCGAATCCGACGCCGTCTGAAGACTTAGAGCCATCTGTGTACACAGCGGTGGCATGAGAATGAGAGTGGAAGTGATCAAGAAAAAGAGAGCGGGAAGCCACCGTAGGCAGTTGAGCTTTCGAGCAAGGGAGTGAGAAAGAACAGACCCGAACAGCTGGAACTTCCCAGGGGGGTAGGGAAAAGTGAGATGCTACATGAACATATAAAGGTGGTAACTGAAGGGAAGACAAGAGTGAAAGTAGGCGAAGAGAAAAGGGACGGAGCAAACAGGGGCGGCGAACGAATAAAGAATGTCTACTAATATCGGTGACCATTCTATAAATGGAAGGATTGTGTAGATCGTGAGAGCGTACATAGTAACGAAGGCAATGGGCATCACGGCGATCAGACAAGGATGGAACATTTGCTTCTGTATAGAGGCTCTCAACAGGGGAAGAGCGAAAAGCACCAAGGCACAAACGTAAGCCTTGGTGATGGATAGAGTTAAGGCTAGAGAGAGTAGCAGGAGAGGCCGCGGAATAAATCTGGTCACCATAATCGAGTTTCGATAAAACGAGGGCTGAATGTAGGCGAAGCAGAGTTCGACGATCAGCTCCCCAGGAAAGATGAGCAAGGGTTTTAAGGAGGTTTAGCCGGCTGTGACAAGTTGCCTTCAGAGAGGTAATGTGAGGTTTCCAGGTTAACCGACGGTCAAAGAGAAGGCCTAGAAACCTGACTGTATCACGTTCGGGGATACGGGAGCCATAGAGATACAAAGGATGATCGGAGATAACAGAGCGTCTAGTGAAAGTAATTTGGTGAGTTTTGGTACTTGAAAATTTAAACCCATGTGTGGTGGCCCAAGTGGAAACACGGTCGACCGCATGCTGGAGAGAAACTGCAATAAGGTGACAGTCAGCGCCTGCACAAGCAATAGCGAAGTCATCAACATAGAGTGATGACCAAATATTGGGTGGAAGAACAGAGGCCAAATCATTTATAGCAAGGAGAAAAAGTGTTGTGCTTAGAACACATCCCTGAGGGACACCTTCAGCTTGGACGAAGTCCGGGGAAAGAACATTATTGACTCGAACACGGAAATGTCTGTCAGTTAAAAAGTTCTTAAGGAAGGATGGTAGATTGCCTCGGAGGCCTAAGGAATGGGCCTGGGCCAAAATATTATACCTCCAAGTTGTGTCATATGCCTTCTCAAGGTCAAAAAATATGGCAATAACTGAGTGATTATTCGCAAAGGCATTACGAACATACGTATCCAAGCGTAGTAAGGGGTCTATGGTAGAACGACCCTTACGAAAGCCATATTGACTAGCGGAGAGACTGTTGTGAGTCTCTAAATACCACATTAAACGTCGATTTACGAGGCGTTCCATCACTTTGCAAACTGCACTTGTAAGAGCGATGGGGCGATAGTGGGAGGCATCATGTCCTGTAGTACCCGGTTTGCGGAAAGGGAGAACAATGGCAGATTTCCACAGCTGGGGAAGAACTCCTTGTGCCCAAATAAGATTGAAGAGGTGTAAGAGGACTACAAGGGCTGACCGATGTAAATGTTGTAACATACGAATATGAATGTCATCAGGCCCAGCTGCCGATGATCGGCAAGCTGAGAGCGTTGCCTCCAGTTCTTGAAGTGTAAAAGGCACATTATACTGTTCTTCTCCGAGAGAAGAAAAGTCCAAGGGTACTAACTCTCTGGCAGACTTTGAGGAAAGAAACGAGGGGCATAGATGGAGCCCTCGGGAAATACGGACCAGATGTGTGCCAAGTTCAATGGCAACGTCGAGAGGGTTTGCTATATCAACACCAGTGACCCGTAGAACAGGAGCCGGGTCAGGAGAGTATTTACCACTCAATTTCCTCACTTTTTTCCAGACTGCACTCATAGAAGAAGCAGAGGTGATGGTGGAAACATAGTCTCGCCAACAAGTGCGTTTAGCTTCACGGATGACACGGCAAGCGATCGCACGCTTCTGCTTAAAATCAACAAGTCTCTCAGCGGTTCTATTGTACCGGTACCTGCCCCATGCAGCACGTTTCAAACGTACTGCACGAGCACAAGCAGGAGACCACCAAGGCACGCACTTCTGAGAATGCCTGCCTGAGGTTTGGGGTATAGAATGAGAAGCTGCGGTATAAACTGATGTCGAGAAGATGTGTAGGAGCTCATCAATGGAGGATGAAGAAGGAACCTCACTAAAAGCAGTGAGGTGTGAGTAAAGATCCCAATTTGCCCGATCAAATTGCCAGCGAGGGCTACGGGAAGGTGGTGAATAGGAAGGAGAAGTAAGAATGATCGGAAAATGATCGCTGTCATGTAAGTCTGGTAGAACAGACCAGGTGAAGTCTAGTGCAGTGGAGGAAGAGCAGACTGATAGATCGATGTAAGAGAGAGTATGAGTACGAGGATCAAAATGGGTGGGAGTACCCGTATTTAAAACATGGAGGGGGTGAGAGGCAAGAAAAGCCTCCAACTGAATGCCACGTGAGTCACAATGAGACCCCCCCCAGAGGAAATGGTGGGCATTAAAATCACCAAGTAACAGAAGTGGTGGTGGTAAGGATGAAACAAGAAAGGCAAAGTCTGGGATAGAAAATGCTCGAGAAGGAGAGAGATATAAAGAACATATTGTAAACCACTTATTCAAGTGGATACGGGCTGCAGTGTAATGCAGCGAGGTATGGACAAATAGTTGACAGTACGGAATATCATTGCGTAGAAGAAGGGCACTTTCATTAAAGGTCCCATCTGAGAAAGGATCCGAAGAATACAATAAATTATAGCCTGAGATAGGTTGGAAAACAGCCGAGTGTAATTTTGGTTCTTGTAAGCAAGCACCAACAGGGGAAAACCTGGAAAGCAACATCTGAAGCTCACCCCGATTACCCCTGAGGCCGCGGATATTCCACTGTAAATAGGCCATGATTGGCGATGAAGAAAATATCAGGAATCTGTAGGTAAAGGCACCTACGGACTAGAGGGGTTAGAAAAGTCAACGTGTGGTGGCATTGGAAGATGTTCAAGTAGCGAAGGAACGGAGCGTTGCGAAGAATGGGGTTGTGAAGATGGAGGAGAGGGAAGAGAAGGAACAGGAAGTGAATCAGTGTCCATTGAAGGTTTAGTCTCTGCAATATATTCTGAAATGGCTTCAAGTGTTTCTGAATTCAAAGATGTATGGGAAACCATATTGGAGATAGGAGGAGGAGGGTGAGTAAAGATTGGGACAGTAATGGACTGTACCAAAGTAGAGGGGGAGGGAAAAGTGTAAGGGACTGGAGATGAAGTGTGGGGGGGGACAGAAGAGGTAGAAACCTGGGAGGTGACAGAAGAGGGAGAAACTTGGGAGGGGACGGGGGTGGAAGGCATAGTACGAGGAGGAGGGTGAATCTCCACACTTGTAATAGAGCCAGAGAGAGGGGAAGAACTAGGTACAGAGACTGGAAAGGTAACGTGTGGAGGTGGAAGAAGGGAAGGAAGGGGCAAAGAAGATTTGAGCAATGTGGATTTTTTGGACTTCTGAGTAGAGGGGCGATTGGTATTAGGTGTCGTACGAGGTCTTGTCTATACTGGGGCTTGTGAGGAAGGACGCGAAGATGTGAGAACAGACTGAGTTGTAGTCGGGACGTCAGAGCCAAGGACAGCAAAAGGATTAGATGCCGTAATGGCTATGGGAGGGGTAACAACAGAGGAGGCTGCAGAAGATGGGACCCCAGAAGTGGGGGGATGTTTGGAAACACGAGAATAAGAAACACGGGGTAGTCTCCCTTGGAGGCGGAGATGAGTAACTGCCATAGCATAAGGGAGACCTTCTGCCTCTTTGAGGCAACGGATTTCACGTTCATTTAAGTAGACCTGGCAACGGCGGGAGTACGAAGGGTGAGCTTCATTACAATTAAGGCAAGATGGAGGTTGACTGCAAGATGTATTAGAATGGTTGTCGGCACCACAGACTGGGCATTCGGCCATAGATCTGCAATATTTCGCTGGGTGACCAAAACGCCAGCAATTTCTACATTGTTGCGGTGTAGGTATCACCTTTCGAACTTGTAACCGATGTCCCGCGACATATACAGAGGACGGGAGTTCTCGGCTGTCAAAAGTTAAACGAGCCACATTGCAAGGGTAACGTCTCCGCCCCCGGGCAGGAAGGACATAAGTGTCTACTTTGAGGATTGGGAGATCCTGGAGTTCCAGCTGTTCAAAAATGTCATTGCCACATGACTGGAAATTCTGTTGGACTATGGTATGGGGCAGAATGACAGTACCACTACAAGAATTGAGAGAAAGATGTTTTTCAATAGTGATAGGAGTAGTATCGATATTCGAAAGGAGAGAAAGATCATGAGCTTGGGTAGCATTCTGGACAGTGACGATGCGCGTACCGCTCTTGAGAGCGTGAAATGAAATATCTCTGCCAACATGACGCAGGAGCGCTTTGGCAATACTATGGTCAGAAAGGTAGGCAGAAGAAGAAGTTGGTCTTAAAGTAAAGAATTTAGTCCATTGTGTGGTCCGAAACTGAGCGTGGAGAGGGAGTGCTTGACGTGTCGGTCGTTTCCGAGTAGAATGGGAAGGTAACGACGGAGCATCATCAGGAGATTGACGTTGGCGTTTAGGAGTAGGACCGGAGTTGGTCCGGCATGAAATGGGTGGGCGATTCGAAAATTGCCGTACCGTAGAGGGAGAAGCCGGAAGCATAGTCAAAGGAGAGCGGAGTTCAGACAAATCGAAGGAGTCAGTCGAAGCCCCGGTACCTGAAGCGGGTGAGGAAACAGCACCAGCAAGAGGTACAGGGGCATCAGGAGTGTCCGAAGAGTGGTCTAAACACAAGGCAGGGTCAGAATGGGGTGCGGTATCAAGGAGGGGCCCGGGGGTAGTGGTTTCATGGACTAGGGCTGCCATGGTTAGGTTACTCCTTTGCTTTTTGTTTTTAAGAAAAAAAAAGAAAGAAGAAAAGAAAATAAAAACAAAAAAAAGAATAAAAAAAGGGGGGAGCGGGGAGGAATAGTTCCCAGGAGGAATGAAAGGGCCGGAAATCTCCCTCCGCGCCCAAGAGGACTCGACACCGCTAGTAGCGCAGATGCAGCATGGAACCCGTGCCATACCCTACCCTTCATGCCAGTAAACCAGCAATCCGGGATAGCAACCTCACATCTGCCGAGCTACCTCGGTGGACAAAAGAGAGGGCGGCCGGATATCCGCCACAAAGCATACCTCCTTCAGCCACCACCCCCGGAATCCGAAAGGTGGCTTCCAGAGATACACCCGTCGCCCAAAAGACACCCAAAGCTACTCCGGGATACCGGAGAGGGATCGGGACATCCCTAGGCAATCCAGATTCCACGGCAAACTACGCCACCGCCAAGAAACCTCAACGGAATGGGATCGACCCCGGTGTCCTTTCCCCTACCTAGGAACTAGCGCGCCTGTGGGAGAAATCACGAAGGCTAAAAAGAGGAAGGGCAAAAGGGAGGGGTGAGGAGGAGGAGGAGGAATGGAAAAAGGGGAGGATGGGGAGGATGGGATAGGGGAGGGGAGAATGGGGGGTAATTAGGTTCGGTCTGAGGAAGAAGACCGACAGGGCTAATTCCTCAGACCAAGAGCCTCTTCACCACGCCAAGGAGCCCCCCTTGAAGAGGAATGGATATAATAGTAAAAGAATGTATTAAAAGTAAAATCAGTAGCACCTGAGGTAGTCTATACCACCTGGAGTATTTTAATGGCAAAAATAATGAACTTATTACACTTTAGCCCCTGATTATTATTATTATTATAATCAAGGGGGAAGCGCTAAACCCGGAGGATTATACAGCGCCTGGGGAGGGGGGGATGTGGAAGGCATTCAGGCTTAATTCGGGGAACTGGAGCACAGATCCAATTCCCTAAATCAAGAGCCCCTCACCAACATCAAGGAACCTTCCTTGAGGGGTTTAGCCCCTGAGAATAGCACTTGGATTATTTTAACAATTGTGAATACATGAACTATTATTATAATCAAGGGGGAAGCGCTAAACCTGGAGGATTATACAGCGCCTGGGGGAGGGATGAAGGAATTTGGGCTTAATTCGGGGAACTAGAGCACAGATCCAATTCCCTAAATCAAGAGCCCCTCACTAACATCAAGGAACCTTCCTTGAGGGGTATAAAGCTAAAATAAAGGAGAAAATATATAAGGGACTAAATTAAGTAATGGTGAACAAAGTTCAATGGACAGATAGTCACTATGATATAATGATTTGAGAGTAAGATCTGATTTGTAATGTATAGTAAGTTGAGCAATTAATTGCACTATAAAAAGTAGAGAAATATGAGGTAGCTGGTACTAGCTAGCAAAAGATAGTTTTGGGACTCACACAATAATGTAATTGGAATATACACTAATTGCTCACACAATATAAAGGGGATTAAATTAGTAGTGGTAAGCTGTATCATCAATTCGAGGTAGATTATTATTATAATCAAAAAGAAGCGCTAAGTGACAAGGGCTATACAGCAATTCGAGGTAGAGGGTACCCATCAAGAAGTGTAAATTTGTTGATTGTCTCAGAGTAATCGATAGCCAGTCTCTGTTTCCTATAATCATCCTTAAGCTATCCTGCAAGCTAATCCACATTATGCCCACATTTGCTACCAAAATGGTGAAGAGACTACAGTATCTACAAGACATTTAGCCCCAGTTGAAATCCCCATTAGTGTGGAATCTCAAGATACACCAGTAGATGCGAAAGATGCTTCGTTTTCTCCTGGAAAGCCCCTTGAGACTACCCCTATGGAAATAGAGGATTCTGCTCCAGCAGTCAGTCAAACCCTGCTGGAAAATATTGAACCTGGTGAAGAGGCTCAAGGGCTACGAAGGTCGGGACGTATACATCGCCCACCTAACAGTTTGGGAGATTACCGTCTCTAATATTTTAGAAGAGGGAGATTGTAGTGATACTGCTCCTGTGGGAAGCAGCAGCAGGATAATACTGCACCACCTCTCGGGGCCCTTAACAACAACAACCTGTGCATGCCAAGGGGAATTACTCGGTTCTATGATATCCTCCTTCAGCAGCCTCTGAGTTTCTTTCTCAATGAACATTCGATCCTCATAAGAATAGCGGCGTGACTTAGCTGATATAGGATGGCAATCCATGGTAAGATCTGCAAACAGCTTTGGTGGATCTACCCTTAAAGTGCTAAGTCCATAGACAACAAGAGGATGCAGTTCACCTCCATATGTTAAGGTAACACTACCATGCAGCTTCTGAAAGTCCTGACCAAGGATAACATCAGAGCACAGTTGTGGCAGATAATAATAATTATTATAATAATCAAGGGGGAAGCGCTAAACCCGGAGGATTATACAGCGCCTGGGGGGGGGATGTGGAAGGCATTCAGGCTTAATTCGGGGAACTGGAGCACAGATCCAATTCCCTAAATCAAGAGCCCCTCACCAACATCAAGGAACCTTCCTTGAGGGGACAGTTGTGGCAGAATAGCCAAATGTACATCTTGATAATCCTTTCCATTAACTCTGAGATTTACCTTACAAAACCCTAAGGTCTGAATAGAGAGAGATGTTGATGCCATGGAAATGGTACCTGATGAGTGATGTACAGTCAAAGAGTGGCATTTAACTAAGTCAAGGTTGATGAAACTCTCTGAGCTGCCACTATCAATAAGACCATCTACTTCTGTTCCTTTGATGAATACTTTCACAACTGCATTTGACAGTGAATTTGGAATAGCCGCAGAAGTCACTGTTGCTAGAGTCGCATGATCACTGGAATGTGTGGAAGCACTAGCTCTTGTTGATGCATTAACACGACATACTTTAGCAAAGTGACCTTTCTTGTGGCATTTATGGCATATTGCTTCACAAGCACGACACTTTGGACGTGGATGTCTTGAAAAACCACAAAAGAAACACACCGTACCTGCCGCTGCTATCACTGAGGTAGGTTCCACAGTAACTTCATTGCAAGAGTCTTGGTCAGGAATTGCAGCACTTGTCACTCGAGAAGGCTGGGTGGTACTGTATACTTCAGAATTCTTCTGGGCTGAATTTAGAGCTCTTGCCTGGTCAAAGGCAGTAGCTAAGTTGAGAGTTTTATTCTTCAATAAACGCTGCCTTATTATTGGTGATTGCAGGCCACTGATAAAAGCATCCCTGATGGACTCTTCACAATACTGAGCAGCTGTCACTGCTTTGAAGTGACAGCCCTTACCTAAAATTTTCAGTGCTTGAAGGTATTCCTCTAAGGATTCACCAATCTGCTGGCGCCAAGTTGCAAGGCGATAGCGTGCAAAGATTTCATTTGTAGGTTTAATATACTGAGACTTGAGGGTTTTGATAGCTTCTTCATAGGTATTACACTCAGAAATAGCCTCATATATTTTAGGTGACACAAAATTGATGAGCAGACTTAGTTTATCTAGATCTTCCTCAGCAAGGGCTCCCAAGAAGTTTTGAAAGTCTTAAACCAGTGCTTCCATTCCTGAGCAGCCGCTGATAAGCTAGGGTCTCAGTCTAGCCTCTCAGGTTTCAGTAAACGCTCCATGTTGTGTAGTCTAGCGCAGGATCACCACCAGGTAGCCCAGGATTCTATGTTCAATAAATTGTTGTGATAGAAACACAGGCCTTATCTCTAGGCTTTATTGAACATAGAATCTTCATAGTACTTCTGCAACAACAAAATATAATGACTAGTACATCTAATAACTGCTTCTACAGGGAGGGTGATGTCTTGCATATGTCAAGATTATTATAATCAAAACGAAGCGCTAAGCCAGCGTATGTCAAGAGAAAAGTTATAACTACAGGCCACATATTTAAACTCACCATGTAATCTGCATCACTAATATATGGATATAAGAGAGGAGAACCACACGCCATGTGTTGGCGCCCATGACACACACCAAGCTTTTGTTGTTAAGGGCCCCAAGAGGTGGTGCAGTATTATCCTGCTGCTGCTCCCCACAGCAGCAGTATCACTACACAGTGCTGCACCAACATAATAAAAGAATCCTTCGTTTCTATATAGCCTATTATATGATTAGTGTATAAATTGGCCTATATAGGGAAAATCATGGATTTTCATGATGTGATAGATGATTTTGCAGGATTGAAGGCAAGGAAATGTAGGATCAGATTCACTGTGATGTTACCTGTACTCAAGGATTGAATCGGAACAAGTATTTCTCTGATATTGCAATGTTTTCCATTTTTTTTTTGGGGGGCACTGTTGAAGATGAATAAATGTAGGATCTGTTGCCTGTACTCGAAGTGGTATTTGAGTTTGTTTCCTCAATATTACTACAATTGTTTTATCATTAATAGTCGAAAAGTATTGTCCTGTTCGGTTTATGGCCCTTAAACCTACTCATTGCTAAACAATAGTCACTGGCCATGCAGTAGTGACGTAAATGGAGTTTACTTCCCCATCCCCCTGCCCTTGGATTTCATGGGGGCGACACCAACCCTAGCGACACCTCTGGCCTAGAGGATATACTGAAAATGAGGTGCAGTATCTCAGAGATGACATCACAGGTAATGGGGCTCACTAGTGGAAACAGGTCATGCTAAACAGTTAGCAATAGTTTTAGAAGACAGCCCTTGTATCAGGATACCATAGTGTTGTTGTGTCAGACAGGTATCACATTAATGGTGTACAATACTGACAAGTATAGTAATCAACTTGTATATCATAATACAATTTTCAATAATGCATTTCTTTTTGTTTTTAGATTTTAAACAAAATTGACAATGGATATGTACAGTGCTGGTCACACCATTATGCCACCCCTCCCCCACACATGTACCAAAACACAAACACATACCATGAAAGATTATACAGTGGACCCCCGCTTAACGATCACCTCCCAATGCGACCAATTATGTAAGTGTATTTATGTAAGTGCATTTGTACGTGTATGTTTGGGGGTCTGAAATGGACTAATCTACTTCACAATATTCCTTATGGGAACAAATTCGGTCAGTACTGGCACCTGAACATACTTCTGGAATGAAAAAATATCGTTAACCGGGGGTCCACTGTATATATATTTGCACACTTACTGAGGTTTTAATATTTGGTGCTGCATCCTTTACAATTAATCACATCCCTCAGCCATGTAGGAAGACTCTCAAGTTCATGAACAGCCTCCAGCCGTAGGATGGAAGAGATATCCTTGCTCAGTAAATTTCATTTCACTATTGACCAGAGGTTCTCAGTAGGGTTTAGGCCTGGGAAATTGCCTGACCAGTCATTAAAGAATCTCACTTCACATTATTATAATAAAAAAGAAGTGCTAAACCATAAGGGCTATACAGCACATCTCACTTCACAGTCCTTAAGCCAGTGAACTACAGATTTGGTGGTATGACACGGTGCACTATCCTGCATAAAAACCATAGTCCTACACTTGTCAAATGCCTTGGGTAAATTGTCACACAACTCCAGGTAATTAAATTGGTTTGTATACTGGTTTTTGGGAACACACAGAGTTCACCAACACCGAGCACTGAGACACCCCCAAACCATAAACGAGTCTGGGCATTTGGTGGTCCCACAGGTGTAGCGTGGATCTAGCGGGTCACTACCTCTGGGCCGGTGCACGTCCCCCACGGTTACATGTGACGGTGAAGGTTGCTTCATCACTCCACTGTACTTCAGACCACTGTTGAGGATTCCATTGGAGATATTTCTTTGCATAATCCAGCCTACATTTTTTCTGTGGCTTGGAGAGGATCGGTTTCTTAACCTGGCAGTGACTACTGTAGCCCAGTTCTGACACACGTCTGTTAACAGTTCTTACAGACACCTCTGAGAGATGATGTGGGGTCTTTTCTTTTAATTCTCTAGCAGATATCTTAGGTGTACTTTCTGCTTCTTAAACACATTATTATTATTATTATAATCAAAAAGAAGCACTAAGCCACAAGGACTATACAGCTTCTTAAACACAGTTAAGGTATGAACAGATGTCTTCGAGGGGCCAGGCTGAGGTTTGGCAGACGGTAACTCGACACTGCCACCAGCTTTGACATGCTGTACCCAGTTCCTCACTGAACACACACACACACACACACCAACATTTTCCACTATTTCTTTCGTCTGGTGCCCAGCTTTATGAAGCCCTATTATTATTATTATAATCAAAAAGAAGCGCTAAGCCACAAGGGCTATACAGCATGAAGCCCTATGATTTGAGCTATACTTTCAGGTGTTAAAAACTTCCTTTTACCCATAATCAAACATGTATAGCCCCAAAACCAGCCATGCGAGCACTGAGGAGTCATTGTGGACTGTGGAGGCAGGCCGTGACGTCATGCTGATGGCTGCTACCCGGCACAATGCACTAACGAAAAAAAAAAAACCTGTATGGCAGGTCTTTGATTTTCTTCACGACATTATGCCTGGGCACTCACCCGGCATAATGCCACGACTAGCACTGTATACAAGAGGGCCCCGTTTATACAGGTTAGGTTCCAGGCAACTACTGTAAAGTAAAACGTAGCCTTTTTTTTCACTTTCAAATGCATATAAAAGCCTGATAACATGTTTACACTATCATATATTGAGCATCAAAAATGCATATACAGTACATACCTTACCCTTTGCCTTTGATATACCTTTGAAGAGTTTTGAGAGTTTATCGACTGAGCCCGGCCATGGGCCAGGCTCGTCTGGTGCTTGCCTGGTCAACCAGGCTGTTGCTGCTAAAGGCCTGCTGCCCCACATATCCATCACAGCCTGGTTGATCTGGCACTTGAAGATACTTGTCCAGTTTCCTCTTGAAGGCTTCTACACTGGTTCCAGCCGTGTTTCTGATATCTTCTGGTAAGGTGTTGAATAGTCTGAGACCCTGGATGTTGATAGTGTTCCCTTAGTCCCCACTGCACCCCTGCTCCTCACTGGGTTTATTTTACACTTCCTCCCATATCTCTCACTCCAGTATGTTATGGCAGTGTGCAGATTTGGGACCAAGCCCTCGAGTACCTTCCAGGTATATATTATCATGTACCTCTCTCTCCTCCGCTCCAACGAATACATCTTCAAGACTTGCAGGCGTTTCCCAGTAGTTTAGGTGCTTTACAGGCTCCAGTACCCTAAAATATTTTAATCTTTAGCTTATACAGGTCCACATTCCTTTACCCAAAATACTGAAATTCGAAAAGTTCCAAAAAATTAGTTTTTTTGTGGTGTGAAGCATCAGTCACTGACAGCTAGTGGTAGGCATCAGTTGTCTCACAGCACTTATAGTGCTCACACGTGCGTCTGCTGTTCACTGATACTTTGTTTTTGCTTATTTTGTGGCTGTGTATAATTTCACTGTGAATGTCAAAAAGAGCTGCAGATACTCCTATGGGTAACAGTGAGAAAAGGAAGCATCTGACATCAATAACACAGAGAGTTACTGCAGAAGCTTGAGTGTCGTGTGTCAGTGCGGCATCTTACTGAAGAATATGGTGTTGGAACTACCACTGTTTATGATTTAAAAAAATGGTGCTAAATACCAATAAGTATGAAAATAGTAGTGATGATGACATTGTGAACACAGGTGAAAAAGTCCCCATAGACAACAAGGTGAAAATGCAGGATCAGTTAAGTCTTTAAAAATGCCATCTGTCATTGTGCTGCTTCATCACTTGAGAATCATGTTCCTGGTCTATAATTATCCCATTATTTCATTTATCAATATTTTACTCAATAGATAAACCATAGCAGTATTTGTAGTCATTATTTATCCCACTTAGTGTAAGTATTCACACTTTTTGCTGCAGTGTTAATGTTTGATTAAGGGGTGCTGCCCTAGACCCCACCTTCATTCTGAAATTCAAAATATTCTAAAATTCGAAACACTATTGGCCCCTAGGGTTTCGGATAAAGGAATGTATACCTGTAATGAGTGGTGAATATATTTAGTGTAGGAAGTCTGAATAAATGACGAATGGGTATAATTCAAAACTGCTGCATTAGCAAAATGCCATAAAGCAAAGTATTGTGCTTGGTTAAATACATGTACAGTAGTAGTTTGTGGATTACTTAAAATATTTTTGACAGTACAGTATTGATAGATTAGAAATGGGTCTGTGATATTAATTTCATGGCAAAAGCACTAAACCCACAGGAGCCATACAGTGCCTAGGGAAATAGAAGACAATCATGATCGATCCAAAGAAGGGGAAGGCAGGTTCAATTCCTTGGATTAAGAGCTCCTCTCAAGAGGGATATATTACTATATATCCCTATATATAGTATAGTAATATAAAAATATAAGAATTAGGGAATCACTGCAGCAGTTT
This sequence comes from Cherax quadricarinatus, assembly GCF_038502225.1. NCBI lineage: Eukaryota > Metazoa > Arthropoda > Malacostraca > Decapoda > Parastacidae > Cherax > Cherax quadricarinatus. The sequence goes on along the minus strand of NC_091326.1, from coordinate 20,058,905 downwards.
ACTGTTTTATGTAAACTGTGTGTACAGTACTATATTAGGTATACATAGTGTGTTTCAGTGCTAGTTTTGCTCTTTTTTTTAGCTGAATTCTGATTTAACGGATGCTTGGACAATCCCCCTATTAGTCCATTATATCAAGGGGTTATTGTACTAGATATTATCAAATTAATTTGTAGAGTAGTATATGTAAATTGGAACATGCTTACTGAGTGTGGTTTTTGCCCTTGATGCACCAAAGCCAGGAATCTAGCATGTGGTAGGTCCTCAGTATGTAAGGATTTCAACCTTTCAAAAGTTTAACACACGAGTAGGTCAAATCCCTATTTTCTGCTTAAAAATGTACTCTTATACATGTATATAGAATGTATATAGTACAAAAACTAATGTAGAAAAGAAAAATGACAACTGATAAAAAAAAGTGATTCGGGTGATTTTTTAAACTGTAGGCCTGGCTTGTGGACAAGCTGTTATAAAAAACTGGAAAACATTAGATGGTTAATGTTGCAAGTGAAATGTGGTAATAGGAAAAAATTCTTTGTGGGGAAACATCAGTGGGTGTCCCTTCTGTCAAAGAGAGGAAATTATAAAATATCTTTTACATACAGTACAGTAGGCTACAACTTATGACTTACATTCTTCTATTACGACAGTGGCACTTTGGAACCAATATGTGACTCATGAATATACACAAACTTTTCTGATAAATGGGATTACCTGTGGTATACCTAAGACTGCCTTCTAATTATTTTTTCCCTATTAGCACTTTACCAAATGCATTCGTGCACTGTGTATGTTCATTTTACGTAGAGATTTCACATTTGTTTGGTAGAGATTGGTCAAAAACCATAAATTTTAGAGTTGAGAACCACAAGTGACAAGAGGAAGTACAGTGGAACTCTGGTTTTTGTCCGGTCAAGTTATTGTACAATTCAGTTTTTGACCACTTTTTTTGGGCGAAATTTTCCGTTTTCGTACATCTGCTTGGAAATCGTCTGTACCAGACACATCCTTACTCGTTCACTAAGTGCCCATCTAGTCTTAACGTCATAGTAATAATACTAATACATAATAATAATCATTCTTGGGCACATTAAATGTCTTATTTTACGTTAATATAGACATTTTCATTAATCCATCTACGATATTTTCTTCAAAATTATATAAGAAACATGTTACACAGCATATAAACATGCAATGTTTATATGCTATGGAGGAGTGGTAGTCAGGTGGAGGGAAAACATTGTTTTCTCTTGTCCAGCACCAGAGAAAACGTGTATGAATCTGCATTGGCCCAATCACCCCCCTTAATACATAATGCTTTTGTTTACAATTTTCGGAATGAATTATTCATTACTTCTCCCTTTGCTTATGATGGCATCTAAAGGTAGTTGTTAGAAACGATTAAACTCAGTGAACATGGTATGTCGATGGTAATATGGCTCTGGGCCGCATTAACCCCTTCAGGGTCCAAGGCCAAAATCTGAAGTGGTGCTCCAGTGTCCAAGAAATTTTGAAAAAAAAAAAAAAAAAAAAAAATATTTTTTATTACAGAATTAAAGAGCATATTTTTGTGAAGGTAATAAGACAAAAAAAAAAATTCTGATCAGTACTTACCGAGATATAGTGCCAAGAAGTTTGTCAAAAATGATGTGGTGGCGGCAACATCGACGAATTCCACATACTCGCATTACATTATTTTGCGGTTTTTACATTTTTTTCTTTTCTTTTCCAATTTTTTTCTATTCCTACTAACATTTGGGGCCTGAGAGACCAATACTGTATATAATGTATATATATAAACTCACTGTATTGAACACAATAACTGCACTAAAGTTATTATCATATTATTGTTTACCACTGTTGTTTATCACAATAAACATGCACAAATCTTGTATAATACTAATGTTCTATCATATATTTACATATTTACAATCACTGGACATGGTTTTAGAACTGCTGGAGCTTGTGGAACTCCTTGAAACAAGGCACCATGCACAGAGGCACCTTACATTCCTCACACATAAACCGAATGTCTTTGCGTCTTTGTTTTTGTTGCCGTCGTTTTGTTTGTGCACAGACGATGCATCTCTTCTGAGCAAATTTCTTCTGAGTTGAAGGAAGCTGTATTATGAAATGATCACCTTCCCTCCTCAAACGCTTGGGTATATCCTGAGGAATTCGAGGACCTTGTTGTATAGCAGGTGTTGTTACCTGGTACTTCATTATGAGTTGTCTGACAACAGACAAACAAAATTCACCATACAGTGGTCTGTTGCCAGTCTTTATTTGGTACATATTATATGCACTGAGCATTGAAATATCCATGAGATGGAAGAAAAGTTTCATGTACCACTTGTAACTCTTACGAACACAGTCAACAAAACCAATCTGCATATCACATTTGTCAACCAAGCACATGTTTTGTGTATAATCAATCACTCTCACTGGTTCTCGAATACGTTCATTAGTCACTTGATCAACTTTGCCACTGTCTTGCATTTCATTACGGTGAATGGTTGTCAACAATGTGACATCTCGTTTGTCATGCCACGGTAATGCCATGATGTCATTGGCAGTAAACACCTGCACGTCATCACCACGAGCACCTGCGTTGAGCCTGGGCATAAGTTTACGATTAGAACGCACTGTGCCACACACATCTGTCTTGTTCACTCGCAAGAAATCACTGAGTAATGGGCTTGTGTACCAGTTATCGGTATATAATGTATGCCCCTTACCAAGATAAGGCGCCATCATATTTCTCACTATGTCACCTGAGATACCCAATAACATCTTGGTATCTTTCAATGTTTTACTACCCGTGTATACAACAATATCCAACACCAGGCCACTGTCACAATCACAGAGTACAAACAGTTTTATACCAAAGCGTTTCCTCTTGCTCGGTATATACTGCTTGAATGACAGTCTACCTTTGAACAAAATCAAAGACTCGTCAATTACAAGATTCTTGAATGGATAAAAGTATATGCTGAACTTTTGTTTGAGATACATGAAAACATTTCTAATCTTGTATAACCTGTCACTTCTGTCAGGCCTGGTTTTGTCAGAGAAGTGCAACATACGTAAGAGTAAGATAAACCTGTTCACTGGTATGATTTCACTGAAGACCGGGGTAGAAATCAGCCGATCTGTGGACCAGTATGCTTTTATATTATGCTTATACACATGAGGCATAAGCATTATTGTTGCAAAAAGCAAATACATTTCTGCAACAGTCGTCTCTTTCCACCTGTGTAGTCTTGACTGTGGTGATAAGATCGTGTTTGCCATGGTCTACTCAAAATACTTATTACTTTCCCGGACAATAGTTTCCATCAATGGCTGGTCAAAGAATAATTCAGAGAATTCCAGTTCATTTGCAGTGTTTCCAAGGGGACAAGTTGGTAGAATTCCACTCTGAGAGTCATCAAAGTGGTGAGGCTTGGGAACAAAATTGGGATTTTGCTGCCAATCCCACATACGGTTTGCTGGTGGATACTGGACATCATAGGCCGGTTGTGCGGGTGGTTGTGGTTGTGGTGGGCTGGTGGCTGACGCTCCGCTTTGTCCATGAACTGACGAATCAGGAGCGTGGGTCCCAGCGTGGGCTGGCGAGTCACGCATGGCGGTGCCACTACCATCACCACTAACACCATCCACTGATGCCTGTGGTCTATCCATGCCAAGTGTAGCCACATCATCCTCACTATCACTACCTAAAACTGGTGTAGGGCCATCGGATGTACTCCGGGATGTACTCCGTCCCCTGGGCACAGCACAGGGTACACTACCCAGGCGCATGCGGCGGCGAACATACTGAAGCTTCACTGGTGAATATGATTCCTCACTATCACTACTCGAATGATCGTCGAGCACAATAAAATCACAATCCACGTCACTATCATCATCATTACTGAAGTCAGAGGCCTGGCCACGTGAAAATACAGTGGACCCCCGCATAACGATATTAATCTGTTCATGAGAGCTCATTGTTATGCGAAATTATCGTTATGCGAATGAATTTTCCCCATAAGAAATAATGGAAATCAAATTAATCCGTGCAAGACACCCAAAAGTATGAAAAAAAAAATTTTACCACATGAAATATACATTTTCCTACACACAAAGAGAAGGATACATGCACAATAGTAGAGTAGTACATGCACAATATATATTGTGCATGTAGTACTCTACTAAATGAAGAATAAATGACACTTACCTTTATTGAAGATGCAGCAATGACTGATGAGACACTGTGTCCTGGGAGTGCCTTTTCCTCCTGAGTACTGTAGGTCCTGTTTGGCATTTTCTTCCAGAACAGGCCTTATCACACTGTGTATGTCACTACGATTCTTAAATCTCTCAAACCAACCTTTGCTGGCTTTAAATTCACCAATATGAGCACTAGTTCCAGGCATTTTTCCCTGTTCACCTGGGTGTTAGTCGACTGGTGTGGGTTGCATCCTGGGAGACAAGATTAAGGACCCCAATGGAAATAAGTTAGAGAGTCCTCGATGATGCACTGACTTTCTTGGGTTATCCTGGGTGGCTAACCCTCTGGGGTTAATTGTTTCTCGGTAATTGTTTCACGTTAAGCCACACCAACAACACTCTCTCCACATCTTCGAGTAATACAGCTGATGGTGGTGCAGCAACAACAGCTGTGGTGCAGCTGACCATGGTGCAGCAGCAGCTGGGTGCAGCAACAGCTGTGGTGCAGCAACAGCTGACTGGTCCAATTTATCAGCTGACCGTGGTGCAGCTGCAGCTGTGGTGCAGCAGCAGCTGTGGTGCAGCAGCAGCTGTGGTGCAGCAGCAGCAGCTGACTGTGGTACGATAGTATTTATCACCCTTTTTACCACAGGGTTGGCACTAGAAGCTTTCTTTGGGCCCATGGTGGATTATTTAGCAGTTACAAGCACTATAAATAATGGAATAATACAAAATGTATCGAATGTATGCATGCAACCAGCCACCCTGGCTTGTAAACAATGACGGCAAGGCAGGCGCTCAGGCTGGACGGACAGGTTCAGGACAGGTTCGGGACGAGTCATGTTCAGAAACAGCTGATGGTGCAACAGCAGCTGACCGTGGTGCAGCAGCAGACTGATCCAGCAACAGCTGACTGGTCCAGCAACAGCTGACTGGTCCAGCAACAGCTGACTGATCCAGCAACAGCTGACTGGTCCAGCAACAGCTGACTGATCCAGCAATAGCTGACTGATCCAGCAACAGCGATTCTTAAATCTCTCAAACCAACCTTTGCTGGCTTTAAATTCACCAATATGAGCACTAGTTCCAGGCGTTTTTCCCTGTTCACCTGGGTGTTAGTCGACTGGTGTGGGTTGCATCCTGGGAGACAAGATTAAGGACCCCAATGGAAATAAGTTAGACAGTCTTCGATGACACACTTTTTTGGGTTATCCTGGGTGGCTAACCCTCTGGGGTTAATTGTTTCTTGGTATTCTCAATAAGCCACACCAACAACGCTGCTACAGCAGCAGCAGCTGACAGTGCTGCAGCAGCAGCTGCAGCTGACAGTGCAGCAGCTGACAGTGCTACAGCAGCAGCAGACGATGCTACAGCAGCAGCAGACGGTACTACAACAGCAGCAGCTGATGGTGGTACAGCAGCAGCAGCAGCTGACGATGCTACAGCAGCAGCAGCAGCTGACGATGCTACAGCAGCAGCAGCAGCAGCTGACAGTGCTACAGCAGCAGCAGACAATGCTACAGCAGCAGCAGACGATGCTACAGCAGCAGCAGAAGGTACTACAGCAGCAGCAGCAGCAGCAGACGGTACTACAACAGCAGCAGCAGCAGCAGCTGACGGTGGTACAGCAGCAGCAGCAGCTGATGGTGCTACAGCAGCAGCAGCAGCAGCAGCAGCTGACAGTGCTACAGCAGCAGCAGCAGCAGCAGCAGTTGACCATGGTACCACAGTATTTCGATAATATTTCTCACCCTTTTTACCACAGGGTTGGCACTAGAAGCTTTCTTGGGGCCCATGGTCACTTATTTTGCAGATAAAATCACCAAAAACACTGTAATAATACGAAATGTTACGATTGTATGCTTGGATGTTACCGCGGAGGCTGGCTTGTAAACAATGCCACCGGCGGAACATGTGAGGCTGGCTCAGGCCGCACATTAGACGCGTCTCGGACGAACAGCGTTGAGCGGGTTTTTTAGCGGTATGCGAGGCAAAATCTTAGCGATAAAATGTATCGGTATGCGGATTTAACGTTATGTAAGGCCAACGGTATGCGGGGGTCCACTGTATTAGTTTTCTCTTGCGTTGAGGAACAACCGACCGTGAGTCACGAGTGCCCACACCAGAGGTAGAAGGTTGAGGATCGTCAGGGTTTTCTGCACTATTATCGATATCCTGGTCATTCTTTTCGGTCACTAACTGATCAAAGCCGTAGAATTCGTCTTCATTTCCACTTCCATCAGTGTCAGAACTATCAGATAGGAAGAGGAGAGTCCCAATTTTCCGGGGAGTGAGAGCTGACTTGTGACGAGGCATGGTGAACAAGGGTAACTGAGCCGGCGTTCCCACAATGCTATGCGGGCGCCTAGATTTTTTGTTTATGGCGCACACCCACCACGCAGACCCGTTCTCTCACATGTAGGCCTATGAGCGTTTTCGCGCTAAATTTGACGGCGCTAGAATTTTGGCGTAGATCTACAGTTTGGACACTCAACGTGAAGCCGTAGATCTATGGGACGGACCCTGAAAGGGTTAAGTATCGTGTAGCTATGTAGGTAGGTGTAGGTATGTAGCCCAGGCAGACTACATACCTACGTCTACCGGCTACCTACACCTGACTTCCTACAAATAAGTACTCACCTCTTGCCCTACATTAACCCTTTTAGGGTCGGCAGGCCCTCTCCCAAACTTGTTCTCAGGGTTGAAAAATTTTGGAAAAAAAAAAAAAAAAAATTCTTATGACATAATAGAGCATATTTTTGTGAGTATTATAGGCCAAAAATTTTTTTTTTGTGATCAATACTTACCGAGATATGGAGGCCTGAAGTTGACAGAAAGCGAGCTGCTTACGGCAACATCGCTGACTGCCGGTCATGCGGAAATAGTTTATTTTTTTTCCTATGTTTTTCTTTTATTTTTTTCAATTAACTTTTATGGCCTGTGAGACCAATATCAGCCATGTTTTGGATATATACACTCATTGTATGGTACACATGGAGCAGGGAGAGTGAGGACATAGTAGCAATTGGTGAAGAAGCAGGGCCAGAAGCTGAGTCTCAACCCCTGCAACCACAATTAGGTGAGTACACAACTGCACAAACATTGACAGGTGAACATTTTCACCTATTTTAGTCACATATTATTTCCTAGAAATATATACATAGTATTTATAGGTCCCAGCAATGTTTTGGTGAGGAAGGGAGTGTGGGTTTGTGTAAACAACACGGCTGGCTGGCCGGCTGGCAGGCTGGCTTGCTGGCTGGCTGGTTGGCTCCATCTCTGTCTCACAGGTACACATAAATACAATTATACATAGTGTAAATTACTTAGGATACAAGGACAATATAATAATAACAATAATAATAATTATAATAATAATTGAAGCATAGAAGACAGTGACACTCTCTCCACTAATGAGAGTGTTGACATTTGATGAGGGGCATCTTATCTTATCTCTCCACTAATGAGTGTGTTGACATTTGATGAGGGGCATCTTATCTCTCCACTAATGAGAGTGGTGACATTTGATGAGGGGTACACTGCCTTCCCTTTATTTTTCACTTTTCACATAAACATGTCTATCTGTCTGCTTCTCTCTTTTTCTGTCTGTCAATCTGTCTGCCTGCTTCTCTTTCTGTCTCTCTCTGTCTCAGAGAGAGCCACTAGTGAACCAACACGTATTACACTCAATGTAGTAGTCACATCTGAGTCTGATACTTATTATTTGCCAGTCTGGATTTTTTGGGTTAACCTAGGTAATTTACACTATGTATAACTGTATTTATGTGTACCTGTGTGTGTGAGAGAGAGAGAGAGAGAGAGAGAGAGAGAGAGAGAGAGAGAGACAGACAGACAGACAGACAGACAGAGACAGAGAAACAGACAAACACAGACACAGACACAGACAGACAGACACACACACACACACACATGAATCAAAGGGATGTTAGGAAGTATTTCTTCAGTCATAGAGTAGTCAGGCCGTGGAATAGCCTAGAAAGTGACGTAGTGGAGGAAGGAACCATACATAGTTTTAAGGCAAGGTATGATAAAGCTCATGGGGCAGGGAGAGAGAGAGGACCTAGTAGCAATCAGCGAAGAGGCGGGGCCAGGAGCTATGAATCGACCCGTCACCACAAATAGGTGAGCGCGCGCATGCACACACACGCACACGCACACGTGCACACACACACACACACACACACACACACACACACACACACACACACACACACACACACACACACACACACACACACACACACACACAGCCAGCCAGCCAGTTAGCCAGCCAACCAGTTAGCCAGCCAGCCAGTTAGCCAACAAGCTCTCTTCCCTACTACCCCCACTGCCTCCCACCCCCCTTACTGCCTTTCCCCACCACTCAGACTGCTGGAGAGTGAGGTATTCCTTACGCTTGGCTTAGTTGCAAAGGCGCACTGAATTACCACTCCCACAATGCAATGTGGGTGCATAGATTTTTTTCCTACTGCACACACTTACCACATAGACCCATTTTATCACATGTAGGCTTATCAGCTCTCTCCTGCTCAATTTGAAGGCACTAGAATTTATGTGTACTAGTACGACACCAACCCTGGCGTGTAAGCCGTACTAGTACAGCACCAACCCTGAAAGGGTTAAAATTACAGTGGACCCTCGGTTATTAGCCAACTCAGTGATCGGCCGGTTTTTCAGCTCCCGGTGATCGGCTGTTTCGGATGCGTCTGTCCGCCGGCTGGGGCCGCTTGCGCGTCAGCTTGGCTGTGTCTTTCGGTGCATGAGGAAGCTTCTGCTCATACATCCAAATATTCTGCTCATTTTCCATTGCTTTTTGTGGTTTTTTGCAGTTCAACTGTGAAATAAGTAACCATGGCTCCAAAGAAAGTTCCTAGTAAAGTTCCTGTGGTAAAGAAAGTGAGAAACACCATGGAATTTAAGCGTGAAGTGTAGCAGGCATGCACGGAGTGTAGCAGGCATGTAGGGAGTGTAACAGGCATGCAAGGAGTGTAGCAGGCATGTAGGGAGTGTAACAGGCATGCAGGGAGTGTAGCAGGCATGCAGGAAGTGTAGCAGGCATGCAGAAAGTGTAGCAGGCATGCAGGAAGTAAGTGTAGCAGGTATGCAGGAAGTAAGTGTAGCAGGCATGCAGGAAGTAAGTGTAGCAGGCATGCAGGAAGTAAGTGTAGCAGGCATGCAGGAAGTAAGTGTAGCAGGCATGCAGGAAGTAAGTGTAGCAGGCATGCAGGAACTAAGTGTAGCAGGCATGCAGGAAGTAAGTGTAGCAGGCATGCAGGAAGTAAGTGTAGCAGGCATGCAGGAAGTAAGTGTAGCAGGCATGCAGGAAGTGTAGCAGGCATTCCAGAAGCAAGCATTACTCTTTAATAAAGGTATGTAATACTGGTTTAAGTGTTAAAAAAAAAATAATTTTTTGGTGAATATTTTTGTCTTGAACAGATTAATTGTAATTACATTAATTCTTAGGGGAAATATTATTTCAGTTTTTGTCCATTTCAGTTTTAGGCCGAGCCTCTGGAACTGATTATGGCCGATAATCGAGGGTCCACTGTACAAATATTTTAAGGTAAGTAATGAATGTACAGTGTACCCTCAGTTAACGATGCTATCGGATAGTGATAAAATTGGATACCGATGAGTTTTAGCATCAAAATATTGGTTTGGCTAACGATGAAAAACTCAGTTAAGGTCCCAAACGTGTCTGCACGGCCTGAGCCCATGTAAAGCCAGTGTGCCATTGTTTACAAGCCAGGGAGGACAATTCCATACGTACATGCAATATATTTTGTATTATTCCATTGTTTTTAGTGCTTGTAAATAAGCCACCATGGGCCCAAAGAAAGTTTCTAGTGCCAGCCTTGTGATAAAGGAAAGAAACACAATAAAATTCAAGAAAAAACTCGTAGCAAAGTACCACAGTGGAGGAAGAAAGAGGGGAGAATGTGCCTTCTGCAGTGATTCTACAATATGTACAATACTAAAGCAGCAGGTATCAAGAAAGGCTATAGTGCCAGCCAGCAATAAAGTGTAGAATTAACAGTATAGCATAATATTTCATTCATTTTAGTGCCTGCAACTGCTAAATAAGCTATCATGGCTCCAAAGAAAGTTCCTAGGTAAAGAAGGTGAGAAATACGACTGAATTCATGAATCATCATTGAACAATATGAAAGTGGCGTACATGTGGCCGAACTGGCCAGGATGTATACGAATCCCCATACAACCATAGCTTCCATCGTGGCCAAGAGAAAGGAAATCAAGGAAGCTGTTGTTGCAAAGGGGGTAAATATGCTGACAAAAATGAGATCGCCAGTACTTGAAGATGTTGAGGAGTTATTATTGGTGTGGATAAACGAGAAACAATTAGCAGGAGATAGTCTTATGCAGTCACTTATTTGTGAAAAGGCTAGGCAGTTGCATGATGATCTCCTAAAGAAATTGCCTGCAACGAGTACTGATATTTGTGAATTTAAGGCCAGCAAAGGCTGGTTTGAGAGATTTAAGAACCGTAATGGCATATACAGTGTGATAAGGCACAGCGAGGCTGCCAGTTCAGACAAAATTGCAGCTACAAAATTCGTAAGTGAATTCAAGGAGTACATACAGACTGAACAATTAAAACCACAAGAAGTGTTCAATTGTGACGAAACAGGCCTCTTTTGGAAGAAAATGCCAAAGAGGACCTACATTACTCAGGAGGAAAAGGGACTGCCAGGACACAAGCCTATGAAAGATAGGCTGACATTCATGTTTTGTAGTAATGCTAGTGGGGATTTCAAAGTGAAGCCGTTACTAGTGTACCATTCTGAAAATCCCAGAGCTTTCAAGAAAAACAATGTTATGAAGAGTAAACTGTGTGCGTTTTGGAAAGCTAATAATAAGGCATGGGTCATGAGGTAATTTATCGTCGAGTGGCTCAATGGAGTGTTTGGCCCCAGTGTGAAGAATTACCTCCTGGAAAATAAATTGGATCTCAAGTGCCTCCTGCTAATGGACAATGCACCTGCTCATCCTCCAAACTTGGATGACCTAATTCTGGAGGAGTATGGGTTCATCACAGTAAAGTTCTTGCCCCCTAATACCACTCCTCTCCTCCAGCCCATGGACCAGCAGATCATTTCAAACTTTAAAAAACTCTACACCAAAGCAATGTTTCAAAGGTGCTTTAATGTGACTTCATACACTCACTTGACCCTGAGTTTTGGAAAGATCACTTCAGTATCCTCCATTGCATAAGCCTTATAGGTAAGGCTTGGGAGGGAGCGACTACCAGGACTTTGAACTCTGCTTGGAGAAAATTGTGGCCAGATTGTGTCCACAAGAGAGATTTTGAAGGGTTTGGGGCTGACCCTGACGAGCCTATGGCAGTTGTGGAATCTAACCACTGAGGAGCTGCAAGAGCTTCAGCTGGAACAGCAACAGACTGCAGCTCAGAATAGGAAGAGAGATGGAAAAGAGATGGAAGAAGTTGCCTTCTTCAAAAATTAAGGAGATTTTTGAAATGTGGGGTAGGATGGAAAGATTTACGGAGAAACATCACCCTGACAAGGCTGTTGCAAGTCATATCGGCAACTTGTACAGTGACAAAGTCTTGGCCCATTTTAGGGAAGTTTTAAAGAGATGCCAGAAACAGAGCTCTCTGGACACTTCTTTTGAGAGACAGGGCTCCAGTGAGTCTCAAGCTGGTCCTAGTGGCATTAAGAAACAGAGAAGTAACCCCAGAAAAGGACTTGGTACCTGAGGTGTTGATAGAAGGGAATTCTCTTTTCAAACAGTAAATAATCCAATCTCTCCCATCCTCTAGTCTTCCATACCCTAAAAAGAATCGCCAATAAAAGTAAGTGTTATGCTGTTAATGTTTCGTTCATCATGTCCCATTGTATTATGTATGCACTACATCGATATTTCATGTAAAAAAATTTTTTGTTTTAATACTTCTGGGTGTCTGGAACGGATTAATTGTATTTACATTATTTCTTATGGGGAAAATGGTTTCGAAAATCGTCAAGTGGGGCCTGCCTGTACTGTGTTGTATACTATGACTCTCTGTTCTGCATATTAAACAATGTTAACCCTTTGACTGTTTCGGTCATATACATACGTCTTACGAGCCACCGTGTTTATATACTCAAAAATTCTAGCGGCTTCAAATCAAGCAGAAAGTTGGTAGGCCCACGTGAGAGAATGGGTCTGTGTGGTCAGTGTGCACCATATAAAAAAAATCCTGCAGCATGCAGTGCATAATGAGAAATAAACTCCAACCGTGTTTTTGGATTAAAACGAAGACTTTGAAGTGTATTTTTGTATAATTTTTATGGTTATATTCTCATTTTCATAGTCACATTTGATAGAATGGAACACATATTATAGAAATAGAGGCGATTTTGATTGGTTTTACTATGAAAAGGACTTTGAAATGGAACTCATAGGGGAAATGTTTGATTTTTGCCGATGTTCAAGAGTAAACAAATTATGTCATTTTCCAATAAATGTCCAACTAGCCATTCTAATAGGCAGTCATGAATGGGTTGACATTATTTATACTTCAATATGACACTATTATCAACTCTACGGCTTATTTATCTATCACAATTCATCTAATATGACATAATAAACAATATTAATAATACAGAAACATGATATACAGGTCTCCCTCAACATTCGCATTTTCAGCTTTTGCGGGCTTCACACATTCGCAAATTCCCAACCACCAAATTCCCAACTGCCAAATTCCCAGCCGCCAAATCATATTTAAGTTTCCTGCCACCCGCGAGTCCCTACTACCCTCCCTCCGACCCCAACAACTGGCAGCCAGCCCTCCCACCACTCAGTGTGGCAAGTGTTTCGCTTGTTCATTATTTGCTATTAAACTGCAGTATAAATAATGTCAACCCATTCATGACTGAATATTGGAATGGCTATTGGGACAGGTATTGGACGGTGACATCATATGCTTACTCTTGAAAACAGCAAAGAATCAAACATTTCTGCTACTGATAATAATAATAATAATAATAATAATACGATAGAATTGAAGGAAACTGTACAAAAATACGAGGGTTGAAGCAGTGGTGGAAGAAGTGGTTGACGCATCGTCAGTCAGTGTGCCTTTGTTTATGCTGGAGTGAGCATTAGTCTCCACACTTCCAAACATTTCACAGTGGTAGAGGTAGCGGTTGAGGCAGTGGTTGAGGCAGTGGTTGAGGCAGCAGTTGAGGCAGTGGTTGAGGCAGTGGTTGAGGCAGTGGTTGAGGCAGTAGAGACAGTGGTTCAGGCAGTGATTGAGGCAGTGGTCGAGGCAGTGGTTGAGGCAGTGGTTGACGCAGCAGTTGAGGTAGTGGTTGAGGCAGCAGTTGAGGCAGTGGTTGAGGCAGCGGTTGAGGCAGTGGTATTAATAAGATATATGTTATTAATATAATAATAATACATGTTATTATTAATATGTATTATTATTATTATTATTATTATTATTATTATTATTATTAATAACATGTTATTAAAAACCGCTGCCTCAACCGCTGCCTCTACCGCTGCCTCTACCGCTGCCTCTACCGCTGCCTCTACCGCTGCCTCTACCGCTGCCTCTACCGCTGCCTCTACCGCTGCCTCTACCGCTCCCTCAACCACTGCCTCTACCACCCCAGTTGCACTCAATCTACAAGCACCAAACACAATGAATTATTGTGAAATGTTTGGAGAATGTTAATATTAAATGTTAAATATTAAATGTTGGAGAGAGGGGGTAAAGGAGGTTTTGTGGGCAAGGGGTTTGGACTTCCAGCAAGCGTGCGTGAGCGTGTTAGATAGGAGTGAATGGAGACGAATGGTACTTGGGACCTGACGATCTGTTGGAGTGTGAGCAGGGTAATATTTAGTGAAGGGATTCAGGGAAACCGGTTATTTTCATATAGTCGGACTTGAGTCCTGGAAATGGGAAGTACAATGCCTGCACTTTAAAGGAGGGGTTTGGGATATTGGCAGTTTGGAGGGATATGTTGTGTATCTTTATATGTGTATGCTTCTAGACTGTTGTATTCTGAGCACCTCTGCAAAAACAGTGATAATGTGCGAGTGTGGTGAAAGTGTTGAATGATGATGAAAGTATTTTCTTTTTTGGGATTTTCTTTCTTTTTTGGGTCACCCTGCCTCGGTGGGAGATGGCCGACTTGTTGAAAAAAAAAAAAAAAAAGTTTGGAAGTGTGTGGAGACTAATGCTCACTCCAGCATAAACAAAGCCACACTGACGATGCATCAACCACTGCTTCAACCCTCGTATTTTTGTACTATTTCCTTCTTCAATTCTATCATATTAATAATAATAATAATACGATAGAATTGAAGAAGGAAATTGTACAAAAATACGAGGGTTGAAGCAGTGGTGGAGGAAGTGGTTGAGGCATCGTTGTTTATGCTGGAGTGAGCTTTAATCTTCACGCTCTTCCAAACATTTCACAATAATTCATTGCGTTTGGTGCTTGTAGATTGAGTGCAACTGCCACATAATTAACCATGGGCCCAAAGAAACTTGCTAGTGTCGGCCCTTTGGTAAAGAAATTGAGAAACATGATAGAATTGAATAAAGAAATTGTACCAAAATACGTGCAGTGTGCCGCAGTGGTTGAGGCACTGGTAAAGGCAGTGGTATTTAATAAGATATATGTTATTAATAATAACATATACAGTGGACCCCCGCATAACGATTACCTCCGAATGCGACCAATTATGTAAGTGTATTTATGTAAGTGCGTTTGTACGTGTATGTTTGGGGGTCTGAAATGGACTAATCTACTTCACAATATTTCTTATGGGAACAAATTCGGTCAGTACTGGCACCTGAACATACTTCTGGAGTGAAAAAATATCGTTAACCGGGGGTCCACTGTATCTTATTAAATACCACTGCCTTTATTAATAAACCATAACATGTATGTATTTAGTACAATATTTTACGACATTTTCATATATTTTTGACTGTTCATGGTTCAACAAGTTAAGGAAGCAGTATTGTATTATATTTCCCTACAATACATTGAGGCACTAAACATTCGTGATTTTTCAACATTCGCGAGGCTCTTGATCCCCTAACCCTCGCGAATGTTGAGGAAGACCTGTATACTCTAGAATGAATAAAATGTCATAATGTATGTGAGGAGTACTAAGTGCTGGAAGTGTTGTTGGGTTTATAATGGCCACTGAGAGAAGCCGTACATATTAGTGGTGGAGGAGGCTTCTGCCACCTCCACTATCCACAAACAATATTTATTTTATTTTTTATTATCACACTGGCCGATTCCCACCAAGGCAGGGTGGCCCGAAAAAGAAAAACTTTCACCATCATTCACTCCATCACTGTCTTGCCAGAAGGGTGCTTTACACTACAGTTTTTAAACTGCAACATTAACACCCCTCCTTCAGAGTGCAGGCACTGTACTTCCCATCTCCAGGACTCAAGTCCGGCCTGCCGGTTTCCCTGAACCCCTTCATAAATGTTACTTTGCTCACACTCCAACAGCACGTCAAGTATTAAAAACCATTCATCTCCATTCACTCCTATCAAACACGCTCACGCACGCCTGCTGGAAGTCCAAGCCCCTCGCACACAAAACCTCCTTTACCCCCTCCCTCCAACCTTTCCTAGGCCGACCCCTACCCCGCCTTCCTTCCACTACAGACTGATACACTCTTGAAGTCTTTCTGTTTCGCTCCATTCTCTCTACATGTCCGAACCACCTCAACAACCCTTCCTCAGCCCTCTGAACAACAGTTTTGGTAATCCCGCACCTCCTCCTAACTTCCAAACTACGAATTCTCTGCATTATATTCACACCACACATTGCCCTCAGACATGACATCTCCACTGCCTCCAGCCTTCTCCTCGCTGCAACATTCATCACCCATGCTTCACACCCATATAAGAGTGTTGGTAAAACTATACTCTCATACATTCCCCTCTTTGCCTCCAAGGACAAAGTTCTTTGTCTCCACAGACTCCTAAGTGCACCACTCACCCTTTTCCCCTCATCAATTCTATGATTCACCTCATCATTCATAGACCCATCCGCTGACACGTCCACTCCCAAATATCTGAATACATTCACCTCCTCCATACTCTCTCCCTCCAATCTGATATCCAATCTTTCATCACCTAATATTTTTGTTATCCTCATAACCTTACTCTTTCCTGTATTCACTTTTAATTGTCTTCTCTTGCACACCCTACCAAATTCATCCACCAATCTCTGCAACTTCTCTTCAGAATCTCCCAAGAGCACAGTGTCATCAGCAAAGAGCAACTGTGACAACTCCCACTTTATGTGTGATTCTTTATCTTTTAACTCCACGCCTCTTGTCAAGACCCTCGCATTTACTTCTCTTACAACCCCATCTATAAATATATTAAACAACCACGGTGACATCACACATCCTTGTCTAAGGCCTACTTTTACTGGGAAATAATTTCCCTCTTTCCTATGTACTCTAACTTGAGCCTCACTATCCTCGTAAAAACTCTTCACTGCTTTCAGTAACCTACCTCCTACACCATACACCTGCAACATCTGCCACATTGCCCCCCTATCCACCCTGTCATATGCCTTTTCCAAATCCATAAATGCCACAAAGACCTCTTTAGCCTTATCTAAATACTGTTCACTTATATGTTTCACTGTAAACACCTGGTCCACACACCCCCTACCTTTCCTAAAGCCTCCTTGTTCATCTGCTATCCTATTCTCCGTCTTACTTTTAATTCTTTCAATAATAACTCTACCATACACTTTACCAGGTATACTCAACAGACTTATCCCCCTATAATTTTTGCACTCTCTTTTGTCCCCTTTGCCTTTATACAAAGGAACTATGCATGCTCTCTGCCAATCCCTAGGTACCTTACCCTCTTCCATACATTTATTAAATAATTGCACCAATCACTCCAAAACTATATCCCCACCTGCTTTTAACATTTCTATCTTTATCCCATCAATCCCGGCTGCCTTACCCGCTTTCATTTTACCTACTGCCTCACGAACTTCCCCCACACTCACAACTGGCTCTTCCTCACTCCTACAAGATGTTATTCCTCCTTGCCCTATACACGAAATCACAGCTTCCCTATCTTCATCAACATTTAACAATTCCTCAAAATATTCCCTCCATCTTCCCAATACCTCTAACTCTCCATTTAATAACTCTCCTCTCCTATTTTTAACTGACAAATCCATTTGTTCTCTAGGCTTCCTTAACTTGTTAATCTCACTCCAAAACTTTTTCTTATTTTCAACAAAATTTGTTGATAACATCTCACCCACTCTCTCATTTGCTCTCTTTTTACATTGCTTCACCACTCTCTTAACCTCTCTCTTTTTCTCCATATACTCTTCCCTCCTTGCATCACTTCTACTTTGTAAAAACTTCTCAAACTATATGTACATAATTTATAAATAAGAAATATTTACATTTTAATTTATTGTAATAATTTATACAATTATTACGATGTTGCAGAAGTCTGCATAAATCTTCTATTTTTTGTTTGAATAAAAATTCAAAATAGAAAGCAAGAGTAATGTCAGAGGGGCCTGGAGATGTGACTAAGTGTATTTTTGGGGGTCTGAAACAGACTAATCTAATTTACATAATTCCTTATGGGAACAAATTTGTTCGGTAACAGCACTCGAACAGCCTTCTGGAATGAATTATGACTGAAACTCAGGGTACCACTGTATAATTATCAGAGTACATATAAAATATGAAATAACTTTAAAACATTTGAAATTTTGGAAAGTTTCCAGACATAATAGAGATGTGCTCACTGAGAATGTAAACAAACCAGTGGGGCATGCCATATAAGAAAGATAGGTTGCCGTATAGTGAGTTTTAGTCATAATTTGAAATCACCGTATTAGAGGAATGCCATAAGGAAAAGCGCCGTAAAGCAGGGCCCTACTGTATAGTGGTTGTGTGGTCCCTGCACCTATAAAATACATAAACAAAACAGAAAATGTCCAAAGAAGACCTACAAAATAGCTATTTTAGTAGGCCATTTATCTAAATAAACTACCAAAAGGAAAAATCTGTGGAATGTACTGTAATAAAAATGACCTAATCCTTACAAAAAGATTTGGATAAAATGAGCAAATGTATTTATTCATAGTTTGGAGATAGCACCTAATTTAGATAAATGTTATATAATGGAAAAGAGAATGAAAACAAACTACAAAATGAAATGATATTTCAATAAAACACTGAAATTAGAATATGGGATAAGACATGGGAGTCAATGTAAACAATAGACAGATACCAGGGGAAAACAAATATATTTTCCCCAGCTTACTGGCAAACTTCTTAATAGCTCTAATACCAGTATACATATTGATGGTAAAATGTTTAAAAAATGATATGTTTATCATTTTTTAAACATTTTACCATCAATATACTGGTATTAGAGCTATTCTAACTGGAATACTGTATAAAGAAGTAGCATGTTTTCATGTTTTCTGAAATAAAAGAAACTACACCTCAAAAATACCTCTTCATTTCTATCAAGGCTGAGGGGCGGCTGGATACTTCAAATTACCTCTCCACTTCTTAAACTGTCTAGTAATTTAGTCTCCTCTGTATTTAGCTGAAGAAGCCTAATGTGGAAGAGAAACATTTTAGCAATAAAGATATCCAATTCTTGTCCATGTCTTATTCATCTACTTGTTGATGTGTACCATTAATATAAAGTTACTATCTTATTAATGACAAGTTAAAATTTAGTCTATCAAATTCTCTTGTTAATAAAACACTTATTTTAACAAAGAAGCCTTTAAATTGTTCTCAATAAATAACATCATCTTTATTTTATAATGATTACAATATGTACAGTATACCTGAAGATAACCTGGTCAAAAACAATTCTTTCAAAATTTAAGTACAAATTAAGCAGTGTTGAAAAACTGCTTCATACTCAAGCAACTGAAAGATACAATTATCCAGAATTCTTTTATTCAACAACATACTTTTCACAAAAATAAAAATGATCATTACAAAGATTTCGTAACATTTAATTTCAACCTCTTGCACACTCTTAACCCCTTAACTGTCTAAACGTAGATCTACATTCTCTCACCCAGCACTCCTAATATTTTGAATTTTTTTTTTTAATTAAATAAAAAGGACATTTTCATTTTTCTTTACATAAAGTAATGTAAAAAAAAAGTTTAGAGTCAGTACTTATGGAGATATAAGGCCGCAAAGTCAGCGCTCGTAGCTAACCTGATGGCAACATGAAGCGCTACCGCTGGCAAAAGTGTTGCCGATATACCTTTTTTTTTTCTAATTTTTTTAATTTGTATAATTTTTATGTTCTGATAATTACAATTTTTAGTAGTTCTTGTGATTTCATAGCTAATCTTTGTTCTGACACTAATATTAGGTACTGAAATAGTACTCAAAAAGTCAAAAACACAGTGACAGGTGAAAATTTTCACCTACCTTAGTCACATACCATTGTCTAGAAATATATACATAGTATTTATAGGATCTGATTCCTAAGCAAGTGTAAATAAATATTACTTGGCAGTCATGCTTACAATGCATTTTACCTACAAGCACAGTATACCACTTTGTCTGGATTTTTTGGGTTATCTTAAGTAATTTGCACTATGTATAATTGTATTTATGTGTACCTGTGAGACAGAGATAGACACCCAAAAAATCCAGACAAAGTGCTATACTGTGCTTGTAGATAAAATGCATAGTAAGCACAACTGGCAAGTAATATGTATGCACACTTGCTCAGGAATCAGATGTGATGCAGTCACATCTGATTCCTGAGCAAGTGTGAGATTCCTAAGATGGTATAGATGAACCAACAGGTTCACAAGTGGCTCTCTCTGAGACAGACAAGCAGAGACAGACAGATAAACAGATAGATAGACAGAGCTAGACAGAGCTAGACAGAGCTAGACAGAGCCAGACAGACAGCCAGACAGCCAGACAGCCAGCCAGACAGACAGCCAGACAGACAGCCAGACAGCCAGCCAGACAGCCAGCCAGACAGACAGCCAGACAGCCAGCCAGACAGCCAGCCAGCCAGCCAGCCAGCCAGCCAGCCAGCCTGCCTGCCTGCCTGCCTGCCTGCCTGCCTGCCAGCCTGCCTGCCAGCCTGCCTGCCAGCCTGCCTGCCTGCCTGCCGAACATGTATTACACGTTCCAGAATTTTTTCTCTTTATTAAGGGCATAGATTATAAGACATTCTGGCAGGATGACACTACCAGTGGTATCAAAATTGAAAGGGTGTTGCACAAATGTTGCACATGGGTTATTATTGAGGTTTTTGATATTTCCTCGAACACCTCAAACGCTTGTGGCTACATCCACCTCAAAGCCACTAAACTCGGGGCCAACATCACTTTCCTCTTAAAATGGGAGTGTTAATACTACATGACATCAGTGAATCCCAGGTGTTTGCCATGCTCTTTGCTCTAGCTGGCGCTCAATTGAACTGGTGCTCCCACAACGTACTAAGTGGTCTCAGAATTTTTTAATACTGTGCACACAGATTGTTAAGACTCATTCTATGCTGACCAGGCATCCCAGGCCAGTTGTGCCAAATTTGGAGGCAGGAAAAATAAAAGTAGATCTACATTTGTTGCGCTAGCGGTAAGAATGCAGATCTATGTTTGGACAGTTAAGGGGTCAAGTAAAATATTTCACTTACTTACAATGAGCTATAGTAAACTTTATATTTTTACAGTTAAGTCAGCATGAAACACAACATATTTGTATAGTAATATCGAAAGCTATAGTTAATTATCGTACATACATATGTTTCACTTCTTGCTGCTATACATCAAATAAATATTACCTTGATAAAAACACAGAAATGCAAACACATAGTTCAAAACAGCTGTCAAGTGAAATACAGATGGTATAGACGAAAATTAAATTCAGTATGTGAAATATTGAAATCTGGTAAACTGCGAACATCTGAAAATATGAAATATTGCTGTAGACATTTACTAAAAAAGAGAAGAAGAAAAACTTTATAAAATTGGGATGCTTGAATGTGCATGGATGTAGTGCAGATGATAAGAAACAGATGATTGCTGATGTTATGAATGAAAAGAAGTTGGATGTCCTGGCCCTAAGCGAAACGAAGCTGAAGGGGGTAGGGGAGTTTCGGTGGGGGGAAATAAATGGGATTAAATCTGGAGTATCTGAGAGAGTTAGAGCAAAGGAAGGGGTAGTAGTAATGTTGAAGGATCAGTTATGGAAGGAGAAAAGAGAGTATGAATGTGTAAATTCAAGAATTATGTGGATTAAAGTAAAGGTTGGATGCGAAAAGTGGGTCATAATAAGCGTGTATGCACCTGGAGAAGAGAGGAATGTAGAGGAGAGAGAGAGATTTTGGGAGATGTTAAGTGAATGCATAGGAGCCTTTGAACTAGGTGAGAGAGTAATTGTGGTAGGGGACCTGAATGCTTAAGTAGGAGAAACTTTTAGAGAGGGTGTGGTAGGTAAGTTTGGGGTGCCAGGTGTAAATGATAATTTGAGCCCTTTGATTGAACTTTGTATAGAAAGGGGTTTAGCTATAGGTAATACATATTTTAAGAAAAAGAGGATAAATAAGTATACAAGATATGATGTAGGATAAAATGACAGTAGTTTGTTGGATTATGTATTGGTAGATAAAAGACTGTTGAGTAGACTTCAGGATGTACATGTTTATAGAGGGGCCACAGATATATCAGATCACTTTCTAGTTGTAGCTACACTGAGAATAAAAGGTAGATGGGATACAAGGAGAATAGAAGCATCAGGGAAGAGAGAGGTGAAGGTTTATAAACTAAAAGAGGAGGCAGTTAGGGTAAGATATAAACAGCTATTGGAGGATAGATGGGCTAATGAGAACATAGGCAACGGGGTCGAAGAGGTATGGGGTAGGTTTAAAAATGTAGTGTTAGAGTGTTCAGCAGAAGTTTGTGGTTACAGGAAAGTGGGTGCAGGAGGGAAGAGGAGCGATTGGTGGAATGATGATGTAAAGAGAGTAATAAGGGAGAAAAAGTTAGCATATGAGAAGTTTTTACAAAGTAAAAGTGATGCAAGGAAGGAAGAGTATATGGAGAAAAAGAGAGGTTAAGAGAGTGGTGAAGCAATGTAAAAAGAGAGCAAGTGAGAGAATGGGTGAGATGTTATCAACAAATTTTGTTGAAAATAAGAAAAAGTTTTGGAGTGAGATTAACAAGTTAAGGAAGCCTAGAGAACAAATGGATTTTCCAGTTAAAACTAGGAGAGGAGAGTTATTAAATGGAGAGTTAGAGGTATTGGGAAGATGGAGGGAATATTTTGAGGAATTGTTAAATGTTGATGAAGATAGGGAAGCTGTGATTTCGTGTATAGGGCAAGGAGGAATAACATCTTGTAGGAGTGAGGAAGAGCCAGTTGTGAGTGTGGGGGAAGTTAGTGAGGCAGTAGGTAAAATGAAAGGGGGTAAGGCAGCCGGGATTGATGGGATAGATAGAAATGTTAAAAGCAGATGGGGATATAGTTTTGGAGTGGTTGGTGCAATTATTTAATAAATGTATGGGAGAGGGTAAGGTACCTAGGGATTGGCAGAGAGCATGCATAGTTCCTTTGTATAAAGGCAAAGGGGACAAAAGAGAGTGCAAAAATTATAGGGGGATAAGTCTGTTGAGTATACCTGGTAAAGTGTATGGTAGAGTTATTATTGAAAGAATTAAGAGTAAGACGGAGAATAGGATAGCAGATGAACAAGGAGGCTTTAGGAAAGGCAGGGTGTGTGTGGACCAGGTGTTTACAGTGAAACATATAAGTGAACAGTATTTAGATAAGGCTAAAGAGATCTTTGTGGCATTTATGGATTTGGAAAAGGCGTATGACAGGGTGGATAGGGGGGCAATGTGGCAGATGTTGCAGGTGTATGGTGTAGGAGGTAGGTTACTGAAAGCAGTGAAGAGTTTTTACGAGGATAGTGAGGCTCAAGTTAGAGTATGTAGGAAAGAGGGAAATTATTTCCCAGTAAAAGTAGGCCTTAGACAAGGATGTGTGATGTCACAGTGGTTGTTTAATATATTTATAGATGGGGTTGTAAGAGAAGTAAATGCGAGGGTCTTGGCAAGAGGCGTGGAGTTAAAAGATAAAGAATCACACAAAGTGGGAGTTGTCACAGTTGCTCTTTGCTGATGACATTGTGCTCTTGGGAGATTCTGAAGAGAAGTTGCAGAGATTGGTGGATGAATTTGGTAGGGTGAGCAAAAGAAGAAAATTAAAAGTGAATACAGGAAAGAGTAAGGTTATGAGGATAACAAAAAGATTAGGTGATGAAAGATTGGATATCAGATTGGAGGGAGAGAGTATGGAGGAAAGGTTGGATGGAGGGGGTAAACGAGGTTTTGTGTGCGAGGGGCTTGGACTTCCAGCAGGCATGCGTGAGCGTGTTTGATAGGAGTGAATGGAGACAAATGGTTTTTAATACTTGACGTGCTGTTGGAGTGTGAGCAAAGTAACATTTATGAAGGAGTTCAGGGAAACCGGCAGGCCGGACTTGAGTCCTGGAGATGGGAAGCACAGTGCCTGCACTCTGAAAGAGGGGTGTCAATGTTGCAGTTTAAAAACTGTAGTGTAAAGCACCCTTCTGGCAAGACAGTGATGGAGTGAATGATGGTGAAAGTTTTTCTTTTTCGGGCCACCCTGCCTTGGTGGGAATCGGCCAATGTGATAAAAAAAAAAAAATTTTAACCTCAAAGCTGTCTATGACGTTATAGCGATCAGCATCCATGATGTACTACTAGTATGCATAATTTTTCAGTTCATAATGATCTCAAATTTGCTGCAAGTGGCAAATTTTGGCACAGACATGCGAGACTGGGTCTATAAGGTGGGTGTTCACAAAGTAAAAAAAAAATCCTGATTTCTGCAGTGCATGATGGGAACAGCTAATCTCTGACTCTGAATTTTGGTTAAAATAGTGAATTAAGATTTTTTTTTTTTTTAGGATGGTTTTACTGGTGGCTTCTGGTGCTGACAAAGCAAAAGACAGACTTGCAAAGTACAGATGATTTTATTGGTGTAAGACCAGAAGTGAGGGTAATGGTTAATTTGGGGAGACTTTTCTGTTTTATGGATTCTTATTAGGTCTGCTGCAATTACTGGGATGGCCTAAACCATGACCGAGCATCCTTGGTTATGGTTTATTAGTTGAGGAATAGGGCAAATGATTTTTTTTTTTGACTTTAAAAATGGAGGGCAAGTGATATGTAGGAGAGTCCTGGGAACATGATCAGTGAACAGAGGGAAAGTTCCTTTTGTTGCTAGCATGTCTAGTGTGTTTATTCTGGAACTTTATTAAATCAGAATTTGTTGAAAATAGTGTAAAAATCACCAAATTACTGACTTCCATGCCCATGGGTAATTTCTTGCAACATGAAAGGCATATCAGCAAAATAGCAATGAATTGTTAGTTTCAACACTTTGTGCACTTTGAGGCCAAAAAAAGGCCTCAAAGTGCCCAAAATCACTGTTGTGTAAAGTTTGCCCCAACAGCTTTGGAATGTTTGGTGTTATTACCTTTAGAAAAAAGATTCTCTACCATTTTAGAAGATAATTTTTTTTCAGAAATGTGGACACAGAGAGGCATTTCAATTTTACGGGGGTGTCAATTATGATGATGATGAAATGAATGCAAGGTCAATTAACCCTTTGGGGGTTGCCAGGTCCTCGCAGAGACTTGTTCTCAGGGTCGCCAAAATAAAAAAAAAAAAAAAAAAAAAAAAAAAAAAAAAAAAAAAAAAAAAAAACAAAAAAAAAAAAAAAAACCTTAAGAAAAGATAGAGAATCTTTTCCCGATCATAATGACACCAAAAGTATGAAATTTGATGGAACACTTATGGAATTATGCTCTTGCGAAGTTAACTGTCTCGACGATGTTTACGCATCGGCGATTTTGCCCACTTTGAACCCTATTTTCAGTCAATTCCAATGTACTAGTCGGCAAAAAACATAGCTATTTCGCTAGAGCTGCATTTTTTCTATCGAATGAGTACACGAAACCACCCATTTACCGATTTCAACTATCCAATAAAGTGGTCACAATTTAGCAATTTTGCCAATTTCACACAAATTTCAAAAGATGCCAATTTCTGAATAGGGTCGAATATAAACAAGAAAGACATTCCTGGCACTAAAATAACAAGTTCTCTGTTCATTAGTCACATCCCCAGGCCCCTCTTATATTTCTTTGGCTTTCCACTTTGAATTTTTTTTCTTACAAAAAATAGAAGAGTTACTGTTATGCAGACTACTGCATTAGTGTAGAAATGGTATAAATAATATCAGCGCACTTGTGAAAGAATATTAGACTCACCAGTTGACGTGTATTGGACACTTGGCATGATTTGTTTACTTTTGAACTTTGGTAAAAATCGAACATTTCTGCTACTTTGAGCTCAATTTCAAGGTACTTTTCATTGTAAAACCAGTCAAAATCATCTCAATTTCTGTAATGTGTCTTCCATTCTATAAAATGAGACCAAGAAAACTAGAATTCAACAATACCATACGAAAATACAGTGCAATTTCGCTGTTTTATTCCAAAAACACGGTCAAAGTTTTTTTTCTCATTACACACTGTGTGCTACAGGATTTTTTTTATACTGCGCACGCTGACCACATAGACCCATTCTTCATATGTAGGCCTACCAGCTTTCTCTCACTAGATTTGAGGGCGCTCGAATTTAGGCGTACTAGTACATCAAAAACCCTGGGGCGTAAGCTGTACTAGTAAGACCGAAACCCCCAAAGAGTTAATTGCTAAAGACTAAAATTAAAGCTACACCACCGACAACAAAACTGCTATTAACAACTAAACAGTCCAAACGTACATATACAGTGGACCCCCGCATAACGATTACCTCCGAATGCGACCAATTATGTAAGTGTATTTATGTAAGTGCCTTTGTACGTGTATGTTTGGGGGTCTGAAATGGACTAATCTACTTCACAATATTTCTTATGGGAACAAATTCGGTCAGTACTGGCACCTGAACATACTTCTGGAGTGAAAAAATATCATTAACCTGGGGTCCACTGTACGTTTTTACCGCTAGAGCCTCAAATGTATATTTTATTTTTTCTGCCTCCAAATCTGGCACGATTGGCCCGAGATGCCTGGTCAGCATAGAATGGGTCTTAACACTCGGTTTGGGCAGTATTAAAAAAGTCTGGGACCACTTAGTACCTTGTGGGAGCGCCAGTTAAACTGAGCGCCAGCTAGAGAAAACAGGACGGAAAACACCAGGATTTACTGATGTCGTGTCATATTAACACTCCCCTTTAAAGAGGAAAGTGATGTTGACCCCAAGTTTAGTGGCTTTGAAGTGGATGTGGCCACAAGTGGTCGAGGAAATATCAAAAACTTCGATAATAACCCATGTGCAACATCCTTTCAGAATCTCTTATAACCTATGCCCTAAGTAAAGAGAAACAATTCTGGAACATGTAATAAGTATTCGGCAGTCTGGCTGGCTGGCTTTATCTCCGTCTGTCTGTCTGTATTTATGTCTATCTCTGTCTCACAGGTACACATAAATACAATTATACATAGTGTAAATTACCAAGGATAACCCAAAAAATCCAAAGTGCTATACTGTACTTGTAAATATAATGTGTAAGAATACCTGTTAGTTCACTGTGGCTCTCTCTGAGACAGAGAGACAGATAAACAGAGACAGAGATGCCGACACTCATCAAATGTCACCCCTTATCTCATCTTATCACTGTACCCTCGCTGGCACTCATCAAATGTCACCCCTTATCTCATCTTATCACTGCACCCTTGCTTGGGCTCATGAAATGTCATCACTTATCATTGCACAAATAAATAACATTGCACTTATCATTGCACTTTCAGCAGTCGACTGACACTTGTCTTACATCATTCTTCAAGTGTAAATGACCAAGACAGGTGTAAATGTCCACCTGTCAATGTGTTTGTGACAATTTGAGTACAATTTCAGTACCTAATATTAGTGTCAGAACAAAGATTGGTTATGAAATTACAAGAACTACCAAAAATTGTAATTATAAGAAGATAAAAATTATATAAAATAATAAAAGGTATATCAGCAACTTCCCTAATTTTTTTTATTTTAATCCTATAACACTTAGAAAAATATTCTCTATTTCAATAAAAAAAAAAAAAAATTATTTTTCAAAATATTCTGGGCACTGGTCAAGAAAACGTATATAAAAGTTTGGACCGTTTAGGGGTTAAAGTGGCAAATGCAATAAGAGTGTATTGAGTTCTCAGAACAGACAAATAAATTATGTCCAACACCTGGGTATCTTCACTGAGAGAAGTTTTCCTCACCAGGTACAGGAGAGCCCCATTTATACAGTGGGTTACGTTGCAGGATACTGCCATAAAGTGAATCGCCCCTTTTTTTCAATTCTAAATGCATATAAATGCCTGATAACATGTTTCCACTATCAAATATTAAGTTAGCAACAGAACTAGGAATAAAAAAAACAAGTAAAATGTATATACAGTAGTCCCCCACATCCCTGGGGGATATGTTCTAAGACCTACTGTGGATACCTGAAACCGTGGATAGTAGGAAACCCTATACATTGGTACCTCGAGTTACGAACTTAATTCGTTCCAGAAGACTGTTCGAGTGTTGATACCGAACAAATTTGTTCCCATAAAGAATAATGTAAATTAGATTAATCCATTTCAGACCCCCAAAAATACACTTACAAAAGCACTTACAAAAATACACTTACATAATTGTTCAAGTGTGTGCCAAGGTACCACTGTATACATGTATGTCATTTTTCGTTTACATACATAACTTTGATAAAGTAATTGATAAATTGCACGTAAGTGGAGAACCGGCACCTTTTCACCGCTGGGACGCACTTCACGACTCCTCTAAGACTTTGGAGAACACCATCACTACCTTTGTGCTTTGTGGTCATTATCAGGCAAAATTAAAGGTTATTTTCAAGCTATGGTAAACTGTGGATAACTCAAACTGTAGAAACCGAATTCATGGATATGGGGGTTCTACTGTACAGTACACTTATTACTTGAAAATATTTGTAGTCTTAACCCTTTGACTGTT
The DNA here is from genome assembly GCF_038502225.1 of Cherax quadricarinatus. Lineage (NCBI taxonomy): Eukaryota > Metazoa > Arthropoda > Malacostraca > Decapoda > Parastacidae > Cherax > Cherax quadricarinatus. The sequence goes on along the minus strand of NC_091326.1, from coordinate 20,030,544 downwards.
TTCGACGTATAAATACGTCTTACGAGCCAATGTTTCTGACGTATATATACTCAATAATTCTAGCGGCTTCAAATCAAGCGGGAGAAAGCTGGTAGGCCCACATTTGAGAGAATGGGTCTGTGTGGTCAGTGTGCACCACATAAAAAAAATCCTGCAGCACATATTTCGTAATGAGAAAAAAAAAGCTGATCGCTTTTTTGGAATAAAATGCCGACTTTGAGGTGTATTTTCGTAGAGTATTTATCGTTGTATTCGCGTTTTCATGGTCTTAGGTGATAAAATAGAAAACATATTACAGAAATAGAGATGATTTTCATTACTTTGATGATGAAAACGACCTTGAAACTGAGCTCAAAGTAGCAGAAATGTTCGATTTTTACCAATGTTCAGGAGTAAATAAATCACACCACACGTCCAATACACGTCAACTGGGGAGTCTAATATTCTTTCACTAGTGCACTGATATTATTCATACCATTTTTACAATAATGCAGTAGTCTGTATAACAGTAAATTTTGTATTTTTTTGTATGAATAAAAAATAAAAATAGAAAGCAATAATAATATAAGAGGGGCCTAGAGATCTGACTAATGAACAGAGCATATGTTATTTTAGTGCCACGAATGTCTACCTTGTTTATTCTGGACCCTATTTTGAAATTGGCATCTTTTTTAGTTTGCGTGAAATTGGCCAAATTGCCAATTTCTGACCACCATATTGGGAAGTCCAAATTAGTAAATGGGAGGTTTCTTGTACTCAGCTGATAGATAAAATGGATTTCTAAAGAAATAGCTATGAGTTTGGTCAACTGGAACAATGGAATTGGCTGAAAATGGGGCTCAAAGTCAGCAAAATCGCCGATACGCATATGTCGCCGAGACCACTAACTTTGCAGGAGCATAATTCCATGAGTTTTCGACCAAATTTTGAACTTTTGGTGTCATTACCATCGGGAAAAGATTCTCTGTCATTTCATAAGAAAAAATAATTTTTTTTTTTCAAAAATTGAGCGACATAGAATGACAGTTTCAGAAAGGGGCCTGAAACAGTCAAAGGGTTAATGTAGCCCACCTGGCTACCACACCTCACAATTATGTTAATTTGTTTTACTATGACCATATGTATTTTGTTTATATGTAGTGTATTTCTTATAGAATTTTGAAAAAATGTCATAGATTAATGAAAATGTCTATAACGTAATATATGACACTGAAAGCGCCCCAGTGATTATTATTACAGCGTCTCCTCACTTAATGACAGAGTTCCATTCTTAACCCTTTCAGGGTCCGTCCCGTAGATCTACGGCTTTACGTTCAGGGTCCAAACCATAGATCTACGCCAAAATTCTAGAGGCATCAAATTTAGCGCAAAAAGGCTGGTAGGCCTACATCTGAGAGAATGGGTCTGGGTGATCAGTGTGCACACTATAGAAAAAATCTGGACGCTCACATGGCATTGTGGGAATGCCGGCAAAGTAGCTTTGTTAATCGTGCCTGTCGGCAAGGAAGCTCTCACTCCCCACTCACTCTCTGGGTGAATTCTGACTCTCCTCTTCACAACTTACAGTTCTAAGACTGATGGAAGTGGAGCTGAAGATGAATTCTACAGTTTTGAACCATATGGTACCATTGTACCATCTGGTACAATAGCACCATATGGTACAATGGTGCCATGTCATACAATGGTATCAAATGGTACAATGGTATCATATGGCACAATGGTACCATATGGTACAATATAGTACATTGTACCATATGGTACATTATACAATATGGTATAGGGAATCTAATGGAAATAAGTCTGTCATACTTTTTTGGGTTATCCTAGGTTCTCCAAACATATGCTGCTAAGTATGATATTCTATGTAACTTTATTTGTGTATACCTAAATAAACTTACTTATGGAATAGGAGGAGAAATTTTTTCCTGGATAGAGGCATGGTTGACAAATAGGCAGCAGAGAGTTTGCATAAATGGGGAGAAATCAGAGTGGGGAAGCGTCACGAGCGGTGTTCCACAGGGGTCAGTGTTGGGCCCCCTGCTGTTCACAATCTACATAAACGACATAGATGAGGGCATAAAGAGCGACATCGGCAAGTTTGCCGATGACACCAAAATAGGCCGTCGAATTCATTCTGACGAGGACATTCGAGCACTCCAGGAAGATTTGAATAGACTGATGCAGTGGTCGGAGAAGTGGCAGATGCAGTTTAATATAGACAAATGCAAAGTTCTAAATGTTGGACAGGACAATAACCATGCCACATATAAACTAAATAATGTAGATCTTAATATTATGGATTGCGAAAAAGATTTAGGAGTTCTGGTTAGCAGTAATCTGAAACCAAGACAACAGTGCATAAGTGTTCGCAATAAAGCTAATAGAATCCTTGGCTTCATATCAAGAAGCATAAATAATAGGAGTCCTCAGGTTGTTCTTCAACTCTATACATCCTTGGTTAGGCCTCATTTAGATTATGCTGCACAGTTTTGGTCACCGTATTACAGAATGGATATAAATTCTCTGGAAAATGTACAAAGGAGGATGACAAAGATGATCCCATGTATCAGAAACCTTCCCTATGAGGATAGACTAAGGGCCCTGAAACTGCACTCTCTAGAAAGACGTAGAATTAGGGGGGATATGATTGAGGTTTATAAGTGGAAGACAGGAATAAATAAAGGGGATGTAAATAGTGTGCTGAAAATATCTAGCCTAGACAGGACTCGCAGCAATGGTTTTAAGTTGGAAAAATTCAGATTCAGGAGGGATATAGGAAAGTACTGGTTTGGTAATAGAGTTGTGGATGAGTGGAACAAACTCCCAAGTACCGTTATAGAGGCCAGAACGTTGTGTAGCTTCAAAAATAGGTTGGATAAATACATGAGTAGATGTGGGTGGGTGTGAGTTGGACCTGATAGCTTGTGCTAACAGGTCGGTTGCCGTGTTCCTCCCTTAAGTCAATGTGACCTGACCTGACTAGGTTGGGTGCATTGGCTTAAGCCGGTAGGGACTTGGACCTGCCTCACATGGGCCAGTAGGCCTTCTGCAGTGTTCCTTCGTTCTTATGTTCTTATGTTCTTATGATGCCACATGCACTTGAGTAAGTTTATTCAGGTGTACAGAAATACAATTACATAGATTACCATACATAGCAGCATACGTACAAAATCGTAGGATAACCCAAAAAAAGTCAGGGTGACTTATTTCCATAGTTATCCCTGTATCTGTACCATATGGTGTCCTGTACTGTATGGTACCCTGTACCATATGGTAACCTGTACCATATGGTACCCTGTACCATATGGTAACCTGTACCATATGGTACCCTGCACCATATGTTATCCTGTACTGCATGGTACCCTATACCATATAGTACAATGTACCATATGGTACCCTGTAACATATGATATCGTGTAACATATGGTCAATAGGTGTTGGCGGCATGAGACACCAGCCAAGACTGAGTGGCGACGCAAGCTAGCTACTGACTCCGCAGTTTCCGAGACAAAGTGCTTTGTCATCCACCTCAAGGAACATGTAAAGTTCCTGTACACTTGTAAATATATAATAGAACATTACTAATATACAACATTTTTGCATATTTTTGTTGTAAACAACTACAGTGGACCCCCGCATACCGTTGGCATCACATAACGTTTAATCCGCATACCGCTCGCTTTTATCGCAAAAATTTTGCCTCGCATACCGCTCAAAAACCCGCTCACCGCTGTTCGTCCGAGACACGTCCAATGTGCGCCCTTAGCCAGCCTCACATGTGCCGCCGGTGGCATTGTTTACCAGCCAGCCTCCGCGGTAACATCCAAGCATACAATCGGAACATTTCGTATTATTACAGTGTTTTTGGTGATTTTATCTGCAAAATAAGTCACCATGGGCCCCAAGAAAGCTTCTAGTGCCAACCCTACAGCAATAAGGGTGAGAATTACTATAGAGATGAAGAAAAAGATCATTGATAAGTATGAAAGTGGAGTGCGTATAGCCGACCTAGTCAAGCTGTACAAGAAACCCCAATCAACCATCGCTACTATTGTGGGCAACAGAAAGGCAATCAAGGAAGCTGTTCTTGCCAAAGGTTTAACTGTGTTTTCGAAACAGAGATCGCAAGTGATGGAAGATGTTGAGAGACTCTTATTGGTGTGGATAAATGAAAAACAGCTAGCAGGAGATAGCGTCTCTCAAGCGATCATAAGCGAAAAGGCTAGGAAGTTGCATGAGGATTTAATTAAAAAAATGCCTGCAACTAGTGATGATGTGAGTGAATTTAAGGCCAGCAAAGGTTGGTTTGAGAGATTTAAGAAGCGTAGTGGCATACATAGTGTGATAAGGCATGGTGAGGCTGCCAGTTCGGACCACAAAGCAGCTGAAAAATATGTGCAGGAATTCAAGGAGTACATAGACAGTGAAGGACTGAAACCTGAACAAGTGTTTAATTGTGATGAAACAGGCCTGTTTTGGAAGAAAATGCCAAGCAGGACCTACATTACTCAGGAGGAAAAGGCACTCCCAGGACATAAGCCTATGAAAGACAGGTTTACTTTGTTGATGTGTTCCAATGCTACTGGTGATTGCAAAGTGAAGCCTTTATTAGTGTATCACTCTGAAACTCCCAGACTGTTCAGGCAAAAGAATGTCCTCAAGGAGAATTTGTGTGTGCTGTGGAGGGCAAACAGTAAGGCATGGGTCACTAGGGACTTTTTCTATGACTGGTTACACCATGCATTTGCCCCCAATGTGAAAGATTACCTAACTGAAAAGAAATTAGAACTTAAGTGCCTCCTGGTGTTAGACAATGCCCCTGGTCATCCTACAGACGTGGCAGAGCGACTTTATGGGGACATGAAATTCATTAAGGTTAAGTTTTTGCCTCCTAATACCACTCCTCTCCTGCAGCCCATGGACCAGCAGGTTATTGCAAACTTCAAAAAACTGTACACAAAAGCTCTGTTTGAAAGGTGCTTTGTAGTGACCTCAGAAACTCAACTGACTCTAAGAGAGTTTTGGAGAGAGCACTTTAATATCCTCAACTGTGTAAACCTTATAGGTAAGGCTTGGGAGGGAGTGACTAAGAAGACCTTGAACTCTGCTTGGAAGAAACTGTGGCCAGAATGTGTAGACAAAAGGGATTTTGAAGGGTTTGAGGCTAACCCTGAGAGGATTATGCCAGTTGAGGAATCCATTGTAGCATTGGGAAAGTCCTTGGGGTTGGAGGTTAGTGGGGAGGATGTGGAAGAGTTGGTGGAGGAGGACAATGAAGAACTAACCACTGATGAGCTGATAGATCAACTTCAACAGCAAGAGGCCATACCTGAGGAAACTGGTTCAGAGGAGGGGAGAGAGAAATTGAAGAAGTTGCTTACTACAAAGATTAAGGAAATCTGTGCAATGTGGCTGAAAGTGCAAACCTTTATGGATGAGAATCACCCTCACACAGCTATTGCAAGCCGTGCTGGTGATTATTACACTGACAATGTTGTGAAACACTTTAGGGAAGTCATAAAGGAACGAGAGGTACAGGCCACTATGGACAGATATGTTGTGCGAAAGAAGTCCAGTGACTCTGAAGCTGGTCCTAGTGGCATTAAAAGAAGAAGGGAAGTAACCCCAGAAAAGGACTCGACACCTCAAGTCTTAATGGAAGGGGATTCCCCTTCTAAACACTAACACTCTCTCTCCCCTCCTCCCATCCCATCAATCATCACCAGATCTTCAATAAAAGTAAGTGTCATGTAATTGTGCATGCCTTTTTCAGTTTGTGTGTATTAAAATTAACATTTCATGTGGTAAATTTTTTTTTTTCATACTTTTGGGTGTCTTGCACGGATTAATTTGATTTCCATTATTTCTTATGGGGAAAATTCATTCGCATACCGATCATTTCGCATAACAATGAGCCCTCTTGCACGGATTAAAATCGCTATGCGGGGGTCCACTGTATTGTAAACAAATAATAATGAAAATATTAGTGTGTTTAGTGTGTTGAATACAACAGTACCATATACAGTGGACCCCCGAGTTTCGGCAGCCTCAACTTTCGCGAAATTTGACCTTCGGCGAGTTTTTTTGGAAAAATTTGGCCTCGAGTTTCGTGAAAAAACTCGTTTCGGCGACCGTCCGGTACCCGTCCGCCCATCACCGCACATACAAAGCCAGTCTCCCACACCATTCTCACTCGGTGTGCCATTGTTTACCAACACGTGACCATCACCCCGTGGGTTCATACATTTCATAAAAATCCATTGTGTTTTGTGCTTGCAACTGCTAAATAAGTCATCATGGACCCAAGGAAAGCTAGTGCAAGCCCTTTGGTAAATAAAGTGAGTGACGGGGATGTGGAAGAGTTGGTGGAGGACCACAGGGAAGAGCTAACCACTGACGAACTGCAAGAGCTTCAACTGGAACAGCATCAGACCACAGCCGAGGACTTGCTTCAGAGGAGGAGGAAGAGGGAGTGGATGAGGTGCCTTCTTCAGTGATTAAGGACATGTGTGGAATGGGGAATGAGTTGCAAAGTTTTGTTGAAAAGTATCACCCTGACCAAGCTGAAACAAGCCGTATCTGCAACATGTACAATGACAGTGTTGTGTCCCACTTCAGGGAAATCTTAAAGAAACGCCAGAAAAAGACTTCTCTGGATAGATATTTTGTGCGCCAGGGGTCCAGTGACTCTCAAGTTGTTCCCAGTAGCATTAAAAGAAGAAGGGAAGTAACCCCAGATAAGGACTTGCTACCTAAAGTCCTAATGGTACGAGATTCTCCTTCCAAACAATGGTGTACACCTTCCTCCTATCACCTCCTCCCATCTTCCATCCACCCAGAAGTCTTCAGTAAAGGTAAGTGTAATGTTCTTATTATTTATTTTAAATACATGTACTTGATTTCAGATTGTTTTCATTATGTAAATCTTTATTTAATTTGAAAAAAAAAAAATTATTTTAATATTTTTGGGTGTCTGGAACGGATTAATTTTATTTCGATTATTTCTTATGGGGAAAATGGTTTCGAGTTTCATGAATTTTGACCATCGGCAGGCTCTCTGGAATGGATTAATCGCAAAACTCGGGGGTCCACTGTACGTCAAACACAGTGGCTCGTAAGACGTATATATATGACCGAAACAGTCAAAGGGTTAAATATAGATTTACATGCAGAAAAGAATGCCAAATAAATGTAAAGCACTAATAAATTGTATAAATGAACATTTAACATCACACTTACCTTTACTGAAGACTCTTGTTGGTGTATGACATACGGGGCAGAGGGAGGGGAGGCAAGTTTATCGTTTTAGAATATGACACTAATATCAATTCTATGGCTTATTTATCACAATTCAACTAATATGACACAATAAACAATATTAATACCATAGAAACATGGAATATGCTCTAGAATGAATAAAATAAGTCATTATGAATGTCGCAAGAGGTGTTCTGTTGTTGTTGTTGGGTGTATAAGGGCCACTGAGAGCATAAGCCATCCATAATGGTGGTGAAGCAGCAGCTGAGGCACCGGTGTTTTCTCTAGCCCTATATAACTCCAACAACATTGGAGGAGTTGGTAGAATCACTGAAGAAGGCACCCTCTACCACCATCACAACCACTACCACCCTCTACCACTATCACTACCACCTTCTACCACCCTGTACCACTATCACAATCACTACCACCCTCTACCACCATCACTACCACCCTCTACTTCTATCACAACTGCTACCACCCTCTACCACCATCACTACCACTATCACAACTGCTACCACTCTACCACCACCACTTTGGTATTTTTCTACAAACTTTTTCTTAAATTGTGTGTGTTTCTCGCATTCTTTACCAAAGGGCTGGCACCAGAAGCTTTCTTTGGAGCCATAGTGACTTATTTAGCAGTTGCAAGCACTGAAGCGAATGGAATATTATGAAATGTATCGTATGAACTCAAGGGATCATCATCACTTACTGATTAACTGGCTGGGAATGGAGTGTGAGGCGGCTCGGGGCCATGTGTACGCGTCCCAGATGAATGACTACAGTGGACCCCCGCTTAACGATCACCTCCAAATGCGACCAATTATGTAAGTGTATTTATGTAAGTGCGTTTGTACGTGTATGTTTGGGGGTCTGAAATGGACTAATCTACTTCACAATATTCCTTATGGGAAAAAATTCGGTCAGTACTGGCACCTGAACATACTACTGGAATGAAAAAAGTTCATTAACCGGGGGTCCACTGTATTTGCGAGTCAGTGTTTTGATGAAAAAAAGTTAAGATTTCCAAAAATTACAACTTTCGAACCTTATGAAAAACGAGGGTCCACTGTATATTAAACAACCATGGTGACATTTCACTTCCCTGTCTAAGACCTACTTTTACCGGGAAGTAGTCTCCCTCTCTTCTACACACCCTAACCTGAGCCTCACTATCCTCATAAAAACTCTTTACAGCATTTAGTAACTTACTATCTATTCCACATACTTGTAATATCTGCCACACTGCTTCCCTATCCACTCTATCTTATTTTTTTTTTTTTTCAACAAGTCGGTCGTCTCCCACCGAGGCAGGGTGACCCAAAAAAAAGAAAGAAAATCCCCAAAAAGAAAATACTTTCATCATCATTCAACACTTTCACCACACTCACACATTATCACTGCTTTTGCAGAGGTGCTCAGAATATAACAGTTTAGAAGCATATACGTATAGAGATACACAACATATCCCTCCAAACTGCCAATATCCCAAACCCCTCCTTTAAAGTGCAGGCATTGTACTTCCCATTTCCAGGACTCAAGTCCGACTATATGAAAATAACCGGTTTCCCTGAATCCCTTCACTAAATATTACCCTGCTCACACTCCAACAGATCGTCAGGTCCCAAGTATCATTCGTCTCCATTCACTCCTATCTAACACGCTCATGCACGCTTGCTGGAAGTCCAAGCCCCTCACCCACAAAACCTCCTTTACCCCCTCTTTCCAACCCTTTCGAGGACGACCCCTACCCCTCTTTCCTTCCCCTATAGATTTATATGCTTTCCATGTCATTCTACTTTGATCCATTCTCTCTAAATGACCAAACCACCTCAACAACCCCTCTTCTGCCCTCTGACTAATGCTTTTATTAACTCCACACCTTCTCCTAATTTCCACACTCCGAATTTTCTGCATAATATTTACACCACACATTGCCCTTAGACAGGACATCTCCACTGCCTCCAACCGTCTCCTCGCTGCTGCATTTACCACCCAAGCTTCACATCCATATAAGAGTGTTGGTACTACTATACTTTCATACATTCCCTTCTTTGCCTCCATAGATAACGTTTTTTGACTCCACATATACCTCAATGCACCACTCACCTTTTTTCCCTCATCAATTCTATGATTAACCTCATCCTTCATAAATCCATCCGCCGACACGTCAACTCCCAAGTATCTGAAAACATTCACTTCTTCCATACTCCTCCTCCCCAATTTGATATCCAATTTTTCTTTATCTAAATCATTTGATACCCTCATCACCTTACTCTTTTCTATGTTCACTTTCAACTTTCTACCTTTACACACATTCTCAAACTCATCCACTAACCTTTGCAATTTTTCTTTAGAATCTCCCATAAGCACAGTATCATCAGCAAAAAGTAACTGTGTCAATTCCCATTTTGAATTTGATTCCCCATAATTTAATCCCACCCCTCTCCCGAACACCCTAGCATTTACTTCTTTTACAACCCCATCTATAAATATATTAAACAACCATGGTGACATTACACATCCCTGTCTATGACCTACTTTTACCATGAAGTATTCTCCCTCTCTTCTACACACCCTAACCTGAGCCTCACTATCCTCATAAAAGCTCTTTACAGCATTTAGTAACTTACCACCTATTCCATATACTTGCAACATCTGCCACATTGCTCCTCTATCCACTCTATCATATGCCTTTTCTAAATCCATAAATGCAATAAAAACTTCCCTACCTTTATCTAAATACTGTTCACATATATGCTTCAATGTAAACACTTGATCTACACATCCCCTACCCACTCTGAAGCCTCCTTGCTCGTCCGCAATTCTACATTCTGTCTTACCTCTAATTCTTTCAATTATAACCCTACCGTATACTTTTCCTGGTATACTCAGTAAACTTATTCCTCTATAATTTTTACAATCTCTTTTGTCCCCTTTCCCTTTATATAAAAGGACTATACATGCTCTCCGCCAATCCCTAGGTACCTTCCCCTCTTTCATACATTTATTAAACAAAAGTACCAACCACTCCAACACTATATCCCCCCCTGCTTTTAACATTTCTGTCATGATCCCATCAGTTCCAGCTGCTTTACCCCCTTTCATTCTACGTAATGCCTCACGTACGTCCACCACACTTACATTCTGCTCTTCTTCACTCCTAAAAGATGGTATACCTCCCTGGCCAGTGCATGAAATTACCGCCTCCCTTTCTTCCTTAACATTTAAAAGTTCCTCAAAATATTCTCGCCATCTACCTAATACCTCCCTCTCCCCATCTACTAACTCCCCTACTCTGTTTTTAACTGACAAATCCATACTATCCCTAGGCTTTTTTAACTTGTTTAACTCACTCCAAAATTTTTTCTTATTTTCATTAAAATTTCTTGACAGTGCCTCTCCCACTCTTTCATCTGCTCTCCTTTTGCACTCTCTCACCACTCTCTTCACCTTTCTTTTACTCTCCATATACTCTGCTCTTCTTATAACACTTCTGCTTTGCAAAAACCTCTCGTAAGCTACCTTTTTCTCTTTTATCACACCCTTTACTTCATCATTCCACCAATCACTCCTCTTTCCTCCTGCCCCCACCCTCCTATAACCACAAACTTCTGCCCCACATTCTAATACTGCATTTTTAAAACTATTCCAACCCTCTTCAACCCCCCCACTACTCATCTTTGCACTAGCCCACCTTTCTGCCAATAGTCGCTTATATCTCGCCCGAACTTCCTCCTCCCTTAGTTTATACACTTTCACCTCCCTCTTACTTGTTGTTGCCACCTTCCTCTTTTCCCATCTACCTCTTACTCTAACTGTAGCTACAACTAAATAATGATCCGATATATCGGTTGCCACTCTATAAACATGTACATCCTGGAGCCTACCCATCAACCTTTTATCCACCAATACATAATCTAACAAACTACTTTCATTACGTGCTACATCATACCTTGTATATTTATTTATCCTCTTTTTCATAAAATATGTATTACTTATTATCTTATGCCTTTTCTAAATCCATAAATGCAATAAAAACTTCCCTACCTTTATCTAAATACTGTTCACATACCCTACCTTTATCTAAATACTGTTCACATATATGCTTCAATGCAAACACTTAATCTACACATCCCCTATCCACTCTAAAATCTCCTTGCTCATCTGCAATCCTACATTCTGTCTTACCTCTAATTCTTTCAATAATAACCCTACCGTACACTTTTCCTGGTATTCTCAGTAAACTTATTCCTCTATAATTTTTACAATCTCTTTTGTCCCCCTTCCCTTTAGATAAAGGAATTATACGTGCTCTCTGCTAATCCCTAGGTACCTTCCCCTCTCTCATACATTTATTAAACAATAATACCAACCACTCCAGCACTATATCCCCCTGCTTTTAACATTTCTGTCTTGATCCCATCAGTTCCAGCTGCTTTACCCCCTTTCATTCTATGTAATGCCTCATGCACCTCCCCCACACTCACATCATGCTCTTCTTCGCTCCTAAAAGATGGTATACCTCCCTGACCAGTGCTTATATACCATACTTATATACCATATACTTATATACCAGTACTTATATACCATACCTATGCATTTCATATGAAAATATATAGTACAGTCTTATTTCCAAATTTATGCACCAGTAATAAGTCATTACCCAAGTGTATTTAAATTTATTAACTTAACAGTTTTTCTTTTGTAATAATTTTGTTCTATGCTGTACACAGATGAAATTCTGATATGAAGGGAAGTGAAGGGAGATAATTTACTTATTTATTCTTTTTTCTATTAATGATTGTGTCCAATTTATTACTCTAGGACTGAAATAAAATATCGTTTGTCAAAATGGTCTTATTACTGGACCTTGAGAATAACCGGGTGCTAATCAAAAACACCACCAGGTAATTCATACTAAGTAGTCCTACTCTACTCTAATGATGCTCCCAGTTAGAAGAAAAGTTAGTTACCCTTTGATTGATAAAATGGAATTGCCATACATGGCACACCCTAGCAGACAAAAAGAAGAATTACTAACCCTTCAACTGCATCAAGCACCACTTGGTTATGTCCCATCAGCTGCTATTTCTTCATGAAATACCAGTGCTCAAATAAAATACAGAAATCTGTATTTTATGACAGATTTTTTATTTATGCTTTCCAAATATAAAATTAAACACAGTTTAGGTTAAAATCATACAGCAACTTACTCATATACAGGAGGGCCCCTCTTATATGGTTCCAGGCTACAGCCATAAAGCGAAAATCAAAGAGAATCACCCTTTTTTTTTTCACTTTTACACACATACAAATGCCTGATAACATGTTTACATTACCATATATAGTAAGGCCCCACTTTACGGCATTCTGCTAATATGATGATTTTGAATTATGACCAAAACTTGCTATATGGCTCCTCATCTTTTTAATACGGCATCCCCCACTTGGTTTGTTTACATTCTCTGTGAGCACATCTCTCTATTATGTCTGGAAACTTTCCAAAATTTCAAGTGTTTTAAAGATATTGGATATTCTATATGTACTCTGATAATTATACTTATGGGTACCTGTACCTAAATACACCTACTATCCGACTTATGACCTGCTCGACATACGTCCACTCAACTTACGACCGTACATCTGGCAGCTGGGCTGGGCCAGCTGATACATGCCACTGTACATTTGACGATACTCTTGGTGGCAATACGCCATGCAGGCAGCATCAGTTTGAGTTACCCTGCCCTATCAGCAGCACCATACGTACTGTATTAACTGTACTAACTGGACAGTAAATTTCACCATGGTCCCTAAGAGGAAGTCTGAATTTTGCACTGGAGACTGTGGCAAGAAGGCAAGAAAGGCTCTTACTCTTGAACTCTCTCTATTTGTTTTCACTGTTGCACATAAATCTGTCTGTATCTGTCTGCCTGTATATCTGTCTGTCTATCTATCTGCCTTTTGTCTTCCTGTGTGTGTCTGTCTTTCTGTCTACCTGTGTGTGCGTCTTTCTGTCTGCTTGTCTCTGTCTCAGAGCCGCTCATGAACCAACAGGTGTTACTCACGAAGCAGAGTTGTCACATCTTCAATATGATGCTAATATCGCTATACAGCTTATTTATCTATCACAATTCCTCTAATGTGATATAATAAACAATATAAATAACATAAAAACCTGATATACACTCTAGAATGAATAAAGTATGAACTTAACTACTTTAAACTCCACATCTTGCACCTGTGCTGGTGTGCAGCTACACATTAAAATTATTAACTGTGTGTTATTGGTCTTGATGATGCCTTATTAATAATGATAATAACAACACAATAATAATCACTCTGAGGTGCATTAAATGTGCATAAAACATTAATATAGACATTCTGCTTAATCCATCTATGATTTTTTTCAAAACTGTATAATAAACACGCTATGTAACAAAAATTTACAAAAGTATGAGATGTTTTTCCAGTCGGCTTGACAGAGTGAACAAAAGCCATTCGTGTCCGGGCTGGCAACAACAACAACTAGTTTGTTTACAAAACTAGCAAACCTACACTCTCTCTCTCTCGTTTATTCATTTAATCTTGTTTACTCACTTCTCACTCTACATTAAGACTACAGATATTTTAAGGTAAGTAATGAGTAAACACTATATTGTATTATACTTTAATATTATTATTATTAATATTAGTACATAAGTATTATTGTTATAACAATATGTAATCGCAGTTATTCTAGGTACTAGGTTGGTAGACAGCAACTGCCCAGGGAGGTACTACCGTTCTGCCAAGTGAGTGTAAAATGAAAGCCTGTAATTGTTGAACATGATGGTAGGATTGCTGGTGTCCCTTTTTCTGTCTCATAAACATGCAAGATTTCAGGTACATCTTGCTACTTCTACTTACACATAGGTCACATTACACATACATGTACAAGCATATACATGTATATGCATACCCCTCTGGGTTTTCTTCTATTTTCTTTCTAGCTCTTGTTCTTGTTTATTTCCTCTTATCTCCATGGGGAAGTGGAACAGAATTCTTCCTCCGTAAGCCATGCGTGTCGTAAGAGGCGACTAAAATGCCGGGAGCAAGAGGCTAGTAACCCCTTCTCCTGTATATATTACTAAATTTAAAAGGAGAAACTTTCGTTTTTCCTTTTGGGCCACCCCACCTCAGTGTGATACACCTGGTGCGTTGAAAGAAAGAAAGAAAGAATGATAATTATTAATTTTTTTTTTGTCCAACAAGTCGGCTGTCTCCCACTGAGGCAGGGTGACCCAAAAAGAAAGAAAATCCCCAAAAAGAAAATACTTTCATCATTCAATACTTTCACCTCACTCACACATAATTACTGTTTTTGCAGAGGTGCCCAGAATACAACAGTTTAGAAGTATATACGTATAAAAATACACAATATATCCCTCCAAACTGCCAATATCCCAAACCCCTCCTTTAGAGTGCAGGCATTGTACTTCTTATTTCCAGGACTCAAGTCCGGTTATATAAAATAACCGGTTTCCCTGAATCCCGTCACTAAATATTACCCTGCTCACATTCCAACAGCTTGTCAGGTCCAAAATACCATTTGTCTCCATTCACTCCTATCTAATACACTCATGCATGCTTGCTGGAAGTCCAAACCCCTCGCCCACAACACCTCCTTTACCCCCTCCCTCCAACCTTTTCGAGGACGACCCCTACCCTGCCTTCCTTCCTCTACAGATTTATATGCTCTCCATGTCATTCTACTTTGATCCATTCTCTCTAAATGACCAAACCACCTCAACAAACCCTCTTCAGCCCTCTGACTAATACTTTTATTAACTCCACACCTTTTCCTAATTTCCACACTCCGAATTTTCTGCATAATATTTACACCACACATTGCTCTTACACAGGACATCTCCACTGCCTCCAACCACCTCCTCGCTGCAGCATTTACAATCCAAGCATCACACCTATATAAGAGTGTTGGTACTACTATACATTCATACATTCCCTTCTTTGCCTCCATAGACAGGGCCGGATTACCGCATAGGCAAACTAGGCATTTGCCTAGGGCCCCGCGCATTTGGGGGCCCCGCGGTCCAAGGGGTTCAGGGGCTCATCCAAGACTGCGCACATGGTGCAAGTGCAAAGGGGTCCCTACCTAAAAAGTTCAAGTGTTTGGAGAGTAAAATTGATTTTTAAAAATTAATCAAAACAAAAATAAATAATGAAATAAAATAAAATAAAAATAAATAAACCTAACCATAGATGGCAACACTCAACACGCCTTTGTTTACATCAGAACAGCTGTGTTTTCCCGCTAATGGGTGAGTATGGGAGATTCCTCTCCAATTTTCTGTAGTAATTACACGTTATCTAGACTTGTAGTGACAAATTAACTGAAGTGTTGTTGATAGACATTGATGTGTATGGATAAATGTTTGTTTTCGCCTCTAAATGTTAAGGGAGGTACCTGATAGGGTTACTTGACCAGTAAAGACACATGGGCCAGTAAAGACGCATTTTTGGTAAAAATACTATAAAGAAAAACCTAAAAACGCAAACTGACTTCCGTTTGTAGGTTTTAAAAGCACTTTGTCCTGTCTTTAAGTCTTCACCATTTCAATAACAGATCTCAATTGATTGATGTTCTACATCACTTCCGTCGCAAATGCTTAGTTTTCAAGTTGTGACGGAAGTGATGTAGAACATGAATTAATTTACTACATATTTCCCCAGAAACACGTAAGCCACATCAGAAAATCGTTGGTTGGGTGAAATTGAAAATTGTCCCTGCATTCTTTAATTCTCATGTCCTTATCTATGGTGGTAGGCCATATATCATGCAAAACATAATGATTAGTTTAGTTATGAAAATGGTAATATATATACCATTGTGCATTGTTCTTGGACTCGGTATGATTTCTGTTTAAGTAAATTGGAGATCAAGGAGGATGAATTAGTAAAATATTCGTAGCCCAAATCACTAACCTAATCTATGGTAAAAGTTCTGTATATGACTCCTTTCTGGTAACGTTTTGAATTTTTAAATGCGCAGCCAGAGGAGAGGGGGCTACAAGTGCCATATCCCCCAAATTGACAAAAAAAATTTAATTAAAAAATTAATAACTTTGATAATGCTAAAACCAATCAAAAAATTTGTTATTTGCATGATTACAGAGTGATACATCCTCATTATGGCATCTCGTGAACGTGATGTTGGACGTCCTTATGCGAGTGGGTCACAGGAAAGAAAGAAGAAAATTCAAGAACAGAAAAAGAAAGATGTAGGAAGCTGCAGAAAGATCACAGACATGCTCACGAAAACAGTTTCTGATGTTACCAGTACAGTTGAATCTGCAGATATGTCAGATCATACAAGAAGCCCTCCCTCCATTATTTCTCAGCCAGCATCTACTTCTTTTGTGTCTCCTCTCAATATCTCAACGGACATTTCATCCACAGGATTTGTCTTAAAAGATCCTGCCTCATGGCCAAATGTAATCCCAGATTCTCTACGTAATGCTTTCATTGCAGAAAACTTCAGTCAAACTCTGAACATTGACTTTAGGAAATCAGCAAGGATTTATGATGATGGAAGTCGTCGTTGTTTAAAGTCATCTATGTTTTATAGGAAGCTTGCAAATTCAGAAACTGTGGAAAGATCATGGATGGTATACTCTGAAAGCTCAGGAAAAGTGTACTGTTCAGCATGCAAGCTATTTTCTACCAAAGAAAATACCTTCACACAGGGGTTCAATGACTGGAAAAATTCCAAGCGTTTCGAGGAACATGAAAACAGCACCACTCACAGGAGCTGCATTTTAGCCAGTGTATTTCGTGCACAGAAAAAAGGCTTATTGGATTCTCATTTGGAAAATCAAACTGAAAAAGATCACACTTATTGGAGAAAAGTTCTAGAAAGAGTTGTTGCTGTTGTAAAATTCTTAGCTCTAAGAGGACTTTCTTTCCGTGGAGAAAATGAGGTTTTTGGTTCGGAAAACAATGGCAATTTCCTAGGGATCATAGAACTGTTAGCACAATTCGATCCATTCTTAGCAAATCATGTGTCACGCCTTGGGAATGCAGGAAGAGGCACTGTATCTTACATGTCATCTACTATATGCAATGAATTTATTGAACTGATGACTAAGAAGGTCCTCAATAACATCATAGCAGCTGTGAAAACTGCAAAATACTTTGCAATAAGTGTAGATTCAACACCAGATATTTCACATACAGATCAATTGACATTCATTGTTCGCTTTGTCGACTCCAGTGGTAAGCCTGTAGAGCGCTTTATAAAATTCATTCCTCTTTCAGGCCATGATGGAGAAACAATGATGAATGTAGTACTGGATACTCTGCTTGAACATGATCTCTCTATTATGGATTGCCGTGGCCAGAGCTACGACAATGCAAGTAACATGTCGGGTAAATATAATGGATTGCAAGCCCGTATCAAGCAAATCAACCCACTTGCTGAATATGTGCCCTGCTCAGCACATTCTCTTAATCTTGTTGGGTCATGTGCTGCGGAGTGTTGTGTCGCTGCAGTTTCATTTTTTGGACTTTTACAAGCACTCTTTAATTTTTTCTCTGCTTCAACGCATCGGTGGAGTATACTCAAGTCAACCATTCATGGAGATGTCATCAAATCATTATCAACAACAAGGTGGTCAGCGCAGCATGATGCAACACATGCTTTGAAAGACAGCTTTGCTGAAATACGTTCTGCTTTGATCCAAATAGCAGAGGATGAAGACCAGACAGCAACTACAAGAAGCGAAGCAGCCAGCTTAGCATCAAAATTGGAAGATTTTGAATTGGCCTTACTCTGTGTGCTTTGGGACTGTATACTGGAACGGTTAAATGCCACGAACAAGACACTTCAGAAAATTGAAATTGAAATGGCTACTTGTGCTAACCTCTATGCAGGCTTAGTGGAATTTGTAAGCTCACTTCGCAATGATGAAGCTTTTGAAATGTTTGAAGAGAAAGCTAAACTGCTGGTGAAAGACTACAGTTACCGGGCTGATCATCAGCGGTCAAGGAAGAGGAAACGCAATTTTGAAGAGCCAGACAATGAAATTGTGTTGCTACCAAGGCAGAAATGTAAGACAGCTACATACTTCGTCATTCTGGATTCACTGATTACAGAATTGGTGAAAAGAAAAGAAATCTAGCAGAATCTCAATGACAAGTTTGGATTTCTGTTCAAAATTACTACTATGCCAGATGCAGAATTGAGAGAAGCTGCATTAAAGTTGCAACAACACCTTTCAGCAGATGTTCAGGACACATTTGTTGAAGAAATAGTTCATTTTTCTGGGTATATGAATCAGATTAAAGCTCCACCTGAAAAATGTGCGCCCTCAGCTGCTTTGAAACATTTAAGAAATGCAGGTATCTCAGAAACCTTCCCTAATGTTGACAGTGTATCGCCTTTACCTAACACTTCCAGCTACTAACTGTGAAGGAGAACATTCATTTTCTGTTTGAAAAGAGTGAAAAACCAGCTCCATTCAACAATGAGCCAAGACAAATTGTGTAACCTAGCCTTGTTGACCATTGAGTCTGATCTAACAAGAAATATTGATTTTCAGAATATAATTGATGATTTTGCCAATATGAAATCCAGAAAAAAGTTTATTTAAGAAGTGCCTGTGAATATAAACAATTCTTTACTTTCTTGAGTTTATATGATTTGATAGTCTTATGCATGATGCAATGATAACAATAATGGTCAGTGATTTATAAAGGGAATAATAGTGCTGTAGTGGTTATGCTGAATATAATAGGTACATGATGTCACTATTTTAATAGCCTAATCTAGTAATACTATGCTGTCTTGAGTTTATTCTCTTTAAAATGCATGATTTAACAAGATAGTTATAATGGCTGTTGGTAAATGGTTTTGGTTGTCTTGATGTACTTTCCTTATTAAATTTAATCTAAATAGCCAGAATGTATTTAATTAGACCTTAAACAGGCTCACACCGACCCCCCCACCCCCAAGCTGGAAGGGGTCACTTCGCTTACCCGTAACTCAAAGGGGCCCCGCCAATCTGAATAGCCTAGGGCCCGGAGACTTCTTAATCCGGCCCTGTCCATAGATAACATTTTTTGCCTCCACATACCTCAATGCACCACTCACCTTTTTTCCTTCATCAATTCTATGATTAACCTCATCCTTCATAAATCCATCCGCTGAAACGTCAACTCCCAAATATCTGAAAACATTCACTTCTTTCATACTCCTCCTCCCCAATTTGATATCCAATTTTTCTTTATCTAAATCATTTGATACTCTCATTACCTTACTCTTTGCTATGTTCACTTTCAACTTTCTACCTTTACACACACTCCCAAATTCGTCCACTAACCTTTGCAATTTTTCTTTAGAATCTCCCATAAGCACAGTATCATCAGCAAAAAGTAACTGTGTCACTTCCCATTTTGTATTTAATTCCCCATAATTTAATCCCACCGCTCTCCTGAACACCCTAGCATTTACTTCTTTTACAACCCCATCTATAAATATATTAAACAACCATGGTGACATTACACATCCCTGTCTAAGACCTACTTTTACTGGGAAGTAGTCTCCCTCTCTTCTACACACCCTAACCTGAGCCTCATTATCCTCATAAAAACTCTTTACAGCATTTAGTAACTTACCACCTATTCCATATACTTGCAACATCTGCCATAATGCTTCCCTATCCACTCTATCATATGCCTTTTCTAAATATATAAATGCAATAAAAACTTCCCTACCTTTATCTAAATACTGTTCACATATATGCTTCAATGTAAACACTTGATCTACACATCCCCTACCCACTCTAAAGCCTCCTTGCTCATCTGCAATTCTACAGTCTGTCTTACCTCTAATTCTTTCAATAATAACCCTACCGTACATTTTTCCTGGTATACTCAGTAAACTTATTCCTCTATAATTTTTACAATCTCTTTTGTCCCCCTTCCCTTTATATAAAGGGACTATACATACTCTCTGCCAATCGCTAGGTACCTTCCCCTCTTTCATACATTTATTAAACAAAAATACCAACCACTCCAACACTGAGTCCCCCCCTGGTTCTGTCATGATCCTGTCAGTTCCAGCTGCTTTACCCCCTTTCATTCTACATAATGCCTCACGCACCTCCCCCACACTAACATCCTGCTCTTCTTCACTCCTAAAAGATGGTATACCTCCCTGGCCAGTGCATGAAATTAGTCTCCCTTTCTTCGTCGACATTTAAAAGTTCCTCAAAATATTCTCACCATCTACCCAAAACCTCCATCTCCCCATCTACTAACTCCCCTACTCTGTTTTTAACTAACAAATCCATTTGTTCCCTAGGCTTTCTTAACTTGTTTAACTCACTCCAAATTTTTTTCTTATTTTCATTAAAATTTCTTGACAGTACCTCTTCCACTCTATCATCCACTCTCCTTTTGCACTCTCTCAACACTCTCTTCACCTTTCTTTTACTCTCCATATACTCTACTCTTCTTACAACACTTCTACTTTGTAAATACCTTTCATAAACTACCTTTTTCTTTTCTATCATACCCTTTACTTCATCATTCCACCAATCACTCCTCTTTCCTCCTGCACCACCCTCCTATAACCACAAACTTCTGCCCCACATTCTAATACTGCATTTTTAAAACTATTCCAACCCTCTTTAACACCCCCTCCCACTACTCATACCTGCACCAGCCCACCTTTCTGCCAATAGTTGCTTATATTTCACCCGAACTTCCTCCTCCCTTAGTTTATACACTTTCACCTCCCTCTTACTTGTTGTTGCCATTTTCCTCTTATCCCATCTACCTCTTGCTCTAACTGTAGCTACAACTAGATAATGATCCGATATATCAGTTGCCCCTCTATAAACGTGTACATCCTGGACCCTACCCATCAACCTTTTATCCACCAATACATAATCTAACAAACTACTTTCATTACGTGCTACATCATACCTTGTATATTTATCCTCTTTTTCATAAAGTATGTATTACTTATTACCAAACCTCTTTCTACACATAGCTCAATTAAAGGCTCCCCATTTTCATTTACCCCTGGCACCCCAAATTTACCTACTACTCCCTCTACAACATTTTTACCCACTTTAGCATTAAAATCCCCAACCACAAGTACTCTCACACTTGGTTCAAAACTCCCCACGCACTCAACATTTCCCAAAATCTCTCTCTCTCTCCTCTATACTTCTCTCTTCCCCAGGTGCATATACGCTTACTAAAACCCACTTCTCACATCCAACCTTTATTTTACTCCACATAATCATTGAATTAATACATTTATAGTCCCTCCTTTCCTGCCATAGCTTATCCTTCAACATTATTGCTACTCCTTCTTTAGCTCTAACTATTAGGAAACCCCTGACCTAATCCCATTTATTCCTCTCCACTGAAACTCTCCCACCCCCTTCAGCTTTGTTTCACTTAAAGCCAGGACATCCAGCTTCTTCTCATTCATAACATCCACAATCATCTCTTTCCTATCATTCGCACAACATCCAGGCACATTCAGACTTCCCACTTTGACAATTATTAATTTTTTTTTTTTTCAACAAGTCGGCCATCTCCCACAATTATTAATATTATTATTAATTTAGGGCACTGGAGCACAGATCCACTGTATAACACTTTATCTGGATTTTTGGGGTTATCCTAGGTAATTTACACTATGTATGATAACTTTACTTATGTGTACCTGTGAGAGAGAGAGAGAGAGAGAGAGAGAGAGAGAGAGAGAGAGAGAGAGAGAGAGAGAGAGAGAGAGAGAGAGAGAGAGAGAGAGAGAGAGAGAGAGAGAGAGAGAGAGAGAGATAGAGATAGAGATAGAGAGAGAGAGAGAGAGAGAGAGAGAGAGAGAGAGAGAGAGAGAGAGAGATAGAGAGAGAGAGAGAGAGAGAGAGAGAGAGAGAGAGAGAGAGAGAGAGAGAGAGAGAGAGAGAGAGAGAGAGAGAGAGAGAGAGAGAGATAGAGATAGAGATAGAGATAGAGAGAGATAGAGATAGAGAGAGATAGAGAGAGATAGAGAGAGAGAGATAGAGAGAGAAAGAGATAGAGAGAGATAGAGAGAGATAGAGAGAGAGAGATAGAGAGAGAGAGAGAGAGAGAGAGATAGAGAGAGAGAGATAGAGAGAGAGAGATAGAGAGAGAGAGATAGAGAGAGAGATACAGAGAGAGAGATACAGAGAGAGAGTAGAAAACAGAGCAAGACGTCTCATCTCTCGCCTGGACCCATCCTGGATAGATCTGTCATTTCAGCAGAGCCTTCAACACAGGAGGGATGTGGGTGGCCTTACTGTTATGTACAAGGCCAATATTGTCAAAATACCACACTTGGATCCACTTCGAGGACAGCGTGAAACAAGCTTTTATGCCACAAGACGGGCAGAAAGCAGCAACTTCACTCTGGCTGTACCCTTCTCCAGAACATCACTCCATCTGAGATCATACATACCCAGGATGACTCGAGTATGGAACACATTCGTACAGCATAATGATGTCAACGAGATAAAGTCAGTTGATCGAATGAAAATGCTGGCCCACAGATGGCTCCAACTTCATCCTGTTCCCTACTTGTATGTCTCATAACAATAAAAATGCTTTCAAATGAGGTGATGTAGGTAACAGCTCTTTAGCTTGCCAATAAAGTTAGGAATCCTTAACCTGTAAATAGCCTGTCAATAAAACTAGGGATCCATAACCTTGTCAAACCCTGTGTAAACAAAAAAAAAAAGAGAGAGAGAGAGAGAGAGAGAGAGAGAGATAGATAGATACAGATGGAGAGAGATACAAATTCAGTCAGTCAGAGAACAGACACGTTGATAAATAAGACACAAGTGCAACTCTTGGGTACCTTTATTGAGGAAACATTTCGCCACAAAGTGGCTTCATCAGTCCATACAAAAGAATTCTTCGCTTGCCTAACCCTTGGGCACGACCTACTTCCACAGTGAACAAATGTGGCACCACCTACGTTTGCTGCACCTCTCCTGCCTACGGTATATAAGCTACTTCTCAGCACATATGCTGTATTCTATTCAAGATTGATAGACTGACCACATTGACTCAAGGCTGAGGGACTGATTACCTCATTCTTCTCCTGTTCCTCATGATTCTCCTTTGTATGGATTGATGAAGCCACTGTGTGGCGAGAGGTTTCCTCAATAAAGATACCCAAGAGTTGCACTTGTGTCTAATTTATCAACGTGTCGGTTCTCTGAACCATTCATCTACAATCCTGTCAGACACTGCAACTTCTTGGGATCTTAATACTTGGGAATTCTTCGCTTGCCTAACCCTTGGGCACGACCTACTTCCACACTGAACAAATGTGGCACCACCTACGTCTGCTGCACCTCTCCTGCCTACGGTATGTAAGCTACTTCTCAGCATACATGCTGTATTCTATTCAAGATTGATGGACTGACCACATCGACTCAAGATTGAGGGACTGATTACCTCATTCTTCTCCTGTTCTTCACGATTCTCCTTTGTATGGACTGATGAAGCCACTGTGTGGCGAAACGTTTCCTCAATAAAGATACCCAAGAGTTGCACTTGTGTCTAATTTATCAGCGGAAATGCTCAATTTTTGCTGATGTCAAGAGTAAACAAATGTTGTCACAAGTCTAATACACGTCAGCTGGTGGGTCTAATATACCTTTACAAATGTGCTGATATTATTTATACAATTATTACAACATTGAATAACAGATAATCTTCTATTTTTTAATGTGAATAAAAATTCATTATGTGAATAAAAAATCAAAATGGAATTCATTTGTTAAGCCTGAAAATGTAACTAATGAACAGAGGAAATGTTATTTTAGTGCAAGGAATGCCTGCACTGTTTATTCTGGATCCTATTTTGAAATTTGAATATTTTGAACTTTGTATTAAATTGGCCAAATTACCAATTTTCAATCACTTTATTGGGTAGTTGAAAGAGTTGACTGAGCAACTTTTTTGTGCTCAATCGATAAAATAGAAATAATACTAGCGAAATAGCTAAGAATTTGGTCGACTGGAATAATGTAATTGGCCTAAAATTTAAGTCAATGCTGGGAAAATCGCCAACAAGAGCGTAATTTTGTCAATTTTCCATCAAATTTCATACCTTCAGAAAAAGATTCTTTATCATTTCATAAGAAAAGATAACAAAAAATTTGTTTGAAAATTCATGGATCCTGGCTGTCACTGAGATTTGGCCTCTGGACCATAAAGGGGTTAAAGAGGCTTACGACTCCTCTTGTTTATCACAGCTAATGTTGGATGTCATTGTAAACGAGAAAAAATGAGACACAGAGTATGTAAACAAAATGAACAGGTAGTGGGCGGTCAGACGAACACAGTATATACACATTCATTTCACATAATGCATGTTTGTGAAGCTTTTTTTCCACAATACAAACACCTTACATTGTGTACAAGTTGTCTTCATGTTGGTGCAGTTGAATAAATAACGGCAACACTCCCACTCTCATGCAACACCCTTTTTAGAGCAAATGAAGCTATGAGTGATGGTATATGAAAGGAATATTTTTTCTACAGTTACCCTAAGTAATACTATACTGTACACAGCTTCTCTGGTGTTGGACTAGAGAAAATGGAATTATACTGCCATCACTCCGACACGCTGCCTGGCTACACATCTCATACGTCAATTTGTTCTACTACAGTTGTATGTATGTACTGTTTATGTTATGCAGTGTGTTTCTTACATAATCTTGAAAAAAAAATATAAATGGACTAATTGGTGTCTATAATAACATAATACATGACATTTAAAGTGCCCCCAGAGCGACTATTATTATTGTATCTTCAACACTAGTGAGATACTCTTAATGAATTTAATGTGTACCTGCATGCCAGCACAGTGTGTTAGTTTAAGTACAGGTACACATAAGTAAATTTATCAGAGTAGTATATATAAAATATGCAATAAC
Source organism: Cherax quadricarinatus (assembly GCF_038502225.1). NCBI lineage: Eukaryota > Metazoa > Arthropoda > Malacostraca > Decapoda > Parastacidae > Cherax > Cherax quadricarinatus. The sequence continues at coordinate 20,005,294 of NC_091326.1, read as the reverse complement.
TTTAAAACACTTGAAATTCTAGAAAGTTCCCACACATAATTGATAGATGTGGATATCACAGGGGATGTAAACAAAAAGTGGCACGCATACCTCGTAATAGCAAATCAGGGAGCCGTATAAACGAATTTTTGGTTGTACAGCCTCTCCTCACTTAACGACAGAGTTCCATTCCTGAGACCATATCGTTAAGTGAGGAGCATACTATGATGGTAGTGAGTTTGTGTCAACCATCTTTGATACTGTTTTAATGTCACCTCTGCACCATTTATAACATTTCTGGTATATTTTTAACCCTTAAACTGTTCACGTGTAGTGCTCCAAAAGTAGATCTACGTTTTTTTTACATATTTTCAAATATACTGGTAAGAGAGCCTGTCGTAAGTCCAAGGCATCAGTGAACGAGTACGTTGCTAAGTGAGGAGAGGCTGTAATTTGAAATGTCCATATTAGTGAATTGCCGTAAAGCGGAGCCCTCCTGTATATTTTCTAACGTATCAGGTTCATCTATCTTCTTTGTTACCTGCAATGAGCAAGAGCATGAAAATAAAAAAAAACAGAATTTGTCAAGTATCAAATTATTACTTTTCAATCTAAGGTGAACATATTGGCAATTTATTGCACTACATTTTATTATAACAGCTACTGCTGTACATCACTTATCTATGCATTACAGTATTTGTTTATACAGTGGACCCCCGCATACCGTTGGCATCACATAACGTTAAATCCGCATAGCGATACATTTTATCACTAAAATTTTGCCTCGCATAGCGCTAAAAAACTCACTCAACGCTATTTGTCCGAGACGCGTCTATGTGAGGCCTGAGCCAGCCTCACATGTTCCGCTGGTGGCATTGTTTACAAGCCAGCCTCCATGGTAACATCCAAGCATACAATCGGAACATTTCGTATTATTACAGCGTTTTTGGTGATTTTATCTGCAAAATAAGTGACCATGGGCCCCAAGAAAGCTTCTAGTGCCAACCCTGTGGTAAAAAGGGTGAGAAATATTACCGAAATACTGTGGTACCATGGTCAACTGCTGATGCTGCTGCTGCTGTAGCACTGTCAGCTGCTGCTGCTGCTGTAGCACCGTCAGCTGCTGCTGCTGCTGTACCACCGTCAGCTGCTGCTGCTGCTGTACCACCGTCAGCTGCTGCTGCTGCTGTACCACCGTCAGCTGCTGCTGCTGCTGCTGTAACACTGTCAGCTGCTGCTGCTGCTGCTGTAGTACCATCTGCTGCTGCTGTACCACCGTCTGCTGCTGCTGTAGCACTGTCAGCTGCTGCTGCTGCTGCTGTACCACCGTCAGCTGCTGCTGCTGCTGTAGTACCATCTGCTGCTGCTGTAGCACCGTCTGCTGCTGCTGTAGCACTGTCAGCTGCTGCTGTAGCACTGTCAGCTGCTGCTGCTGCTACTGTAGCACTGTCAGCTGCTGCTGCTGTAGCAGCGTTGTTGGTGTGGCTTATTGAGAATACCAAGAAACAATTAACCCCAGAGGGTTAGCCACCCAGGATAACCCAAAAAAGTCAGTGTCATCAAAGACTGTCTAACTTATTTCCATTGGGGTCCTTAATCTTGTCTCCCAGGATGCAACCCACACCCAGGTGAACTAACACCCAGGTGCAACTAACACCTAGGTGAACAGGGAAAAATGCCGGGAACTAGTGCTCATATTGGTGAATTTAAAGCCAGCAAAGGTTGGTTTGAGAGATTTAAGAATCGTAGTGGCATACACAGTGTGATAAGGCCTGTTCTGGAAGAAAATGTCAAACAGGACCTACAGTACTCAGGAGGAAAAGGCACTCCCAGGACACAGTGTCTCATCAGTCATTGCTGCATCTTCAATAAAGGTAAGTGTCATTTATTTTTCATTTAGTAGAGTAGTACATGAACAATATATATTGTGCATGTACTACTCTACTATTGTGCATGTATCCTTCTCTTTGTGTGTAGGAAAATGTATATTTCATGTGGTAAAAATTTTTTTTTCATACTTTTGGGTGTCTTGCACGGATTAATTTGATTTCCATTATTTCTTATGGGGAAAATTCATTCGCATAACGATAATTTTGCATAACAATGAGCTCTCAGGAACTGATTAATATCGTTATGCGGGGGTCCACTGTAATGTAATTTAAGGTAAAACTCACAAAAACATGAATCACCTAAAGCAGGGAATAATTTTTCACTCTGGCTGCCAGATGGCAACAGCCACAGAGTGTAAAATTCACTCTGTATCTGTGAGATCTTGGCACACACCACAGGAAAGTTAAGACATTTTTGGTAGTGAAAGTGGAAATTCAACTTACAGGTTTATAAAGATATACCTGGGCAGGGCCCAATATTGCATATCCTCCTAAAATATTATGTCAATGCTTAAGAAAGCTTATTTCCTCTTAAATCTTCAAACCTTTCTTAAAAATAACTCACTCTGAGTCAGCATCACTTTCATCTGTTCCTAATTATCTTGTATTGAGGAAAATATATTCAATACTTGAAATATATTCAATACTTGAAATGGCAAGAGGCGTGGAGTTAAAAGATAAAGAATCACACATAAAGTGGGAGTTGTCACAGTTGCTCTTTGCTGATGACACTGTGCTCTTGGGAGATTCTGAAAAGAAGTTGCAGAGATTGGTGGATGAATTTGGTAGGGTGTGCAAAAGAAGAAAATTAAAAGTGAATACAGGAAAGAGTAAGGTAATGAGGATAACAAAAAGATTAGGTGATGAAAGATTGGATATCAGATTGGAGGGAGAGAGTATGGAGGAGGTGAATGTATTCAGATATTTGGGAGTGGACGTGTCAGCGGATGGGTCTATGAAAGATGAGGTGAATCATAGAATTGATGAGGGGAAAAGGGTGAGTGGTGCACTTAGGAGTCCGTGGAGGCAAAGAACTTTGTCCTTGGAGGCAAAGAGGGGAATGTATGAGAGTCTAGTTTTACCAACGCTCTTATATGGGTGTGAAGCATGGGTGATGAATGTTGCAGCAAGGAGAAGGCTGGAGGCAGTGGAGATGTCATGTCTGAGGGCAATGTGTGGTGTGAATATAATGCAGAGAATTCGTAGTTTGGAAGGTAGGAGGAGGTGCGGGATTACCAAAACTGTTGTCCAGAGGGCTGAGGAAGGGTTGTTGAGGTGGTTCGGACATGTAGAGAGAATGGAGCGAAACAGAGTGACTTCAAGAGTGTATCAGTCTGTAGTGGAAGGAAGGCGGGGTAGGGGTCGGCCTAGGAAAGGTTGGAGGGAGGGACTAAAGGTTTTGTGTGCGAGGGGCTTGGACTTCCAGCAGGCATGCATGAGCGTGTTTGATAGGAGTGAATGGAGACAAATGGTTTTTAATACTTGACGTGCTGTTGGAATGTGAGCAAAATAACATTTATGAAGGGGTTCAGGGAAACCGGCAGGCCGGACTTAAGTCCTGGAGATGGGAAGTACAGTGCCTGCACTCTGAAGGAGGGGTGTTAATGTTGCAGTTTAAAAACTGTAGTGTAAAGCACCCTTCTGGCAAGACAGTGATGGAGTGAATGATGGTGAAAGTTTTTCTTTTTCGGGCCACCCTGCCTTGGTGGGAATTGGCCAGTGTGATAATAAAATAAATAAAAAACTTGAAATATCTATGAATGCAATTATTTTTTTTTTTTGATTGACTTCCACCAAGGCAGGGTGATCCAAAGAAGAAAACACATTCACCATCATAACATCAATCGCCACCTTTCTCAAGGTGTGATGATATCACAATCAGATGAATGTAAACTGATGATAACATGCAAAATATGACAACTATATTCCTTAGTCTTCACATATGATGGAGGAATCAATAAATTATGAAGTTATTTCCATGGTTCAGATATTTCTTACATTAAATATATACACTGAATATATACAGAATAGAGGAAATCATGTTACATGAATAGGATGGAGCCTATGACTATGGCTACAATGAATTCACATAAATGTTCACTGGAAGTCCATCCCCACATAACAATCTCTAGTGACACAAGACAAAATTCAGGATTTTCATGGTGTATTTTTTTATATATTCAACCTTAACAAAACATCTTAATTACTTATAAATTGCAGAACAAGAGTTCATCTTTCTTCAAGAGGCTGCATCATTTTTGTGATAAATTAATTTTCTTCTCTCATACAGCATGGATTATGACATTTCAACACTGTTAACAAGAATAACTTAACCTACCACCACAGCCAAGGAGCCCATGTACTGTGTCCATCATTCTTTTTTCTCATGTTGGTCATCTGAAATCACACAAATGGTTTGTAAAACCTCAATGCATTGAATTACAAGTAGACTAAATATTCTGTTGAAAATGAGAATAATATCAATACTTCAACTTGATGCAACTTATTCATTTTCACTATTTTATTAGAAACAGTCAGAGTGACAAGGTGAACAGCATGGTAGAAATAATTATTAATGTCTAAGCATGTAAGACACACAACTTGTACAATACATACATCTAACATTTATTATAAATGCAAATACAGTCAACCCTTGAACAATGCAGGTTTGAACAGCTCAGGTCCACTTATACACAGAGTTTTTCAATAAATATACTATAGTTTAACCTTGGTTTTCGTACCTGGAGTTTACCTGGAGTTACCTGGAGAGAGTTCCGGGGGTCAACGCCCCCGCGGCCCGGTCTGTGACCAGGCCTCCTGGTGGATTAGAGCCTGATCAACCAGGCTGTTGCTGCTGGCTGCACGCAAACCAACGTACGAGCCACAGCCCGGCTGATCCGGAACTGACTTTAGGTGCTTGTCCAGTGCCAGCTTGAAGACTGCCAGGGGTCTGTTGGTAATCCCCCTTATGTGTGCTGGGAGGCAGTTGAACAGTCTCGGGCCCCTGACACTTATTGTATGGTCTCTTAACGTGCTAGTGACACCCCTGCTTTTCATTGGGGGGATGGTGCATCGTCTGCCAAGTCTTTTGCTTTCGTAGTGAGTGATTTTCGTGTGCAAGTTCGGTACTAGTCCCTCTAGGATTTTCCAGGTGTATATAATCATGTATCTCTCCCTCCTGCGTTCCAGGGAATACAGGTTTAGGAACCTCAAGCGCTCCCAATAATTGAGGTGTTTTATCTCCGTTATGCGTGCCGTGAAAGTTCTCTGTACATTTTCTAGGTCGGCAATTTCACCTGCCTTGAAAGGTGCTGTTAGTGTGCAGCAATATTCCAGCCTAGATAGAACAAGTGACCTGAAGAGTGTCATCATGGGCTTGGCCTCCCTAGTTTTGAAGGTTCTCATTATCCATCCTGTCATTTTTCTAGCAGATGCGATTGATACAATGTTATGGTCCTTGAAGGTGAGATCCTCCGACATGATCACTCCCAGGTCTTTGACGTTGGTGTTTCGCTCTATTTTGTGGCCAGAATTTGTTTTGTACTCTGATGAAGATTTAATTTCCTCATGTTTACCATATCTGAGTAATTGAAATTTCTCATCGTTGAACTTCATATTGTTTTCTGCAGCCCACTGAAAGATTTGGTTGATGTCCGCCTGGAGCTTTGCAGTGTCTGCAATGGAAGACACTGTCATGCAGATTCGGGTGTCATCTGCAAAGGAAGACACGGTGCTGTGGCTGACATCCTTGTCTATGTCGGATATGAGGATGAGGAACAAGATGGGAGCGAGTACTGTGCCTTGTGGAACAGAGCTTTTCACCGTAGCTGCCTCGGACTTTACTCTGTTGACGACTACTCTCTGTCCCAGTTTTCGTAGGATTCGGTTTACAACGACTTTTTCCGCTGAAATTTTGTCCCAGTTTTTGTACATCACCTCGATTTTCGTAAAGTTGACAATGGTCCTTATCGAACGCGTCCGCCTGCCTGCCCAGGTCACTTGGCCACTCAAGCGCCAAGTGACTCAGTCTGCCTTTATCACTGAGTGAGCATCATCCCGTGCGTTCAGCCGAAACATTTCATAATTATTGTTTCTTGTGCTTGTTTATTGAGTGTGACTGCTAAATAAGCCACCATGGGGCCAAAGAAAGTTCCGAGTGCCAGCCCTTTGACAAAGAAAGCAAGAAACACAATAGAATTCAAAAAAAGAAGTCTTAGCTAAGTATGAAAGTGACTCGCAAGCTGGTCCTAGTGCCAGTAAAAGGCAAAGGGAAGTAACCCCAGATAGGGCCCTGATACCTGAAGTCCTTATGGAAGGGGATTCCCCTTCCAAACAATAACCTCTCCTCCCTCTCCCCTCCTTGCTATCTTCCACATACCTTACCTTTGATATACCTTTGAAGAATTTCGAGAGTATATCTACTCTCTGAGCCCAGCCATGGGCCAGGCTTGTCTGGTGCTTGCCTGGTCAACCAGGCTGTTGCTGCTGGAGGCCTGCTACCCCACATATCCATCACAGCCTGGTTGATCTGGCACCTGGTGAAGATACTTGTCTAGTTTCCTCTTGAAGGCTTCAACACTTGTTCCAGCAGTGTTTCTGATACCTTCTGATAAGATGTTGAAAAGTCTGGGACCCTGGATGTTGATACAGTGTTCCCTTATTGTTCCCACTGCACCCCTGCTCCTCACTGGGTTTATTTTACACTTCCTCCCATATCTCTCACTCCAGTATGTTGTTATGGCAGTGTGCAGATTTGGGACCAAGCCCTCGAGTACCTTCCAGGTATATATTATCATGTACCTCTCTCTCCTCCGCTCCAATGAGTACATGTTCAAGACTTGCAGGCGTTCCCAGTAGTTTAGGTGCTTTACTGGCTCAATGTGAGCCATAAACGATCTCTGTATTTGTTCCAGCTCCGATATTTCTCCTGCCCTGAACGGCGCCGTCAGCACTGAGCAATATTCTAAGTGAGGAAGCACTAGCAATTTGAAGAGTCTCACTGTCGGCATTGTTTCCCTTGCTTTGAAAGTTCTCAATACCCACCCAGTCATCTTCCTGGCTATTGTGATCTTTGTCTTGTTATGGCCTTTAGCCCTTAAACGGTCCAAACGTATATATACGTTCACTCGCGTAGCGCCCCAAATTTTTTGAGAAAAAAAATTGTCTTTTTTTAATAGGAAAAAAGAGCATATGGTACCCAGGCATCCCCAATTATTTTAATATGGCGCACAGTGAGTGCACACACCCATTCTCTCATGTCTAGGTGACTCAGGCTTATCGTGGCAATGTTGAATGAATGACAAAGAAAACGTATATATACGTTTGGGGTGCTACGCACGTGAACATATATATACGATTGGACCGTTTAATGGTTAAAAGAAAGGTCCGCTGACAATTATTCCTAGGTCTTTTACGTGTTCCTTACATTCTATGTATTTGGTGACCCTCTTATTTTTTTTTTTATTAACACACTGGCCGATTCCCACTAAGGCAGGGTGGCCCGAAAAAGAAAAACTTTCACCATCATTCACTCCATCACTGTCTTGCCAGAAGGGTGCTTTACACTACAGTTTTTAAACTGCAACATTAACACCCCTCCTTCAGAGTGCAGGCACTGTACTTCCCATCTCCAGGACTCAAGTCCGGCCTGCCGGTTTCCCTGAACCCCTTCATAAATGTTATTTTGCTCACACTCCAACAGCACGTCAAGTATTAAAAACCATTTGTCTCCATTCACTCCTATCAAACACGCTCACGCATGCCCGCTGGAAATCCAAGCCCCTCGCACACAAAACCTCCTTTACTCCCTCCCTCCAACCTTTCCTAGGCCGACCCCTACCCCGCTTCCTTCCACTACAGACTGATACACTCTTGAAGTCATTCTGTTTTGCTCCATTCTCTCTACATGTCCGAACCACCTCAAAAACCTTTCCTCAGCCCTCTGGACAATTGTTTTGGCAATCTTGCACCTCCTCCTAACTTCCAAACTACAAATTCTCTGCATTATATTCACATCACACATTGCCCTCAGACATGACATCTCCACTGCCTCCAGCCTTCTCCTCGCTGCAACATTCATCACCCATGCTTCACACCCATATAAGAGCACTGGTAAAACTATACTCTCATACATTCCCCTCTTTGCCTCCAAGGACAAAGTTCTTTGTCTCCACAGACTCCTAAGTGCACCGCTCACCCTTTTCCCCTCATCAATTCTATGATTCACCTCATCTTTCATAGACCCATCCGCTGACACGTCCACTCCCAAATATCTGAAAACATTCACCTCCTCCATACTCTCTCCCTCCAGTCTGATATCCAATCTTTCATCACCTAATCTTTTTGTTATCCTCATAACCTTACTCTTGCCTGTATTCACTTTTAATATTCTTCTTTTACATACCCTACCAAATTCATCCACCAACCTCTGTAACTTCTCTTCAGAATCTCCCAAGAGCAAAGTGTCATCAGCAAAAAGCAACTGTGACAACTCTCACTTTGTGTGATTCTTTATCTTTTAACTCCACGCCTCTTGCCAAGACCCTCGCATTTACTTCTCTTACAACCCCATCTATAAATATATTAAACAACCATGGTGACATCACACATCGTTGTCTAAGGCCTACTTTTACTGGGAAATAATCTCCCACTTTCCTACATACTCTAACTTTAGCCTCACTATCCTCGTAAAAACTCTTCACTGCTTTCAGTAACTTACCTCCTATACAATACACCTGCAACATCTGCCACATTGCCCCCATATCCACCCTGTCGTACGCCTTTTCCAAATCCATAAATGCCACAAAAACCTCTTTAGCCTTATCTAAATACTGTTCACTTATATGTTTCACTGTAAACACCTGGTCCACACACCCCCTACCTTTCCTAAAGCCTCCTTGTTCATCTGCTATCCTATTCTCAGTCTTACTCTTAATTCTTTCAATAATAACTCTACCATACACTTTACCAGGTATATTCAACAGACTTATCCCCCTTGAGTTTTGTATATAGTCCTTCTTTTGAGTTTTTCATTCTTTCCATACCTAAGCAGCTGGAACTTATCACCATTGAACATCATGTTGTTCTCCACTGCCCACTGGAAAACCCTGTTTATGTCTTCCTGTACTTTTTCAGTGTCCTCTACCGTACTGACTTTCATGCTTATTTTAGTGTCATCTGCAAATGATGATACAAAAGTGTGCGAGGTGTTTTTGTCTATGTCTGCTATGAGGATGAGGAACAGCAGAGGTGTCAGGACAGTGCCTTGGGGCACTGAGCTTTTGACCTTGCTGACGCTGGATCTTGCCCTGTTCACTACTACTTTTTGTGTTGTGTGTGTTAGGAAACTGAAAATCCATCTGCCTACCTTCCCCGTAATGCCCATGGCCTTCATTTTGTGCACTATCACTCCATGATCGCATTTGTTAAATGCCTTTGCAAAATCTGTGTAAATCACATCTGCGTTTTGGTCGTCTTCCAGTGCCTCCGTAATTCTGTCATAATGGTTCAGCAGCTGAGACAGACATGATCATCCTGCTCTAAAACCATGCTGGTTCGAGTCATGTTGGTTGTGCTGCTCCATGAAATTTGTAACCTACTGTCTCATAACTCTTTAGAAGATTTTTATGATGCGAGAGGTTAGGGCTACTGGTCTGTAATTTTTAGCTAGTGCTCTACTACCTCCCTTGTGCAAAGCAGCTATGTCTGCACTCTTTAAGGCCTCCGGTATTTCACCTAGATCTAAGCTCTTTCTCCAAAGAATACTGAGGGCTAGTGCTAGTGGTACTTTGCACTTCTTTATAAATAGAGCATTCCATGAATCTGGTCCAGGTGCTGAGTGAGTGGGCATGTTTTCCATTTCTTTTTCGAAATCTATGGGATTTGTACTAATGTCAGTTAGTTGGTCTGTGCGACCTTCTTCTGGAGTGAAAAATATTTCTGCATTTTCTACCTTGTTGTCATTTAGTGGGTTGCTGAACACCGACTCATACTGTTCTTTTAGGATTTCACTCATTTCCTGTTCGTCGTCAGTATAAGAGTCTCCTCTCAGTAGTGGTCCAGTTCTACAGGTAGTTCTTAGCTTGGATTTTGTGTAGGAATAGAAATATTTTGGGTTTCTTGCAATATCCTGTATGGCCTTTTGTTCCCTTTGTACTTCTTCTGTGAGGTATGACATCCTAAGTTTTTGCTCTAATTCAGTGATCTCTCTGCTAAGTCTATCTTTCCTCTGTTGTTGCATATTTGTTTTTTAAGCAGTTCAGCAACCCGTTTTCTTCTTCTGTACCATCTCCTACGCTCTCTCTCTATATCTGATCTTCCTCTGGGTTTCCTCAATGGTACATGTTTCATACATACTTTGTATGCTTCTGCATTCAGCTTCTCTAGGCACTGGTGGGGATTTAGGGTGCTCATGTCTGATTCCCAGGGTGTGTCTGATAGCTCTTGGTTTATTTTTTACCAGTTAATTCTATGGTTGTTAAAATTAAACTTACTGAACATCCCGCCTCTAACTTTAGCGATGCAGTTTCCTACCCCTGAGTTAATACTAGTTTGAACCTCTATGATGCCATGATCAGAGTAAATAGTTTTGGAAACTGTTATGTCTCTGATCAGTTCCTCATTGTTTGTGAATATCAAATCCAGGGTATTTTCATTTCTAGTGGGATCAATTACCTGTTGGCTTCAAGAGTACTTTTCACAAAACCTCATTATTTCCCTGATATGTACCTGTTGAGCCAGGGTGCTTCCCAGGGATATTTCTGGTATAATATTACATTGCGCCATCTTTCATTTTACATATGCCAACAAGAGTCTTCAATAAAGGTAAAAGTGATGTTAACTGTTCATTTATTCATTTCATTAGTCATTTATATTTATTTCTCATTGTTTTTTGTATGCAAAACTATAGTTATTCTCTATAAAATATATTTTTTGTTAATTTTGGGTGTCTGGAATGGATTAATTGGATTTACGTTATTTCTTATGGGAAATATTGCTTCAGTTTTCATACAACCTGGTTTTCGTCAGATTTTCTGGAACGAATTAATCATGAAAACCGAGGTTCCACTGTATTGGAAATTTTTTGGGGAGATTTGCTACAATCTGAAAAAACTTGCAGATGAACAGCAAAGCCTAGAAATATAAAAAACATTAAGAGAAAGTTAGGTATGTCATGAGTGCATAAAATATACATAGATAATAGTTTATTTTATTATTTACTACCATAAAATATACACAAATCTATTAGAAAAAGTTAAAATTCATCAAAACTTATGCACACAAACACTTATAGATCGTACATGGTGCCATTTGTAGTCAAGAGATATGTAAACAAATGTAAAGATGCAATATTAAAATATAACTGCATAAAATTAACTGTAGTACATACTGTACATTATCTTTTCATTTCTGATGTCTAGTGTTAGTAATATGTGTAATATCTACAGTTTTGTATCATATAAGACAATACTGATGTAGGTACTCACAGACAGATGATTTATCTTGTAAACAGACAACATAAACGTACAGTATCAATAAATACAGTATGGTACGTAAATGTATTTCTTTTCCTTATGATTTTTTTAATAACATTTTCTTTTCTCTAGCTTACTTTACTGTAAGAATATAGTACACAATATATACAACATAGAAAATGTGCTAATTGACTGTTTACATTATCAGTAAGGCTTCCACTCAACAGTAGGCTATTAGTAATTAAGTTTTTGGGGAATCAAAAGTTTTAATCAGATTTTTGACTGTGTGAGGGGTTGGCACCCCTAACCCCCCATGTTGCTCAAGGGTCAACTATATAAATTTATATAAAAAAAATATCAAACACAACATCTCCACTGCATCTAGCCTATTCTCGCTGCAGTAATCAAAACCCATATCTCACATCCTAGTGGCGTTACTACCAATATACTCTGGAGCATTTCCTTTTTGGCCTCCATAGATAAACTTTCTTTCCACAGACACTTCAATACACCACCTACCTTTTTCCCATCTATTCTATAGTTCACCTCACCTTTCATAGACCCATGTACTTCCATGCCCACTCCCAAATGTATCTAAATATATCCACTTCCTCCCTCCAATTAGATATTCAATCTATCAATGCCCAGACTTTTTGTTTCCCTCAACACCTTTCTCTTTTCTATGTTCACTTTAATTTCTTCTTTTACATGCCCTCACAAATTTATCCACCAGGCAAAGTATGGATTTCTTACAGTATTATTCAGATAGTTCTTTTTCACTAATCTTCAATCGGTTTTCATTTTTTAAAATACAGTGGACCCCCGCATAACGATCAGCTCCCAACGCGACCAATTATGTAAGTGTATTTTTGTAAGTGCTTTTGTAGGTGTATTTTTGGGGGTCTGAAACGGACTAATCTACTTCACAATATCTCTTATGGGAACAAATTCGGTCTATAACGGCACCCAAACAGACTTCTGGATTGAAATAATATCGTTATGCAGGGGTCCACTGTACTGGCAAATACTCTTCAGAAAAAAATTAATATCAGAAAAGGATTAGATTTTATTCTTGTGAAGCACAATTTGTGCAACACAACATCTACACAGTATCTATGTTATACAACATCTACACAGTATGTACTTATGTTACTGACAATACACAAACCTTAATGATTCCTATTTCTCTATTACAGACAGTAAAACATACAGCCTCTCCTCACTTAACAATGGAGACAGGGGCCTAAGACCCCATCAGTAAATGATTTCGTCCCCTAAGTGTATTTTTGTAAGTGCTTTTGTAAGTGTATTTTTGGGGGTCTGAAATGGACTAATGTAATTTACATTATTCCTTACGGGAACAAATTAATTCGGTATTGGCACTCGAACAGCCTTCTGGAACGAATTAAGTTCGTAACTCGAGATACCACTGTATTTTATAGTGGGGTGAAGCATCATGGGGAATCTTGAGTTACTGACACACTGCTCCTTCTCCCTCTGCTGTAGCTCTGCTCACTTTGTAATGATGCCAAATGGTGAATTAAATATGTATATTAGAAAAAATAAAATAAAAATGAAACTCCAACTTGATAACTTTATTTAATTTGCATAACTCTTATATATTATAGAAAACAATAAAAAAGTAAATACACATACAGGTCCGCCATCACAGATCTGGCAATAAGACATTCGGTTCCATCAGTTATTCGGCAAGCAGAATTTCAAATTTCCAGGGTCACCACACCAACCTGCTGGTACTGTTCGGTGGTGCTACTTGCTGTACAAGTCATTCCAATTTCTTTTTCTCCATTTATTGTTATAACCTGCTTACTTTTAGCCCTAGCCATGGTTCCAACAAATAAAAGAAATGCTTCTCATTGTATAAAGCACATACACAGTACATTGTCCATAAAAGATAAGGTGGCTTTGAAGCCACAGTTGGTTGCCATGAGCTCAGTCTCATGATGCCGGGGAGTGCGCTTTATTATTACGTTAATATCAACACTACGGCTTATTTGCCTATCACAGGCTGGCGACATTGCAGACCTGGAGAGTGTACAAAGAACTTCCATGGCACACACAAGTATGATAAGGCACCTAAACTACTGGGAATGGTTGAAGACCCTTGATCTGTATTCCCTCAAACACAGGCAAGAGAGATACATAATAATATACACCTGAAAGGTCCTGGAGGGATTGGTACCAAACCTGCACACAAAAATCACTCCCTATGAAAGCAAAAGACTCGGCAGGAGATGCAACATTCCCCCAATGAATAGCAGGGGCGCCATGAGTACACTGAGAGAACACAATAAGTGTCCGTGGCCCAAGACTGTTCAATTGCCTCCCAGCATACATAAGGGGGATTACCAACAGACCCCTGGCTGTTTTCAAGAAGGCACTGGACAGGCACCTAAAGTCAGTACCTGACCAACCGGGCTGTGGTTCATACGTCAGCTTGCGTGCGGCCAGCAGTAACATGTCTGGCTGATCAGACCCTTATCCACCATGGGGCCTGGTCTCAAACTGGGACGCTGGGGCGTTGACCCCCGAAACCCTCTCCAGGTAAACTCCAGGTAATAAACAATATAAATAACATAAAAACATGTTAAATACTCCAGAATGAATAATATTTGGCATAATACCGAGAGGTTTGACGGAAGTATGAAGAGGATATGGGATACAAGTACCATTCTCCTATCCCTGTCTGGAGGCTTATATTAGAGAAAACGGAGTATAGCACAGAGCTGTGATATACACTTGTAGTGCACCATAAAACTGAAACAAAAAAGCTATTTTCTGTACATAGATTATCATACATAGCAGCATATATATATGTAGAGAACCTAGGATAACCCAAAAAAGTCAGACAGTCACTTATTTCTAGTACCTGGCTTGGGCTTGCCATGTATGATTTTTTGGTAAATAATTTTTTTTCACAGTGGTTTATTGGGCTATCTTATTGAAACTAAGGCAATGTATGATGGAAAGATGCTTCTAAACACACACCAAAAATTAAAGAAATTGGACCATAAATAACAGTTCACTTCTTAGCCATTAGCTGCCCCTTAGCAGTATATTTTTGTATGATTTTTATGGCTCTATTCTCAATTTTTTGGTCTCACTTGATAGAATGGAAGATGTATTACAAAAATAGATATGATTTTGATTGGTTTCATGACAAAAAGTACCCTGAAATTGAGCTCAAAGTAGCAGAAATATTCAATTTTTGCCCATGTTCAATGAACTTTCTTTAGTTTTGGTCGTATATATACGTCTTACGAGCCACCGTTTTTGATGTATATATACAGTGGACCCCTGCCTTACAAACACATCGCGTTACGTTAAATCCGCCATACGAAGCATTTGAATGCAAAAATTTTGCGTCTCACGATAAAAAACTCGCCTTCCGTGATTCGTCCGGGACACGTCCCACACGTGGCCTCGGCGCCAGTGTTTACAAGCCAGCCAGTGCAGTCGCATCTACACATACATTCGGTACATTTCGCATTACCCTAGTGTTTTAGTGCTTGTAACTGCAAAATATGTCACCATGGACCCCAAGAAAGCTTCTAGTGCTATCCCTGTGGTAAAAAGGGCGAGAATTAGCATAGAATCGAAAAAAGAGATTAAGGAAATGTGTGCATAGTGGGTTGAACTGCAAACCTTTATGGATGAAAATCACCCTGACACAGCTACTGCAAGCCGTGTTGGCAACCTGTACAATGACAATGTTATGGCCCATTTTTGGAAAGTCTTCAAAGGAGTGGGAGGTACAGAGCTTTGTGGACAGATTTGTTGTGCGACAGAGGTCCAATGACTCAAGCTGGTCCTAGTGGCATTAAAAGAAGAAGGGAAGTAATCCCGGAAAAGGACCGGCTACCTCAAGTCCTAATGGAAGGGGATTCCCCTTCTAAACAATAACTTCCACACTCTCCCCTACTCCCATCCCATCAATCATCACCAGTTCTTCAATAAACGTAAGTGTCATGTATTCTAGTCTTTGTAAAGTAGTAATTGGGCATGTCTTCTTCAGTTTGTGTGTTGTTGTTTTTTTCAACAAGTCGGCCATCTCCCACCGAGGCAGGGTGACCCAAAAAATAAAGAAAATCCCCAAAAAGAAAATGCTTTCATCATCATTCAACACTTTCACTACACTCGCACATTATCACTGTTTTTGCAGAGGTGCTCAGAATACAACAGTTTAGAAGCATATACAGTGGACCCCCGCATACCGCACGCATCGCATACCGTACAATCCGCATACCGCTCGCTTTTTTCGCAAAAATTTTGCCTCGCATACCGCCCAAAAACCCGCTCACCGCCCTTCGTCCGAGACGCGTCCAATGTGCGGCCTGAGCCACGCTCACATGTTCCACCGGTGGCATTGTTTACCAGCCAGCCTCCGCGGTAACATCCAAGCATACAATCGGAACATTTCGTATTATTACAGTGTTTTTGGTGATTTTTTCTGGAAAATAAGTGACCATGGGCCCCAAGAAAGCTTCTAGTGCCAACCCTACAGCAATAAGGGTGAGAATTACTATAGAGATAACGAAAAAGATCATTGATAAGTATGAAAGTGGAGCGCGTGTCTCCGAGCTGGCCAGGTTGTATAATAAACCCCAATCAACCATCGCTACTATTGGTGGTACAGCTGCTGCTGCACTGTCAGCTGCTGCTGCTGTTGTACCACCGTCAGCTGCTGCTGCTGCTGTAGCATCGTCTGCTGCTGCTGTAGCATCGTCTGCTGCTGCTGTAGCATCGTCTGCTGCTGCTGTAGCATCGTCTGCTGCTGCTGTAGCATCATCTGTTGCTGCTGTAGCATCGTCTGCTGCTGCTGTAGCATTGTCTGTTGCTGCTGTACCACCGTCAGCTGCTGCTGCTGCTGTAGCATCGTCTGCTGCTGCTGTAGCATCGTCTGCTGCTGCTGTAGCATCGTCTGCTGCTGCTGTAGCATCGTCTGTTGCTGCTGTAGCATCGTCTGTTGCTGCTGTAGCATCGTCTGTTGCTGCTGTAGCATCGTCTGTTGCTGCTGTACCACCATCAGCTGCTGTTGCTGCTGTACCACCGTCAGCTGCTGTTGCTGCTGTACCACCGTCAGCTGCTGCTGCTGCTGTAGCACCGTTGTTGGTGTGGCTTATTGAGAATACCAAGAAACAATTAACCCCAGAGGATTTGCCACCCAGGATAACCCAAAAAAGTCAGTGTCATCGAAGACTGTCTAACTTATTTCCATTGGGGTCCTTAATCTTGTCTCCCAGGATGCAACCCACACCAGTCGACTAACACCCAGGTGAACAGGGAAAAATGCCTGGAACTAGTGCTCATATTGGTGAATTTAAAGCCAGCAAAGGTTGGTTTGAGAGATTTAAGAATCGTAGTGGCATACACAGTGTGATAAGGCCTGTTCTGGAAGAAAATGCCAAACAGGACCTACAGTACTCAGGAGGAAAAGGGACTCCCAGGACACAGTGTCTCATCAGTCATTGCTGCATCTTCAATAAAGGTAAGTGTCATTTATTCTTCATTTAGTAGAGTAGTACATGCACAATATATATTGTGCATGTACTACTCTACTATTGTGCATGTATCCTTCTCTTTGTGTGTAGGAAAATGTATATTTCATGTGGTAAAAATTTTTTTTTCATACTTTTGGGTGTCTTGCACGGATTAATTTGATTTCCATTATTTCTTATGGGGAAAATTCATTCGCATACCGAACATTTCGCATAACAACCAGCCCTCTTGCACAGATTAAGGTTGCTATGCGGGGGTCCACTGTACATATAAAGATGCACAACATATCCCTCCAAACTGCATATATCCCAAACCCCTCCTTTAAAGTGCAGGCATTGTACTTCCCATTTCCAGGACTCAAGTCCGACTATATGAAAATAACCGGTTTCCCTGAATCCCTTCACTAAATATTACCCTGCTCACACTCCAACAGATCGTCATTTCCCAAGTACAATTCGTCTCCATTCACTCCTATCTAACACGCTCACGCACGCTTGCTGGAAGTCCAAGCCCCTTGCCCACAAAACCTCCTTTACCCCCTCTCTCTAACCCTTTCGAGGACGACCCCTACCTCGCCTTCCTTCCCCTATAGATTTATATGCTTTCCATGTCATTCTACTTTGATCCATTCTCTCTAAATGACCAAACCACCTCAACAACCCCTCTTCTGCCCTCTGACTAATACTTTTATTAACTCCACACCTTTTCCTAATTTCCACACTCCGAATTTTCTGCATAATATTTACACCACACATTGCCCTTAGACAGGACATCTCCACTGCCTCCAACCGTCTCCTCGCTGCTGCATTTACCACCCAAGCTTCACACCCATATAAGAGTGTTGGTACTACTGTACTTTCATACATTCCCTTCTTTGCCTCCATAGATAACGTTTTTTGACTCCACACATATCTCAATGCACCACTCACCTTTTTTCCCTCATCAATTCTATGATTAACCTCATCCTTCATAAATCCATCCGCCGACACGTCAACTCCCAAGTATCTGAAAACATTCACTTCTTCTATACTCCTCCTCCCCAATTTGATATCCAATTTTTCTTTATCTAAACCATTTGATACCCTCATCACCTTACTCTTTTCTATGTTCACTTTCAACTTTCTACCTTTACACACATTCCCAAACTCATCCACTAACCTTTGCAATTTTTCTTTAGAATCCCCCATAAGCACAGTATCATCAGCAAAAAGTAACTGTGTTAATTCCCATTTTGAATTTGATTCCCCATAATTTAATCCCACCCCTCTCCCGAACGCCCTAGCATTTGCTTCTTTTACAACCCCATCTATAAATATATTAAACAACCATGATGACATTACACATCCCTGTCTAAGACCTACTTTTACCGGGAAGTAGTCTCCCTCTCTTCTACACACCCTAACCTGAGCCTCACTATCCTCATAAAAACTCTTTACAGCATTTAGTAACTTACCACCTATTCCATATATTTATTAATTTATTTATTTAGAAATTTTAGCATACAAACAGAGGTACAAAAAATACAGGTAAGAGCAGCATGCCAAAGCCACTTATATGCATAGCATTACGGGCTGGCTTAAAATTAACTTAAGATTAACTAAGCAATGATGAAATCAGTGATAACACATTATTGTAAACAGATAACTATAAAATACAAATGAGTATTACAAAGACAGGTCCTATGGTTGCATGCATTGCTGTTCATTCAGTAGAATGGAGTATTCTGTTAGGTAGTGTATTTAAAAAAATAACAAAGTTAGGTTTAACATTTGTGTGATATAATTGTGAGTAACATTTAGGATATACAATTTATATGGTTCAGTTATTCAGTATTTATTTGGTTTCGAGTGAGTAAGTGAACTTTGAGAAGAGACTTGAATTTATAAACAGGTAGTGTTTCTTTTATATTTACAGGTAATGAATTCCAGATTTTAGGGCCTTTTATGTGCATTGAGTTTTTGCATAGCGTGAGATGGACACGAGGAACATCAAAGAGTGATCTGTGCCTTGTATTATGGTCATGTGTTCTGTTGAGTTTGGCAAGGAGATGTTTGAGGGGAGGGTTAATATCAGAGTTAAGTGTTCTATGTATGTAATAAGCGCAATAATAAGTATGGATGTTTTGTATGGTGAGTAGGTTGAGTGTTTTGAATATTGGTGGAGTGTGCTGCCTGTAGTGAGAATTTGTTATCATTCTAACTGCAGCCTTTTGTTGGGTAATTAGTGGTCTGAGATGGTTAGTTGTTGTTGAGCCCCATGCACAAATTCCATAGGTGAGATAGGGGTAAATAAGAGAGTGATAAAGGGCCAGGAGGGCTGACTGTGGAACATAGTACCGTATCTTCGATAGTATGCCTACAGTCTTGGAAATTTTCTTAGAAATTTGTTGTATATGTGTATGAAATTTGAGTCTATTATCAAGGTGGATTCCTAAGAATTTTCCCTCTGTTAGCTTTGTGATAGGTGATCCGTTTATCGTTATGTTAAGAGGTACATCTGTAGCTCTGCTACCAAACTGAATGAAGTAGGTTTTGTCAATGTTTAGTGTAAGTTTGTTAGTCCTCATCCAGGTAGATATTTTCTGTAATTCGGTGTTTACAGTATTGGCTAGCGTGACTGGGCTCGGGTGAGATTAGACGTATGTGGTGTCATCTGCAAAACGTGTGGGTTTGAGTAATTGCGAAGCATTTGATAGGTCATTTATGTATAGGAGAAAGAGAAGAGGGCCAAGGACACTTCCCTGTGGGACACCAACTGTAACTGGTTGTGCGGAAGAGCTTGCCCCATTTGCGTACACATATTGGCTTCTGTTGCTGAGGTAAGACTTGAGGTAGTTGAGGGAGTGCCCTCTAATACCATAGTGTGACAATTTTACGTGGAGCAAGTCATGGTCAACTGTATCAAAAGCTTTACGTAAGTCAATGAAGATCCCCAGTGGGACTTCTTTTTTCTCTATTGCAGTGTATATATGTTCTATTATGTGTATAATAGCATCATTAGTATTTTTATTAGGCCTGAATCCAAATTGGCAGGGGTTGAGAATGTTATGGGAGATGAGGTAGGAGTGGATTCGTTTATGAATTAATTTTTCGAAGATTTTTGAGAGAGGGTGTAAGTTGGATATTGGCCTATAGTTATTCAACTCTGTTTGGTCTCATCTGCCACATTGCTCCCCTATCCACTCTATCATATGCCTTTTCTAAATCCATAAATGCAATATAAACTTCCCTACCTTTATCTAAATACTGTTCACATATATGCTTCAATGTACACACTTGATCTACACATCCCCTACCTACTCTGAAACCTCCTTGCTCATCCGCAATCCTACATTCTGTCTTACCTCTAATTCTTTCAATTATAACCCTACCGTACACTTTTCCTGGTATACTCAAAAAACTTATTCCTCTATAATTTTTACAATCTCTTTTGTCCCCTTTCCCTTTATATAAAGGGACTATACATGCTCTCCGCCAATCCCTAGGTACCTTCCCCTCTTTCATACATTCGTTAAACAAAAGTACCAACCACTCCAACACTATATCCCCCCCTGCTTTTAACATTTCTGTCATGATCCCATCAGTTCCAGCTGCTTTACCCCCTTTCATTCTACGTAATGCCTCGCGTACCTCCCCCACACTTACATTCTGCTCTTCTTCACTCCTAAAAGATGGTATACCTCCCTGACCAGTGCATGAAATTACTGCCTCCCTTTCTTCCTCAACATTTAAAAGTTCCTCAAAATATTCTTGCCATCTACCTAATACCTCACTCTCCCCATCTACTAACTCCCCTACTCTGTTTTTAACTGACAAATCCATACTTTCCCTAGGCTTTCTTAACTTTTTTAACTCACTCCAAAATTTTTTCTTATTTTCATTAAAATTTCTTGACAGTGCCTCTCCCACTCTATCATCTGCTCTCCTTTTGCACTCTCTCACCACTCTCTTCACCTTTCTTTTACTCTCCATATACTCTGCTCTTCTTATAACACTTCTGCTTTGTAAAAACCTCTCATAAGCTAACTTTTTCTCTTTTATCACACCCTTTACTTCATCATTCCACCAATCACTCCTCTTTCCACCTGCCCCCACCCTCCTATAACCACAAACTTCTGCCCCACATTCTAATACTGCATTTTTAAAACTATTCCAACCCTCTACCAAGAAAACGAGACTACAACCATAAATACTATACAAAAATAGACCACAAAGTTGGCATTTTCATTAAAAAAAAACGGTCGAGTTTTTTTTCTCATTATGCACTGCTTGCTGCAGGATTTTTTTTGAAATTGTCATATTTTTTAATTTTCGTGAAACTGGCCAAATTGCAAATTTCTGACCATGTTATTGGGTAGTTGAAATCGGTAAATGGGTAGTTTCTTGTACTCAATCGATAGAAAAAATGGAGTTCTAAAGAAATAGGTATGAGTTTGGTCAACTGGAACAATGGAATTAGCCAAAAATAGGGCTCAAAGTGGGCGAAATCGCCGATTCATAAATATCACCAAGGTCGCTAACTTTGAGAGAGCGTAATTCCATCAGTTTTCCATCAAATTTCATTCTTTTGGTGTCATTACAATCCGGAAAAGATTCTTTATCATTTCATAAGAAAAAAATAATTTTTTTTTTTTTTTTAAATTTTGCGACACCAGGAGACACCTCAGGATTTGGGGTTGCGACAGTCAAGGGGTTAAGTGTACTCTAACCTAACCATTCTGTAATTTGGCGAACTCAATAATTCGGCACACTACAGGTCCCAATGATGCCAGATTTGTGATGGCAGACCTGTACAACGATGTAAGCTTAGAGAAAAATAGCTTAAGAACCTGGCAACATTCTGGTACAAGTATCATCTTTGTACCATGTTTCTGCAAAGAATTATAGTCTTTTAACAAAAATTATTTTTATGGCAATGTGAGTAATATACATCTGAACATGTAGTAAATATTCAGAATTTTTTTCTGATTTTTTTTTTTTTTTAATGTTTCTGTTTAATACATTAAATTCACCCCATAACATCGTTACAAAGTGGGAAGAGCTAAATGAGAGACGGAGAGGCGAGCAGTAGCATTCAGTACCTGGTAATACTAGTAATAATACTAATAAAGGTTATCTATTACATTTATTCAAAATTGATATCAGAAACACGATAAATGCCCTAGAACTGTAATAAAGACGCTGAAATGAATAATTTGTGCCATATTACGTAAGTGGGGTGAAGGCAGAGGTCGCCACTCTGGGATAAGATCATAAGATACTAGATACGTTTTCTCATCTGTACCTCTGGTCTATAATGAAAGAAAACGGTGTTTACGTCAGAGGAAACACTCCTAGATCACTCGTCATAAGAAAAAATGCAAAAATAGCATTTATTATTATTATTATAATACAGTGGACCCCTGGATATCGGCCAAATTGGATTTCGGCTGCTTTTTTCACCGAAATTCTATCCTGGATTTCAGCTGGCAACTTGGAAATTTGCTGTATTGAACATGTCCGCCTGCCATGCCATGTGCGCGAGTCAGTCTGGATGTGTCTTTCAGTGAGTAAGCAACACTCCGCGCATTCATCCAACATTTCGTTATAATCCATTGTGTTTTGTGGTTGTTTATTGAGTGCGACTGTGAAATAAACCACCATGGGCCCAAGAGCTAACCACTGAAGAGCTGCAAGACCGTCATCTGCAACAGTAACAGACCACAGCTGAGAAAATTGCTTCAGAGGAGGAGGAAGAGAGAGGGAGGAAGGTGCCTTCTTCAGTGATTAAGGACATTTGTGCAAAGTGGAGGGAGGTGCAAAGTTTTGTGGAGAAATATCACCCTGACCAAGCTGAAACAAGCCATATCTGCAACATGTTCAGTGACAAAACCTTCAGGCAAATTTTAGAGAGATGCCAGAAACAGACCTCTCTGGACAGTTTTTTTTTTTTGCAACAGGAGTGCAGTGACTCTCAAGCTTGTCCTAGTGCCAGTAAGACAAAGAAGGGAAGTAACCCCAGATAGGGACTCGATACCCGAAGTCCTTATGGAGGGGATATCCCTTCCAAACAATAATCAGTCCTCCCTGTCTTCCATATGGCAACAAGAATCTTCAATAAAGTAGTTTATTTCTTTGTAAAGGTTACAATGTGTAATTACAATTTAGATTTGCTAAGTACAAAGATAGCCACTTTCATGCCAAGGCATTTTGGGCAAACTAATACTAATACATAGTAACTAATTAAAACTAGATAAGATAATAGCACATAGTAACTATACTTAAAACTAGACTAGAAGTAGTGGTTAACTGTTTTACAATCTTATTTAAACTTATGTAAAACTATATTTAATCTTTAAAAAATGTATATTTTGTTAATATTTTTGGGTATCTGGAATGGATTAATTGCATTAACATTAATACTTATGGGAAATATTACTTCGGTTTTCGGCCTTTTCAGTTTTAGGCTGACGTTCTGGAATGGATTACGGCTGAAATCTGGGGTTCCCGTGTAATAATAATTTATAGTAGTAATAATAATAATAATAATAATAATAATAATAAATAATCGATCTGGAGCACCTGAAATGTCATAAGTACTGTATTTCATATAGATTTGGTAGCTGACATAGGAGGAGGAAGGGGAGGAGGAGGAGGAGGAGGAAGGGGAGGAGGAGGAGGAGGAGGAAGGGGAGGAGGAGGAGGAGGAAGAAGAAGAATACGTAATGATAACAATAATACATAATAATACATAATAATAATAATACATAATAATAATAATACATAATAATAATAACAGGTAATAATAATAATATGTAATAATAAATGTTCACCCATGACAGTAACAAGATAAGGGGAGATAACATCTGATAAGTGCTGACGTTTGATGAGGGTAAATGAGGGTAGAGCTGATGCCAAAAGATGAGATGAACATCGCCCTCCCTTTGTTTTTGCTGGTATACTAACATTTCTGTCTGTCTATTTGCCTGTCTGTCAAGCTCCCTGTCTATCCATCTAGCTCTCTGTCTCAGAGAACCACAAGACTGCGTCATCACTTTTACTCACATCTTCAAGCAGAGTATAGCACTTTGTCTGGGTTTCTTGGGTTATCCTAGGTAATTTATACTATGTATACTTGTATTTATGTGTACCTGTGAGACAGAGATAGACAGACAGATAGAATGAGGGAGAAAGATAATTAGATAGAATGGAGGAGGGGAAGCAGCATCCGACCCCATTGTTTTGACAGGCCGGAGGGGGAAAGAGTAATGAGGCAATATGTCACTTTGACAGCTGCCGACTCCTTGTAATTTACACTATGGACGAGGAGGAGAAGAAGGAGAAGGAGGAAGAGTAGGGGGAAGAGGAAGAAGAGGAGGAGGAGGAAGAGGAGGAGAAGGAAGAGGAAGAGTAGGAGGAAGAGGAATAAGAGGAAGAGGAGGAGGAAGAGGAATAGTAGGAGGAAGATTAGGGGGAAGAGGAGGAAGAGGAAGAAGAGGAGGAGGAGGAAGAGTAGGAGGAAGAGGAAGAAGAGGAGGAGGAGGAAGAGGAGGAGGAGGAAGAGGAGGAGGAGGAAGAGGAAGAGTAGGAGGAAGAGGAAGAGGAGGAAGAGGAAGAGTATGAGGAAATTTAAAGCACTCCAGAGTGATTAATATTTATTATTATTATTATTATTATTATATTATTATAATAATTATTATTACTATTGACATATCCTGTTCACAGATTTTAATCATTTCTTAAGTTGCCACGATACACTGAGAATGCAAACACACAAAAGAACACACCAGCTAACCTCTTTACTGTGAACTTCTTTTGTACTTCTTCAATTTTCCTCTTGTTTTTCCTCTTCCAAGAGGAAAAACAAGAGGAAGTTTGTACAAATATGTAGTCTAGGTGACTGTTAAAGCTAGTGTACTGAATGGCTGTAAGAAGGAGAGTAAGATGCTTGCTGCTGAGACGCTGCGCTGCCTGTTCACGACCCAAGTTCTCATACAGTATACAATAACACCTCCTCAGAGAGCCCGTCGTAACTCAGAGTTGTCAGTAAATGACAGTACGTTGGTAAGTGCGGAGAGGCTGTAATGCACAACATTTCTGGAAGTACTATGAATTTTACATTATCCTCTAAAGACATCACAAACAGAGAGCTTACCTTCTTCATCATCTGCATCCAAAATATCAGAACACCAGATGGAATAGCATATTAAAGACAGAAAGCCCAGTGGCAGACCAAAAAGTACTGCTGTTAATACTGGGTTGCCTTGCCACATTTCTTCCAGCGAAGTTTTGGCATTGTAATAAGCACGAAAAATTCTTATAGGCCACGAGTCTCCGCCATAGGACTGATGGAAGATAGATTATGCCAAAATATAAAAATAATATAATCAAATAGTGATGATAAATGCAGTGGTGGGCACAGCTTCACTAACCTCTAATCTGCTAACTAAAAAATTAGCTCCGCTAACGCTAAACCGCTAAATGGCCAAAAAAACTAGCGGAAGCTAACGCATGAATTCAGATTCAATTTAGTTTTTTGGTCTTTTACTTTTACTTTTAAGACTTTTAGAACAGACCTGGAGAGCTTCCTAACAAGATAAAGAATGCCAAGTGCCACTAGTGTAAAAATAGTGACTGTTTAATTTTGTGATGTAAAGCGAGTGACCAACAAGGACACACTTGTCGCTGTAATGATATTCAAGTATAAGTACCAGTGTTGTATAGTGATGTAGTAAAACTACTTGAGTACTCTACTTAAGTAACTTTTTTAAGAACATAAGAAAGAAGGAACACTGCAGTAGGCCTATTGGCCCATGTGAGGCAGGTCCAATTCATAGGCTTAAGCCAATGCCCTAACCTAGTTGGGTAGGTCACATTCACTTAAGGAGCATGGCATCTGACCTAGTAGCACAAGTTAGTCAGGTCCTACTCACACCCACCCACACCCACTCATGTATTTATCTAACCTATTTTTAAAACTACACAATGTTGGTATTAACTTTTTAAAAAGTACTGAAATTGCTCACTACTTTTACTTAAGTACTGAAGTCTGTTATTATTTTTCTTCACTACAGTCTGATAACAATATGTTACTTGTTATATCATCAGTAATTTTTGTAAAGTAAACACTGAGAAAAATTATTGATGTACAGTACTCAGGTAGTTTTACCTTGTTACTTTACAACACTGGGAAAGGTACTGTACTTCTAAACTGTCTTAACTTGGAATACCCACAAAAATTAAGAAAATATAAAAAAATCCATAGTAGTAGTTTCATAAGCACTAATAACTCAAATACCTTATAAAATACTCCTCCAGCTGTTTATGGCTGGCCAAAATCCTCCTGCCCAGGGTGCAGCAGGACATCAACATCTTGCTGGGGTTCAGCATCTTGATCAGGCTGACAAAGGTGGGGGATTCCACTACATGCAGCTGTAGTATGTTGCAAACAAATATGTCCACAATCTTTGCGTCCACCACAGACTGACAAACGCTAGTGCCAGCAGCAACAAATGCTTCGCCAATGGTGGTCTGGCGTGCACTCTTTGAAGGCAGCTGTGATGGCTGGCTGTTGCTCCTGCTAGTGGCTCTGCCACAAGAAGATTGCACGTGTTTTCTACGGGAAGATCCGGCCTTGATTCTCTCCTCAAACTTGATGGCATGCGCTGGGTGTTTCCTCTTAACATGCGACTTCAAGTTGTAGAGGCTTGCTGCCTGTCCCTTGATGATGGTCTCCTTGGGCTGGCACATGATGCACAGGAAGTACAAAATATTGGCGTTTTTTGTATCCCTTGACTTGAGGACAAAATAGTCATCCAGGAGGGGTCACGGGTTCTGAAACTTTTGGCCCTCAGCCTGAGTGGCTTTTGCTTCAACTACAGCCACTGTAGACTCCTCAACAATACCCTCAGGCGGAACAGAAACGTCTCCCCTGTTCATAACAATGAGTGACAACGCACCCCGGTGATCGCTGACACTAAGACTAGACAGGAACAAACACGTATGCTGTTGAAAAGGCATTGCTTTCCAACTACCATTAACATATGAATTTTTTTTAGCAGACTCAAAGTTAGCGGAATTTTATTTAGCGGAAGCTAATTGGTCTGTTAACGGTTTCCGAATTTAGTGGAAATGCTAATCTGCTAAACAGAAAGTTAGTTCCGCTATTAGCGGTTAGCAGAACTGTGCCCACCACTGGATAAATGTATTATTAACAGCAGAAAATGTAAACATGTTTGCATTATCTTTTACTAATTATTAATATTGCCTCTAAAAAACATGACCATCCATACACATCATAATGCAATCATTTGCACAAGGTTTAATCCATCAGCAATATCCTGCTTAGGCAAGGTGACCAAAAAAAAGTAAACAATCATCATTTCATGCTCTCTGGTTGCCTTTCCAGAAGGGCACAAAAGTCATGGTCCATTGTCCAATGTTGATCTAGCAAACTTCAGTCTATTAACTGCACTCTCATCATAGACACTTAAGATCACTTACTGAAGCTGCTGAAAGACCTGTTAGCCTGTTTCTAGATCTCTCTTCATAAATATTAAATTCTATAACACCCATTTCCATTCACATACAGTATATATATGCCTGTCGAATGTCTAAGCATCCACTTCTCAACTCCCCTTTATACACCCTCCATCTAACTCTTCATTTGTAAATACTCCTCTATCTCCTTCCATATACCCAGGATTTATATATCATCTTTATCAACCTATCTTGTTCCATTCTTTCATGATTCAACCATGATCCTCTCTTTGAATTATACATTAAAAAAAAAAAAATTCTAAGAGAAGATTGTAAGATTTACCTGACATCTTGTGTATGTTCATGGAAAAGGAAGAAAAGATGAATATTGTTAACAGTCTTCCATTTCATGCTGCTATGACAGGACAGTAGTACCTTCCTGGGCAGTTGCTGTCTACCAACCATTATGTACTATTGCACAGTCCAATAATTTTGTGGATACTGCTGATTTTGTAGATGCTGTACTGCTGTAGCAGACTTATCATAAAAATTGCAACCCAAGTTATTATCAAAAGTATGGCAGTAAATACTCACTCCTGGTAGCCAGTCACATATCCAGTAGGGCCCCACTTATACAGCAGGTTAGGTTCCAGGCCACTGCCGGAAAGCAGACATCGCCGGAAAGCAGAACGCTATTTGTTTCCACTTACGAATGTCAGATATTAAGTTTACACTAACATATATTAAGTTAGCAATAGAACAAGGATTAAAAAACCATAAAAAGTAAAATACACACACAGTACACTCACCACTTACCTCAAAATATTTGTAGTCTTAATGTAGGGGGAAAAGTGAGTAGTGTTTACTGTAAGAAGTTAGGTGTGGTAGGACTGGTAGTCAGCCAGGCTACCCCACCCCACCCACACCTAATATACTTTGACATTTAAAAAGTCTTAATTTATTCTACTGTGGGTATATTTATCATGTTTATATGCTATGGTGGTTGGGGATTTCAATGCTAAAGTGGGTAAAAATGTTATGGAGGGAGTAGTAGGTAAATTTGGGGTGCCAGGGGTAAATGTAAATGGGGAGCCTTTAATTGAGCTATGTGTAGAAAGAGATTTGGTAATAAGTAATACATATTTTATGAAAAAGAGGATAAGTAAATATACAAGGTATGATGTAGCACGTAATGAAAGTAGTTTGTTAGATTATGTATTGGTGGATAAAAGGTTGATGGCTAGGCTCCAGGATGTACATGTTTATATAGGGGCAAGTGATATATTGGATCATTATTTAGTTGTAGCTACAGTTAGAGTAAGAGGTAGATGGGAAAAGAGGAAGGTGGCAACAACAAGTAAGAGGGAAGTGAAAGTGTATAAACTAAGGGAGGAGGAAGTTCGGGTGAGATATAAGCGACTATTGGCAGAAAGGTGGGCTAGTGCAAAGATGAGTAGTGGGGGGGTTGAAGAGGGTTGGAATAGTTTTAAAAATGCACTATTAGAGTGTGGGGCAGAAGTTTGTGGTTATAGGAGGGTGGAAGCAGGAGGAAAGAGGAGTAATTGGTGGAATGATGAAGTAAAGGGTGTGATAAAAGAGAAAAAGGTAGCTTATGAGAGGTTTTTACAAAGCAGAAGTGTTATAAGAAGAGCAGAGTATATGGAGAGTAAAAGAAAGGTGAAGAGAGTGGTGAAAGAGTGCAAAAGGAGAGCAGATGATAGAGTGGGAGAGGCACTGTCATGAAATTTTAATGAAAATAAGAAAAAATTTTGGAGTGAGTTAAACAAGTTAAGAAAGCCTAGGGAAAGTATGGATTTGTCAGTTAAAAACAGAGTAGGGGAGTTAGTAGATGGGGAGATGGAGGTATTAGGTTGATGGCGAGAATATTTTGAGGAACTTTTAAATGTTGAGGAAGAAAGGAAGGCGGTAATTTCATGCACTTGGTCAGGGAGGTATACCATCTTTTAGGAGTGAAGAAGAGCAGAATGTAAGTGTGGGGGAGGTACGCGAGGCATTACGTAGAATGAAAGGGGGTAAAGCAGCTGGAACTGATGGGATCATGACAGAAATGTTAAAAGCAGGAGGGGATATAGTGTTGGAGTGGTTGGTACTTTTGTTTAATAAATGTATGAAAGATGGGAAGGTACCTAGGGATTGGCAGAGAGCATGTACAGTCCCTTTATATAAAGGGAAAGGGGACAAAAGAGATTGTAAAAATTATAGAGGATTAAGTTTACTGAGTATACCAGGAAAAGTGTACGGTAGGGTTATAATTGAAAGAATTAGAGGTAAGACAGAATGTAGGATTGCGGATGAGCAAGGAGGTTTCAGAGTGGGTAGGGGATGTGTAGATCAAGTGTTTATGTTGAAGCATATATGTGAACAGTATTTAGATAAAGGTAGGGAAGTTTTTATTGCATTTATAGATTTAGAAAAGGCATATGATAGAGTGGATAGAGAAGCAATGTGGCAGATGTTGCAAGTATATGGAATGGGTGGTAAGTTACTAAATGTTGTCAAGAGTTTTTATGAGGATAGTGAGGCTCAGGTTAGGGTGTGTAGAAGAGAAGGAGACTACTTCCCGGTAAAAGTAGGTCTTAGACAGGGATGTGTAATGTCATCATGGTTGTTTAATATATTTATAGATGGGGTTGTAAAAGAAGTAAATGCTAGGGTGTTTGGGAGAGGGGTGGGATTAAATTATGGGGAATCAAATTCAAAATGGGAATTGACACAGTTACTTTTTGCTGATGATACTGTGCTTATGGGAGATTCTAAAGAAAAATTGCAAAGGTTAGTGGATGAGTTTGGGAGTGTGTGTAAAGGTAGAAAGTTGAAAGTGAACATAGAAAAGAGTAAGGTGATGAGGGTATCAAATGGTTTAGATAAAGAAAAATTGGATATCAAATTGGGGAGGAGGAGTATGGAAGAAGTGAATGTTTTCAGATACTTGGGAGTTGACGTGTCGGCGGATGGATTTATGAAGGATGAGGTTAATCATAGAATTGATGAGGGAAAAAAGGCAAGTGGTGCGTTGAGGTATATGTGGAGTCAAAAAACGTTATCTATGGAGGCAAAGAAGGGAATGTATGAAAGTATAGTAGTACCAACACTCTTATATGGATGTGAAGCTTGGGTGGTAAATGCAGCAGCGAGGAGACGGTTGGAGGCAGTGGAGATGTCCTGTCTAAGGGCAATGTGTGGTGTAAATATTATGCAGAAAATTCGGAGTGTGGAAATTAGGAAAAGGTGTGGAGTTAATAAAAGCATTAGTCAGAGGGCAGAAGAGGGGTTGTTGAGGTGGTTTGGTCATTTAGAGAGAATGGATCAAAGTAGAATGACATGGAAAGCATATAAATCTATAGGGGAAGGAAGGCAGGGTAGGGGTCGTCCTCGAAAGGGTTGGAGAGAGGTGGTAAAGGAGGTTTTGTGGGCGAGGGGCTTGGACTTCCAGCAAGCGTGCATGAGTGTGTAAGATAGGAATGAATGGAGACGAATGGTACTTGGGACCTGACGATCTGTTGGAGTGTGAGCAGGGTAATATTTAGTGAAGGGATTCAGGGAAACCGGTTATTTT
Source organism: Cherax quadricarinatus (assembly GCF_038502225.1). Lineage (NCBI taxonomy): Eukaryota > Metazoa > Arthropoda > Malacostraca > Decapoda > Parastacidae > Cherax > Cherax quadricarinatus. Next base: position 19,974,399 of record NC_091326.1, on the reverse strand, counting down.
CATACAGTCGGACTTGAGTCCTGGAAATGGGAAGTACAATGCCTGCACTTTAAAGGAGGGGTTTGGGATATTAGCAGTTTGGAGGGATATGTTGTGCATCTTTATACGTATATGCTTCTAAACTGTTGTATTCTGAGCACCTCTGCAAAAAGAGTGATAATGTGCGAGTGTAGTGAAAGTGTTGAATGATGATGAAAGTATTTTCCTTCTGTGGATTTTCTTTCTTTTTTGGGTCACCCTGCCTCGGTGGGAGATGGCCGACTTGTTGAGAAAAAAAAAGATGCTATGTAGCATGTTTATTATATAATTTTGAAAAAATATCATATATGGATTAAGCAAAATGTCTATATTAACATTTTGTACGACATTTAATGAGTCTCACTGAGTTTTTTGGGTTACCTTAGGTTCCCTACACATATGCTGCTATGTGTGATAATATATGTAACTGTATTTGTGTATTCCTGAAAAAACTTACTTACTCAGAGTGCATATTATTACAAATTATTATTACAAGTTATTATTATTATTATTATTATTGCAAGTTATCATTATAATCATAATAAAAAAAGAAGTGCTAAACCCACAAGGGTCATGAATAGCTATACATAGAAGGCATATGAAAGGAATATTTTTCTACAGTTAAGTAACTAGTGCCTGACTAGAGAAAACTTAATTCTTCCAACACTCCTACCAACCGCTACGTAAACAAATCTTATATTTACTGTGGGTGTACGTATCATGTTTATATGTTATGTAGCATGTTTATTATATAATTTTGAAAAATATCAAAGATGGATTAATGGAAATATCTATATTAACATAATATATGACATTTAATGTGCCTAAGAGATTATTATATGGTGCTCAGTAGAGAGAGAGACTTAGTGATTTTAACGTGTAGCTGCATGCCAGCATAAGGTGTAAGTATATTTGGTACAGGTACACATAAGTATAATTATCAGAGTATACTGTATATAAAATACGCAAAAACTTTAAAACACTTGAAATTTTGAAAAGTTTCCAGACATAATAGAGAGATGTGCTTATGGAGAATGTAAACAAACCGGGTGGGGCATGCTATATTTGAAAGACCACTCGCCGTATAGCAAATTTTGGTCATAATTTGAAATTGCCATATTAGAGGAACACTGTAAAGCAAAATGCCGTAAAGCAGGGCCCTACTGTAGTTATACCTTGTAGTTGCTTGAGTATTCATATGTTGGAGGTAGCAGAAATGCCATATTTGAGATCAACGTGTGGTGTGAATATTATGCAGAGAATACAAAATGTTAGTATTCCTTCCTTTCTAAATGACCAAACCATCTCAACACCCTTCTGCCATAATCTGAATTATACCTTTCATACCCGAACACCATCTGCAAGCACATCAATTCCCAAATACCTAAATACATACACTTCTTCTATACTTTCAATTAGAATATGATGTGATCAAGAGCGTCATCCCAGAAAGGGATGGAAGTAAGGGTAGGAGTTCGAGGATCCAGCAAGCACGTGCAAGTGTGTTAAGTCGGAGGCAAGATATTTCTAAGATTTGACTGGATTTCAGGAGTCCTGGAGGTTTGAGGTACAGTGCCTGCACTGTACTTCAAACTTTTAACAAGACAGCTATTGAATGAATAATGAGTGCGTTTACTTCTTTGGGTCACCCCACCTTGGAGGAAAATAGCCAATGTATTAAAAAATAAATTCAGAAATATTGTACAGATATATTCACACAGGATAATAAAAACTGCAGAATACTTGAACTTACCGGGGCAGTTTCTGCTATGATGGAATCCAAAAACATTTCAATAGCAGCTGATGTGAGGTGTTGTGGTGGATCCTCAGGCAGATGATGATGCATTGTTGTTGCATTTACTACTAGCAAAGATGGGAGTGGGAGCCGTTCCATTGCAATGCTGTTTGCTAAACCAGGTGTACCAGTCCACCCAAACTGGAAATGCCTGTTACAATATTGATTTACATTAAACATTTTGCAGATAAAAATAATTAGATAACTCTTGGTCAATCTCCCAATTGCCCAAAATATGAAAGAAATGTATGGAGACAGACAAGGGAATGGATACAATAGTTTTAAAATAAAACGGATTAATAAAAATTGATGTAAAGGTAGAAAGTTGAAAGTGAACATAGATGAGAGTAAGGTGATGAGGGTATCAAATGATTTAGATAAAGGAAAACTGGATATCACATTGGAGGAAGGGAGTATGGAAGAAGTGAATGTTTTCAGATATTTGGGAGTTGACTTGCCAGTGGATGGGTTTATGAAGGATGAGGTTAACCATAGAATTGATGAAGGAAAAAAAGGTTAGTGGTGCATAGAGATATCTGTGGAGACAAAGAACGTTTACCATGGAGGCAAAGAAGGGAATGTACGAAAGTATAGTGGTAACAACATTAATAATAATAATTAATAATAATAATAAGTTTAACAGAAACCTGTAGTAATTGTTTTACATGATGGTAGGATTGCTGGTGTCTTTTTTGTCTCATAAACATGCAAGATTTCAGATACGTCTTGCTACTTCTACTTACACTTAGGTCACACTACACATACATGTACAAGTGTATATATACACACCCCTCTGGCTTTTCTTCTATTTTCTTTCCAGTTCTTGTTCTTGTTTATTTCCTCTTATCTCCACAGGGAAGTGAAACAGAATTCTTCCTCCGTAAGCCATGCGTGTTGTAAGAGGTGACTAAAATGCCAGGAGCAAGGGCCTAGTAACCCCTTTTCCTGTATAAATTACTAAATTTAAAAAGAGAAACTTTTGTTTTTCTTTTGGGCCACCCTGCCTCGGTGGGATACGGCCGGTTTGTTGAAAAAAAATAACAAGTTTATTTCTTTGTAAAATTTACAATGTGTAATTACAATTTTGATTTGCCAAGTACAAAGATAGCCACTATCATGCCGAGGCATTTCGGGCAAACTAATCCTAATACATAGTAACTAATTAAAACTAGATAAGAGAATAGTACATAGCAATTATACTTAAAACTAAACATAGAATAGTGGTTAGCTGTTTTACAATCTTATTTGGACTTAATAAATCTTATGTATACTTAGTACAAAATCTAATTTACACGGAATGGTGCAGGTGGTAATATTTTATGGAATGGCAGAATTAAAAGCCAGGTAGTCACATGATAAAACTAGTCAGTAGATGTTTGGTTTATTTGGTTAATATTGTAAGATAAGACGATTTTTTAGCAGAGTCCTAAATATATAAGCTGTCTGGGGATCCTTGACCTGTTCCGGTAACGGTATATTGGTGAAGTAATGAGGGTGTCGAACCAGGTAAGAACCAGAAATAATTGATTTAAGTTAGAAAAATTTAGATTTAGAAAAGACATACGTAAGTACTGGTTTTCTAACAGAGTTGTGGATGCGTGGAACAATCTTCCCAGTGGGGTGATCGAGGTTAGGACCTTGGGTAGCTTTAAAAAGAGATTGGACAAATATATGAGTGGGAGGGGCTGGGTTTGATTGGTGTCATTGGGTACGGGAGTAAATTCTAGGGTAGCTTTGGGTAGTGGTCGTTTTGATAAGGACCTACCTTGCATGGGCCAGTAGGCCTTCTGAAGTGTTCCTCCATTCTTATGTTCTTATAAGCAAGTCCCACTTAAATCCAACCCCTCTCACTCATGTATTTATCCAACCTAAATTTGAAACTACCCGAAGTCCTAGCCTCAATAACCCAACTAGGCAGACTGTTCCACTCATGAACTACCCTACTTCCAAACTAATACTTTCCAACGTCCTTTCTAAATCTAAACTTGTCCAATTTAAATCCATTACTGCGGGTTCTCTCTTGGAGAGATATCCTCAAGACCTTATTAATATCTCCTTTATTAATACCCATCTTCCACTTATACACTTCTATCATGTCTCCCCTCATTCCTCGTCTAACAAGTGAATGTAATTTAACCCGTAAACGGTCCAAGCAGATCTATGTTCACATGTGTAGTGCTACAAAAGTAGATCTACGTTTTTTTTTACATATTTTCAAATATAACAAAAAAAAAAAAAAAAAGTAGATCAAAGTTTTTTTACACATTTTCAAATGTAAAAAAAACAAAAAGAAGATCTACTTTTTTGACATACTTTCAAATGTTGAAAAAACGTATATATACGTTTGGACCATTTACGGGTTAAGGGTCCTCAATCTTTCTTCATAAGGAAGATTTCTAATGCTATGTATTAATTTAGTCATTCTACGCTGAACGTTTTCTAACGAATTTATGTCCATTCTGTAATATAGAGACCAGAACTGAGCTGCATAATCTAGGTGAGGCCTTACTAATGATGTATAAAGCTGTAATATAACCACTGATCATCTGTTGCTTACACTTCTTGATATAAATCCCAGTAATCTGTTTGCCTTATTACATACACTTAGGCATTGCTGTCTTGGTTTAAGGTTGCTGCTTATCATAACCCCCAAGTCCTTTTCGCAATCTGTATGGCTAAGTTCTACGTTATTTAGCCTATAAGTCCTAGGGTTGTAGACACTCCCGAGCTTCAGAACCTTACATTTATCAACACTGAACTGCATCTGCCACTTTTCTGACCAGGTATTGAGTTTGTCTAAATCCTCCTGAAGTTGTAGATGAATGGTTCAGAGAACCAACAAGTTGAAAAATTAGACACATGTGCAACTCTTGGGTATCTTTACTGAGGAAACGTTTTGCCACACAGTGGTTTCATCAGTCCATAGAAAGGAGAAACGTGAAGAACAGGAGGAGAATGAAGTAATCAGTCTGTGATTACCTCATTCTCCCTCAGTCCCTCAGTTCTTATGGTATTCTATTCAAGATTGATGGACTGACCACATCGACTCAAGGTTGAGGGACTGATTACCTCTTTCTCCTTCTGTTCTTCATGTTTCTCCTTTCTATGGACTGATAAAGCCACTGTGTGGCAAAATGTTTCCTCAATAAAGATACCCAAGAGTTGCACCTCCTGAAGTTCCCTGATATCTACATTTGAATCAATTATCCTACCTATCTTTGTGTCATCGGCGAATTTGCTCATTTCACTAGTAATTCCCTCATCAAGATCATTGACATACTATATTATAAACAACAACGGGCCCAAGACTGATCCCAGTGGAACGCCACTTGTTACAGATCCCCACTCGGATTTAACCACATTTATGGACACTCTCTGCCTCCTGTCTGTGAGCCATGACTCGATCCATGACAGCACTTTTCCTTCAATGCCATAAGCTGCCACTTTCTTTAACAGTCTTTGGTGCGGAACTCTATCAAAAGCCTTACTAAAATCTAAGTAAATAATATCAAATTCTTTATCGTGATCAACAGCCTCAAAAGCTTTACTGAAGAAAGTTAATAAACTGGTTAGACAAGAACGGCCTCTCGTGAATCCATGCTGAGTATCATTAATCAGATGGATTCTTATAGTCTCAGCTATAATTGACTAGCAATTTGCCTACAATTGAGGTCAGGCTTATTGGGCGGAAATTTGACGGTAATGACTTATCCCGATTTAAAAATAGGAATTACATTAGCCATCTTCCACATATCAGACACAACATCTGTTTGAAGAGATAAATTAAAAATATTAGTTAATGGTTCAGAGAGTTCCATTTTGCATTCCTTAAGAACCCTTGAAAAAAGCTCATCAGGTCCCGGCAACTTATTTTGCTTCAGTCGGTCTATTTGTTTCATAACCTTTTCACTAGTGACTCTGATGTTACTTAATTTATCTTCTTCAGACCCACTATAAAAATGAATTACTGGGATATAGTTAGTGTCTTCCTGTGTAAAAGTCGAGATAAAATAATTATTTAAAATTGAGCACATTTCATTCTCTTTGTCAGTAAGATGCCCATAGTTATTTTTAAGGGGACCTATCTTATCTCTAACTTTTGTTCTATACACCTGGAAAACACTTTTTGGGTTAGTTTTTGAATCCCTGGCAACTTTAATTTCATAGTCCCGTTTAGCTTTTCTTATCCCCTTTTTAACGTCCCTCTTAATGTCAATATACTGATTCATAAGATGACTCACCTCTTTTGATATGCCTATAAATTCCTTTCTTATGCCCTAAAAGATATTTGAGCCTATTATTCATCCATTTTGGATCATTTCTGTTTGATCTAATTTCTTTATACGGGATAAATGTTCTTTGGGCAGCATGTATAATGTTCAGAAAACTGTCATACTGACAGCACTCTTCATTACCCCAGTCAACAGATAAGTGTCTCTAAGCCCATCGTAATCTGCTAAGCGAAAATCTGGGACTGTTACTGAGTTATCCCTACTATCATACTTCCATTCAATGCTAAATGTAATTGATTTGTGGTCGCTAGCACCAAGTTCCTCTGAAATTTCTAAATTATTAACAAGGGATTCCTTGTTTGCCAGAACTAAGTCAAGCAGGTTATTTCCCCTTGTAGGTTCTGTCACAAACTGCTTCAAAAAATAATCCTGAGCTACTTCTAAAAAGTCGTTAGATTCTAAGTTCCCAGCTAGAAAATTCCAATCAATATTACTAAAGTTAAAGTCCCCTAGAATCACAACATTGTCGTGCCTTGTGGCCTTAACAATTTCCTCCCAGAGTAGTCTTCCTCGGTCTCTGTCCAAGTTTGGTGGACGGTATATCACACTTAAAATCAAATTTTTATGCCCCTCTGTAAATTCTACCCAATTTTGATATTCACTCTGTCAGACACTGCAACACAAAGACACCGTGGTACAGAAGAGAAAACACCTTGGACAACTTTTTCAAGTGAGAATCGTTTGATCTGAGTAGAATGTGACATCATCAACATAAGAAAGGAGGAAATCTGCAGTAGGCCTGTTGGCTTATACTTGGCAGGCAATTCACAAATCCAACCCACTACAGAATAAATGCTACCCAAGCAATAAGCTTTGATAATTCTATCTACTCACGTCCAAATCCCACTCAAATCCAACCCCTCTCACTCATGTATTTATCCAACCTAAATTTGAAACTACCCAAGATTTTAGCATCGACTGGACCTTAGGTAGCTTTAGAAAGAGATTGGACAAATATATGAGTGGGAGGAGCATGTATGTACATACAATGCATATTTTATGATGTTTTCATGTGTTTTATGGCTGTTCATGGTTCAATAGGTTAAGGAAAAAAAAAGCAGTATTGTATTAGATTTCCCTACAATATATTGGGGGCACCAAACATTCGCGATTTTTCAGCATTCGCGAGGCTCTTGATCCCCTAACCCTCGTGAATGTTGGGGGAGACCTGTACACACAAATAAGCTAGTGGGCTCTCAGAAAACACTTCTTCACTGTAAGTGGTAAAGAGATAGAATGATCTGAGTAATGATCCATCATATCACCTAGTCAAAAGCTAAAAGATAGAACCAAGAGCTGGAGCTCACTTTCTCCACAAATACATACCGTATTTCGCGGCTTATAAGATGCTCCGATACATTAGACGCATCCCAATTTAGAAGGTAATAATCAGAAAAAAGAGTTAAGAGTGCCTAATACCAAGTAATATATACTCCACCGAAACCTATGGCAATTTTACATGCAGAAATAAGGTTACGTTTGATTTATGGGTAGGTCAAAACATATGAAAGGCCTAGTGCTCACCTGAACACCCTGATGATCTCTCAATCTGAAATGGTGAAACAATTGCTGGTGGCTGAGCTGCTGCTGTGCATGCAACTATATAGTGAGGATCCCAGAGTGCATGCTGATGTGTCTTTGTCAGTGACTATTGGTATAAACAAAAATGGCTGCTTTAGCTGTTGTTGGGCCATCGTATTTGCTTGGCAATATTTGACACCATAAGTACCATAACATACAGTTAATATAATTACCGGTACCTAGCAAGAAAGTGAAAATACCCAGCATGTGCTAACGATAGCATAACATATGGTAGCATTACTTTAAAGTGCCTACCATAAATGATGATGCTTTGTGATTTGGGTAGTTTAAGAAATAAGAAAGGGAGGTGTTACTTAAGGAGGAATTTTGTTTTCTGTCAACATCCCAGTACAGAATCCGTATTTCATAAATAGCTCGTCTCAAAACACTATTAATTTACTGTAATTTTAAAACACTGGACTTGTTTTAGTTTCAATGGCTCGGTACTGGACGTAACTGAGATAGATACAGCCCACCCCACACCCAAAACTTATAACTCCCATAACTGACTTTCAGTTAATAGGCCACAGGGTGGTTTTTGGAGACATTTCATGGGGAAAAATGCTTCTAATAAGCTGCGAAATATGGTAATTATAGATGGCAGGGGTGATGACACTAATCATTATCAAAATAAGCTAAAAAGTAAAATATAACTTACTTGTGGTACTTCTCACGGTTATTACGAATCACAGACTCCACCATATCTTTGAACCTGTTGGACAGAGAATATTTTGCTCATATATAACAAAATAATAAATGTATTGCCAATATAGCAGCTTATAATTAGTTATCTCATTAATATTATTCAGGTTGAACAAAGTCTGTCCAAAGTTTATACTTTGCATTTATATATTCATTCTTTAAAAATTGGACTAATCTAGAAATAAAAGTTAATTCAATTTATGCAGTATTTAATGTTATATTATAATAAAGACTCAAAAATTAAGCTTAAGTTAAGTGAAAGTACTAAAACTGAGCAACAATCATTATTGTACTATGTACTCTCACCTACATTAAAGTTGTCCATCTGCTAATATTCTGAATTATTGAAAGGGTTTATATTGAAATTGACACATTCTTAAAACAGACACAAAATTAAATAGTAAAATTTCTTTTAACCCTTTCACTCTCTCCCATGTAGACCAACATTATTGATGAAAGTACTGCTCACATAAATCTACGTTTTAAGCAGTGCCTTCAAGTATGCTGTGAGCTGTAAATTTTGGTCTAGACATGAAAGAATGGGTCTTTGCAATGGGTGTGCATAGCATAAAAAAAAATCCTGCTCCCACACAGTGCACGATGGAAAACAAACCTCTCGCCTTGTGATTGGTTGAAAAGTGATGTGAGGTAGGTTTAGGGTTTTATTAACTGTTTTTGGTATCAAGTGATAGAATGGAAGAATCCTAGTTATATTCTTGGTTATATTTTATTATCCAATAGGGTAAAACTTTAACTTAGAGATGGTGTTATACAGGAGAGGCCTGGGAATGTGATTAATTAACAGTGGAAAGATTGCTTTAGTGGCAGAATGCATAATGTTTATTTTGGATTCTATTTTTAAACTGGAATTTGTTGAATCTTGTGTAAAATAAACCCAAATACTATCTCCTGTGCATATTATAGGGTAGTTCTGATAGGTGAATGGGCAGTTGCTTGTTCTCAATTGATAAAACAGAATGCATACTGGTGAAATAGCTAGGAATTAGGTCAAACTGAGCAATAGGGCTAAATGGGTGAAATTGCTGCTCCATAAATTGTGCCCACACTGCTAACTTTGCATCTGCAAAATTCTGCGAATTTTTTATTAAATTTCACAATTTTGATGCCATTACCTTCAGAAAAAGATTTCCTCCCATTTCAATAGACAGAATTATTATAATTTTTTCTGAAAAAATTGCAACACTGTCAGCACTTTTAATTTCTAGGGTCATGACAGTGAAAGGGTTAAAATAATTCCAGTAATTAAATTAATTGTCACTGAGTCAATCTAATTTTAACTGAAAGCACATACATAGTATGATGTTATAACATTGTAACCCATTAATTAAGAACAGTATATCAATATCACACATACAGGTTGGCCATCACTAATCCAGCAATCGGTAATCCGGTTCCATCAGTAATCCGGCACTAATTTCAGCTAGCATAATTTCAAGTTGCCGGGGTAGTCCCACCAACCTGCTGCTACTTGCGCTACTGGTGGCACTACTTGCTGCACAAATCATTCTAATTTCTTTTTCTCCATTTATTGTTATAACCTGCTCACTTTCAGCCCTAGCCATGGTTCCAATGAATAAAGGAAATGCTTCTTGCTTTGTAAAGCACATAACTGTACACTGTCCATAAAAGATAAGGTGGCTTTGAAGCCATGAGTTCGCTCACTTAGATAAGCTGCGACTGGTAAATCTGGGCCTACATGAGAGAATAGGCCTGTATGGTAAGTGTGAACTATATAAAAACAAAAATCCTGCAGCACACAGTGCATGAGAAAAAAGCTGCGACCATGTTTCTGGTGTAAAATAGCGACTTTGTGGTGCATTTTCGTACGGTTTTTATGTTAAAAGCAGGTGGGGATATAGTTTTGGAGTGGTTGGTGCAATTATTTAATAAATGTATGGATGAGGGTAAGGTACCTAGGGATTGGCAGAGCGCATGCATAGTCCCTTTGTATAAAGGCAAAGGGGACAAAAGAGAGTGCAAAAATTATAGGGGGATAAGTCTGTTGAGTATACCTGGTAAAGTGTATGGTAGAGTTATTATTGAAAGAATTAAGAGTAAGACGGAGAATAGGATAGCAGATGAACAAGGAGGCTTTAGGAAAGGCAGGGGGTGTGTGGACCAGGTGTTTACAGTGAAACATATAAGTGAACAGTATTTAGATAAGGCTATAAAGAGGTCTTTGTGGCATTTATGGATTTGGAAAAGGTGTATGACAGGGTGGATAGGGGGGCAATGTGGCAGATGTTGCAGGTGTATGGTATAGGAGGTAGGTTACTGAAAGCAGCGAAGAGTTTTTACGAGGATAGTGAGGCTTAAGTTAGAGTATGTAGGAAAGAGGGAAATTATTTCCCAGTAAAAGTAGGCCTTAGACAAGGATGTGTGATGTCACCGTGGTTGTTTAATATATTTATAGATGGGGTTGTAAGAGAAGTAAATGCAAGGGTCTTGGCAAGAGGCGTGGATTTAAAAGATAAAGAATCACACAAAGTGAGAGTTGTCACAGTTGCTCTTGGGAGATTCTGAAGAGAAGTTGCAGAGATTGGTGGATGAATTTGGTAGGGTATGCAAAAGAAGAAAATTAAAAGTGAATACAGGAAAGAGTAAGGTTATGAGGATAACAAAAAGATTAGGTGATGAAAGATTGGATATCAGATTGGAGGGAGAGAGTATGGAGGAGGTGAATGTATTCAGATATTTGGGAGTGGACATGTCAGCGGATGGGTCTATGAAAGATGAGGTGAATCATAGAATTGATGAGGGGAAAAGGGTGAGTGGTGCACTTAGGAGTCTGTGGAGACAAAGAACTTTGTCCTTGGAGGCAAAGAGGGGAATGTATGAGAGTATAGTTTTACCAACGCTCTTATATGGGTGTGAAGCATGGGTGATGAATGTTGCAGCGAGGAGAAGGCTGGAGGCATTGGAGATGTCATGTCTGAGGGCAATGTGTGGTGTGAATATAATGCAGAGAATTCCTAGTTTGGAAGTTAGGAGGAGGTGCGGGATTACCAAAACTGTTGTCCAGAAGGCTGAGGAAGGGTTGTTGAGGTGGTTCGGACATGTAGAGAGAATGGAGCGAAACAGAATGACTTCAAGAGTGTATCAGTCTGTAGTGGAAGGAAGCCGGGGTAGGGGTCGGCCTAGGAAAGGTTGGAGGAAGGGTGTAAAGGAGGTTTTGTGTGCGAGGGGCTTGGACTTCCAGCAGGCATGCGTGAGCGTGTTTGGTAGGAGTGAATGGAGACAAATGGTTTTTAATACTTGACGTGCTGTTGGAGTGTGAGCAAAGTAACATTTATGAAGGGGTTCAGGGAAACCGGCGGGCCGGACTTGAGTCCTGGAGATGGGAAGTACAGTGCCTGCACTCTGAAGGAGGGGTGTTAATGTTGCAGTTTAAAAACTGTAGTGTAAAGCACCCTTCTGGCAAGACAGTGATGGAGTGAATGATGGTGAAAGTTTTTCTTTTTCAGGCCACCCTGCCTTGGTGGGAATCGGCCAGTGTGATAATAAAAAAAAAAAATTATTTTTGTGGTCTCATGTGACAGAATGGAAGATATATTACAAAAATAGATGTGATTTTGATTAGTTACACAAAAGAAAGTACCTTGAGACTGAGCTCAAATTAGCGGAAATGTTCAATTTTTGCCGATGTTCAAGAGTAAACAATATGTGACCAATATGTGACCAACTGGTTGGTCTAATACGCAGTCACAAATGGGTTGACATTATTTGTACATTACAATAATTCAGAATGGAAAGCAAGTGTAATATAAAAGGGGTCTAGAGACGTGGCTATGAACAGAGAAAATGTTATTTTAGTGCCAGGAATGTCTGCAGTGTTTATTCTGGACTCTATTTTGAAATTGGCATCTCTTGAAATTTGTGTGAAATTGGCCAAATTACCAATTTCTGACCACTTTATTGGGTAGTTGAAATAGGTAAATAGGCGATTTTTTGTACTCAATAGACAGAATAGAAGTATGTACGTACTAGCAAAACAGCTATGAGTTTGATAGATTAGAACAATGGAATGGGCCAAAAATAGGGTGTAAAGTGAGCAAAATTGCCGATTTGTAAATATCGCCGTTAGGGTAAGTGTATTCTAACCTAACCAATCTGTAATCTGGCAAAATCACTAATCCGACACCCTACAGGTCCCGATGATGCCGGATTAGTGACGTTCAACCTGTACTAAATTTTTTTTTATCAACATAAAATTGTCATAATGTTCATAATAAAACATCACAACATCAGCATCTATGTACAACAATGTGGTTTAAAAATACTGTAATCACTGCAGCCAAATTGTCTGCCTATAGTACATTCCTTTGTCCGCTGCTACTATAGCAAAGCAGATCATGTTAAAAATACCTGCTATATATTTTCTTAAATCGTGTAACTGTAATAACACTGGATGAATGACAATTTATTTAAAAGAATTTCCAGATATTTGCATAAAGTCCAAAAAGAATTTCTGCAATAGAAAGTGTATATAGAATAAAAGAGGAATTTCTCATGAGAAATTCAGTCAGTGAGCAATAATCCACAAATTCAAAACTATGTTTTCATAACAAATTTCATATCTGTTATATCTGCATGCCTCTGGCATGACACTGATAGTATGAATGATGGTGAAGTGTTTCCTTTTTGGGTGACCCTGCCTCAGTGGGAGACAGCCAGTGTGTTAAAAAAAAAAAATAGTTTCAAATCTGAGTATATTGCAATTCAGAGACCATATCTGTAATTATCACTCAAATCTAGATAATATTGACATTCACAAGAATCACTGACCAGAACTAAGTGTATTTCAGTCACTGCAAAATCCCCTTATTAAATAACCCAATCCTTTGCCTCAATGCATACAATTAGAATTAGTTGATAGTGCAGTAAAATATTAACACTGAACATTTGAAGGAAATCAGCACACACATTCACAAACCGTATGGAAAGTGATATTCAAATTTCTTCATTACAAACAGTAAATAAGGACATATATAGCCCAAACCTAATTCAAACCTTTCAAAGAGATCAATATCCTAAAATACACAAGCACATTAAGCTTAGAGCTGTTCAGAAGTTGTATTATCAATTCTTTACTGAAGGATTTAAGCTGATCAGATGTGACACTCACAAATTACTGTGACAAGCATTACTTCATTTTATCCAATTTCTTCCAAAAACAGCAAACAGACCTACACATGCCAAAATCAATCAATTTTCTCTAAGGAAGCCTGAGTTTTAACCCTTTCAGGGTCCGTGCCATAGATCTACGGCTTTATGTTGAGGGTCCAAACCATAGATCTACGCAATGAGCTCAGCTCACTCTGATAAGCTGTGAGTGGTAAATTTGGGCCTAGATATGAGAGAATACATCTATGTGGTATGTGTGCACCACATAAAACAAATCCTGCAGCACACAGTGTATAACAAGAGAAAAAAAACTGAGACCGTGATTTTCGATTAAAACAGCGACTTTGCAATGTTTTTCGTATGTTTTTTATAGTTGTATTTGTGATTTCCTGGTCTCATTTGATAGAATGGAAGATATATTACAGAAATAGAGATGATTTTGATTGGTTTTAGTACTGAAAATGGCTTGAAACTGAGCTCAAAGTAGCGGAAATGTTAAATTTTTGCCGATGTTCAAGAGTAAACAAACGACCTCACATGTCTAATACACGCCAGCTGGTAGGTCTAATATACATTCACAAATGTGGTGATGATATTTACACAATTATTACAATATTGCATAACAGTAAATCTTCTATTTTTTTGGTTTGAATAAAAATTCATTATGTGAATAAAAAATAAAAATGGAATTCATTTGTAAAGCCTGAAAACATAACTAATGAACAGAGGAAATGTTAGTTTAGTGCCAGGAATGCCTTCACTGTTTATTCTGGATCCTATTTTGAAATTGGAATATTTTGAACTTTGTGTTAAATTGGCCAAATTACCAATTTCTGATCACTTTATTTTGTAGTTGAAACAGTTGACTGGGTGATTTCTTGTGCTCAATCGATAGAATAGAAGTAATACTAGTGAAATAGCTAAGAACTTGGTCGACTGGAATAATGTAATTGGCCTAAAATGGGAGTCAAAGTCGGCAAAATCGCCAATTCGTAAATATCGCTGACACATCAAAATTCACAAAAGCATAATTTTGTCAATTTTCCATCAAATATTGTACTTTTTGTTTTATTACTTTCAGAAAAAGTTTCTCTACCATTTCATAAGAAAAAATAACAAATTTTTGTTTTGAAAATTCTTGGACCCTGGTGCACACTTCGAAATTTGGCCTCTGGACTCTGAAAGGGTTAAAAAAAAACTAAGTTCAGTAAGTAAGCAAACAAGTTTTATGGAAGAGTGTACAGAAGAGACTTTCTCCAGTTATTTCATGGAAACCAATTTGACTGACCCTTTGACTGTCGCATCCTAAATCCTGAAGTGTCTCCTGGTGTCGAAAAACTTTTGGAAAAAAACAAAAATTATTTTTTTCTCATGAAATAATAGAGAATCTTTTCCCGATGGTAATGACACCAAATACGAAATTTGATCAAAAACTTACGGAATTATGCTCTCACGAAGTTAGCGATCTCGGTGATATACATGTATCAGCAATTTCGCCAACTTCAAGCCCTATTTTCGGCCAATTCCATTGTTCCAGTCGACCAAACTCATAGCTATTTCTTTAGAACTCCATTTTTTCTATCATATGGGTACAAGAAACTGCCCATTTACAAATTTCAACTACCCAATAAAGTGGTCAGAAATTGGCAATTTGGGCAACTTCATGCATATTTAAAAAGATGCCAATTTCAAAACAGGGTCCAGAATAAACAATGCAGACATTCTTGGCACTAAAATAACATATCCTCTGTTCATCAGTCATATCTCTAGGCCCTTCTTAAATTACTCTTACTTTCTATTTTGATTTTTTATTCACACAAAGTCAACTAAAATGCTGGGAACAATGGGCTAGCAACCCCTTTTCCTGTAAAGATTACTAAAAAGAATAAGAAGAAAATTGTCAAAGTGGGAACTCTGAATGTGCGTGGATGTTGTGCAAATGATAAGAAAGAGATGATTGTGGATGTTATGAATGAGAAGAAGCTGGATGTCCTGGCTTTAAGTGAAACAAAGCTGAAGGGGGTGGGAGAGTTTCAATGGAGAGGAATAAATGGGATTAGGTCAGGGGTTTCAAATAGAGTTAGAGCTAAAGAAGGAGTAGCAATAATGTTGAAGGATAAGCTATGGCAGGAAAAGAGGGACTATAAATGCATAAATTCAAGGATTAGGTGGAGTAAAATAAAGATTAGATGTGGAAAGTGGGTTATAGTAAGTGTGTATGCACCTAGAGAAGAGAGAAGTGTAGAGGAGAGAGAGAGAGAGAGATTTTGGGAAATGTTGTGTGAATGCATGGGGAGTTTTGAGTCAGGTGTAAGAGTAATGGTGGTTGGGGATTTCAATGCTAAAGTGGGTAAAAATGTCATGGAGGGAGTAGTAGGTAAATTTGAGGTGCCAGGGGTAAATGTAAATGGGGAGCTTTTAATTGAGCTGTGTGTAGAAAGAGATTTGATAATAAGTAATACATATTTTATGAAAAAGAGGATAAATAAATATACAAGGTATGATGTAGCACGTAATGAAAGTAGTTTGTTAGATTATGTATTGTAAAGTAAAAGGACACAAGTGCAACTAATGTGACATTTATTGTGGCAACGTTTCACTCTCCAGGAGCTTTATCAAGCCATTACAAACAATACATGGACACAGAGGATATATAAAGGCTCAGAGTGAGGTGCAATACTAGTGAGGTTCCATTTCGATGTTCACTAGTGGTAGTAGTAGTAGTAGTAGTAGTAGTGGTAGCGACGAAAGTAATACAATATGGTAGAGCAATTAATTCGTACATTAGTAAAAGGATATAAAAGCTTTTACTTGGGTAACATAAAAATAGGTTGGACAAATAGAGACTGGAAAGAGGCAGCTTGTTTCAGTGTTCACTCTCTGTAATGTGCTTTGTGTAGTAAAACAGGAGAGTGAACACTGAAACAAGCTGCCTCTTTCCAGTCTCTATTTGTCCAACCTATTTTTCTGTTACCCAAGTAATAGCTTTTATATCCTTTTACTCATGTACGAATGAATTGCTCTACCATATTGTATTATTTTTGTCACTACCACTACTACTACTACTACTACCACCACTAGTGAACATCGAAATGGTACCTCACTAGTATTGCACCTCACTCTGAGCCTTTCTATATCCTCTGTGTCCATGTATTGTTTGTAATGGCTTGATAAAGCTCCTGGAGACCGAAACGTTGCCACAATAAATGTCACATTAGTTGCACTTGCGTCCTTTTACTTTACATATTGTCGGTAATTCTACCAACTTCATAACAGATTATGTATTGGTGGATAAAAGATTGATGGGTAGGCTCCAGGATGTACATGTTTATAGAGGGGCAACTGATATATCAGATCATTATTTAGTTGTAGCTACAGTTAGAGTAAGAGGTAGATGGGAAAAGAGGAAGGTGGCAACAACAAGTAAGAGGGAGGTGAAAGTGTATAAACTAAGGGAGGAGGAAGTTTGGGTGAGATATAAGCGACTACTGGCAGAAAGGTGGGCTAGTGCAAAGATGAGTAGTGGGGGGGTTGAAGAGGGTTGGAATAGTTTTAAAAATGCAGTATTAGAATGTGGGGCAGAAGTTTGTGGTTATAGGAGGATGGGGGCAGGAGGAAAGAGGAGTGATTGGTGGAATGATGAAGTAAAGGGTGTGATAAAAGAGAAAAAGGTAGCTTATGAGAGGTTTTTACAAAGCAGAAGTGTTATAAGAAGAGCAGAGTATATGGAGAGTAAAAGAAAGGTGAAGAGAGTGGTGAGAGAGTGCAAAAGGAGAGCAGATGACAGAGTGGGAGAGGCACTGTCAAGAAATTTTAATGAAAATAAGAAAAAATTTTGGAGTTAAACAAGTTAAGAAAGTCTAGGGAAAGTATGGATTTGTCAGTTAAGAACAGAGTAGGGGAGTTAGTAGATGGGGAGATGGAGGTATTAGGTAGATGGCGAGAATATTTTGAGGAACTTTTAAATGTTCAGGAAGAAAGAGAGGCAGTAATTTCATGCACTGGTCAGGGAGGTATACCATCTTTTAGGAGTGAAGAAGAGCAGAATGTAAGTATGGGGGAGGTACGTGAGGCATTACGTAGAATGAAAGGGGGTAAAGCAGCTGGAACTGATGGGATCATGACAGAAATGTTAAAAGCAGGGGGGGGATATAGTGTTGGAGTGGTTGGTACTTTTGTTTAATAAATGTATGAAAGAGGGGAAGGTACCTAGGGATTGGCAGAGAGCATGTATAGTCCCTTTATATAAAGGGAAAGGGGACAAAAGAGACTGTAAAAATTATAGAGGAATAAGTTTACTGAGTATACCAGGAAAAGTGTACGGTAGGGTCATAATTGAAAGAATTAAGAGGCAAGACAGAATGTAGGATTGCGGATGAGCAAGGAGGTTTCAGAGTGGGTAGGGGATGTGTAGATCAAGTGTTTACATTGAAGCATATATGTGAACAGTATTTAGATAAAGGTAGGGAGGTTTTTATGGCATTTATGGATTCAGAAAAGGCATATGATAGAGTGGATAGAGGAGCAATGTGGCAGATGTTGCAAGTACATGTACATATATGGAATAGGTGGTAAGTTACTAAATGCTGTAAAGAGTTTTTATGAGGATAGTGAGGCTCAGGTTAGGGTGTTTCTACTAGAAGAGAGGGAGACTACTTCCCGGTAAAAGTAGGTCTTAGACAGGGATGTGTAATGTCGCCATGGTTGTTTAATATATTTATAGATGGGGTTGTAAAAGAAGTAAATGCTAGGGTGTTCGGGAGAGGGGTGGGATTAAATTATGGGGAATTAAATTCAAAATGAGAATTGACACAGTTACTTTTTGCTGATGATACTGTGCTTATGGGAGATTCTAAAGAAAAATTGCAAAGGTTAGTGGATGAGTTTGGGAATGTGTGTAAGGGTAGAAAGTTGAAAGTGAACATAGAAAAGTGTAAGGTGATGAGGGTATCAAATGGTTTAGATAAAGAAAAATTGGATATCAAATTGGGGAGGAGGAGTATGGAAGAAGTGAATGTTTTCAGATACTTGGGAGTTGACGTGTCGGTGGATGGATTTATGAAGGATGAGGTTAATCATAGAATTGATGAGGGAAAAAAGGTGAGTGGTGCATTGAGGTATATGTGGAGTCAAAAAACATTATCTATGGAGGCAAAGAAGGGAATGTATGAAAGTATAGTAGTACCAACACTCTTATATGGATGTGAAGCCTGGTTGGTAAATGCAGCAGCAAGGAGACAGTTGGAGGCAGTGGAGATGTCCTGTCTAAGAGCAATGTGTGGTGTAAATATTATGCAGAAAATTCGGAGTGTGAAAATTAGGAAAAGGTGTGGAGTTAATAAAAGTATTAGTCAGAGGGCAGAAGAGGGGTTGTTGAGGTGGTTTGGTCATTTAGAGAGAATGGATCAAAGTAGAATGACATGGAAAGCATATAAATCTATAGGGGAAGGAAGGCGGGGTAGGGGTCGTCCTCGAAAGGGTTGGAGAGAGGGGGTAAAGGAGGTTTTGTGGGCGAGGGGCTTGGACTTCCAGCAAGCGTGTGCGAGCATGTTAGATAGGAGTGAATGGAGACGAATGGTACTTGGGACCTGATGATCTGTTGGAGTGTGAGCAGGGTAATATTTAGTGAAGGGATTCAGGGAAACCGGTTATTTTCATATGGTTGGACTTGAGTCCTGGAAATGGGAAGTACAATGCCTGTACTTTAAAGGAGGGGTTTGGGATATTGGCAGTTTGGAGGGATATGTTGTGTATCTTTATACGTATATGCTTCTAAACTGTTGTATTCTGAGTACCTCTGCAAAAACAGTGATAATGTGTGAGTGTGGTGAAAGAGTTGAATGATGATGAAAGTATTTTCTTTTTGGGGATTTTCTTTCTTTTTTGGGTCACCCTGCCTCGGTGGGAGACGGCCAACTTGTTGAAAAAAAAAACAGAAGATTTACTGTTATGCAGACTACTGCATTATTGTAAAAATGGTATAAATAATATCACTGCACTAGTGAAAGAATATCAGACTCCCCAGGTGACGTGTATTGGACATGTGGTGTGATTTGCTTACTCTAGAACATTGATAAAAATCGAACATTTCTGCTACTTTGAGCTCAATTTCAAGGTCGTTTTCATCGTGAAACTAATCAAAATCATCTTTATTTCTGTAATATGTTTTCCATTCTATCAAATGAGACCAAGAAAACGAGAATACAACCATAAATACTATGGGAAAATACTCAAATTCAGCGTTTTAATCCAAAAATATGGTCGGAGGTTTTTTTTCTCATTATGCACTGTGTGCTGCAGGATTGCACACCGACCACACAGACCCATTCTCTCACATGTGGGCCTACCAGCTTCCTCCTGCTTGATTTGAAGCCGCTAGAATTATTGAGTATATATACATCCGAAACAATAGGTCGTAAGACGTATATATACGGCCGAAACAGTCGAAGGGTTAATGAAACTGGCATATGATAACTTACATAACCTAACATCGAGAGATTGTTTCTTTTGGAGAAAACAAATCAGCACTAAAGGTTTAAAGCTAACCAGAAGACGAATTTTCCAGTTACTGCACAAAATCCAACAAAATTTGTGCATCACAGCCTAAATCCATGAAACTTTGCATCCGTTTCATATGATGCATCAGCCACTGACAAATAATGCCATTCACAATTGTTATATTTGAATCAAAGCTCTAAATCCATATGAGCTGTGTAGCACCTGTACAACAGGAGAAAGGGAAGATAAATTCAGTTCTCTAGATCAATATCCCCTCACCAGCAACAAGGAAAAATAATGCAATAAGATAAAAAAATATACCATTTCAAGATTAAGAGTAGCAAAATGTCATCTAAATACTCCATTAAATATACCAACCTTCTTCTAAGTACGATACACAAGTGTTGAAATTTCGAAGCCAATCGGAAGAACCTGTCTCTACTCATCACATGGAAACAATAAATTTTGGGATGGCCTATGTAGTATTATGCAAAGGGCACCCACACATGCAAATAGTCCCATGAATCCTGCTCAAGACATGTTAAACAAGCATTGAAAATTCGAAGGTGATTGAATAAGGTGTTCTCAAATAACAAATTAAACTTCGTGAGAAAAAAAACAAATAATAATGTTACCAAGGAATTTCCCCTCATTAAACTTAGGTTTATCATAAAACCATGGATTTTTTTTATTTTACCTTTTTTATTTACATTCTATTTAAAATTATTTATAATCTTGTGAGAAAAACATCTTATTTTGATGCTATTCAAAAATCTAATTTGATAACCAATTTTTTTTTTTTGGGGGGGGGGGCAAACTGGCACTGACAGAGGCCAAAATAAATAAAAATATTGTACTTCCTATTAAAATACACAAGCATTTAAGGTTTGATGTTGATCAGAAGCAGCATTTTATAGTTATTACATGGGAAACAATTTGCTTAATAAGAGTGGCAAACTGAAATTTACACAGCTCAGTGAATGAGAAGCTGTATTTTAAAAAAGCCCAATAACGGTAAAAGTCTGAAGTTGATCAGAAAAGGCTTTCTCGAGTAACTGATCTGATTCCAATGATTCCATGTTTTACAATTCAGTACAATTTAAAATTTGCACCTACTACTTACAGTAATCTTTGGGGCATCATCCTTCTTATAAAATTCATCATTATTTTTAAGCCAATCAGAAGCAATCTTCAGTTAATGAATAAAATAATTAATATCACTATTTATATAAAAAAATTGACAAATAAGGATTTATACTGCCCAATGACAGTGTGCCTTGTTTTCAGGAAACCACACTAGTGAAAAATTTGAAGCCAATTAGATGAATCATTCTTTGGTTTTGGCACGAATTTCAATTACTCCAAGTTTTTACTACATTTGACAAATTTGCCTGTATGCAAACAAAACTTAATAGGTACTATCCTGGCCCGAAGATGCATCAGCTATTAAATTTTGAAGCTGTTCAACAGAGGTAGTAAAATGAAAGTTATTTAACGTGATTTAACGTAAATATAAATTTCACACAAAATTGTTAAATCTGCACCTACCCACATGAATTTCACTCTCTGTCATCATCAAATTTTTTTGGCACCTTTTTTGATAGTTTGAAGCTTTACCACTGAGAATTTCTAAAGTTATCCAAGCTATTCCAGGAGGATGGGAATGGGTTCAGCTTTGGTCACAGGGCATGTGAACATGCCAATTGCTCCAAGAATTTGGTCCTCATTTCTCTACATAAGTGTTAAAATTTGAAGCCAATTTGATGAGGCGTTCTCGAGTTATCAGCAAAATTAAGTCGAAAAAATCAAGCATCCTCTTAACCTCTAAACGGTCCAAATGTATACATATATTATCTTGCCCAGCGCCCTGAATATTTAAAAAAAAAAAAAAAAATCGAAATAAAGAGTGCATTTTTCTAAGTGTTACAGGATAAAAAAAAAAAAAATAGGGGCAGTACTTACTGAGATATGAGGCTGCGAAGTTGGCATTAGATGCTCACCTGATGGCAACATCAAGTCCTACCATTTACAGAAGTGTTGCTGATACAGTGGACCCCTACTTTATGATC
>NC_091326.1:19927299-19947299 GCF_038502225.1 Cherax quadricarinatus | reverse complement strand
TACTCTGCTACAACTTGTTAATATCACCCTACCAATTTCATCGGAATAAAGTGACCTGTATGTGGTAAAGTCCTTGATACAAAAAAAAAAAAAATAACTGGATAAGCAAATTTATTTACTGTGTTGCCCATCAATAAAAATGTTGTATAATCATAACATGCAAATAAGGAAGCCCTTGAATTTGTAGACAACTGTATACAACATTCAACATTTTGAAGCCCCTTCAAGAGGCTCCTTGATGGAAGCAAGAGGCTCTCGATGCAAGAAGTAAGACCTGCCATCCCCTTCCTTAAATCAAATCTGTCTGTTTCCTATCATCCCAGGTGCTGCATGACTCCTGTGTGTTTAGCGCTTCCCTTAAATATAATAATATTAATACTTTGAAAGCAAGGTGTGGTGTTAATATCATGAAGAGAATTTAGAGTACAGATATTAAAAGGCAATCTGGAGTCACAAAGGGTATAACTCAGACAGATGAGGAGTTGTAGAGGTGGTTTAAGTATGTCAAGAAGATGGAGAGAGATGAAGTGACAAAGAGGATGCACAAATCTGGCGTGGAAAGAAAGTGGGATACAGGATGTCCCAGGAATGGCTGAAGGGAGGGGCTAAAAGATACTTTGAGTTTTAGGGGCTTGAGCATCCAGCAGGATTGAATGAGCATGTTAGAAAGGAGTGAATGGAGGCAAACAAGTGCAAACAAGGTAACTTTTAGGAAGGGATTCAGGGAAACCAGGTAGCCAAAGTTGTGTCCAAAAGCAGGAAGGACAGTGCCTGCACTCTGAAAGATGGGTGGAGATGCTGCAGTTGGAAGGTAATGTGAATTATTTGAAAAGACATGGACTGAACAATTATATAATGGTGAATACATTTTATTTTTCTTTGGGTCACCCAGTCTTGGTAGGAGATGGCTGATGAGTGAAAAAAAAAATATTCTGGAAAACATTCTCTTCCTCAATATACAGAATTTAATTTTTTTGTAAAGCAGACCCCCGAGTTTCGTGATAAATCTGTTCCAGAGAGCCTGCCGAAAGTCGAAATTCACGAAACTCGAAACCATTTTCCCCATAAGAAATAACGGAAATAAAATTAATCCGTTCCAGACACCCAAAAATATTAAAATAAATTTTTTTTTTCAAATTAAATAAAAATTTACATACTGAAAACAATCAGAAATCAAGTACATGCATATAAAAAATAATAACAACATTACACTTACCTTTACTGAAGACTTCTGGGTTGATGGAAGATGGGAGGAGGGGATAGGAGGAAGGTGTACACTATTGTTTGGAAGGAGACTCTCCTTCCATTAGGACTTCAGGTAGCAAGTCCTTTTCTGGGGTTACTTCCTTTCTTCTTTTAATGCCACTGGGAACAACTTAAGAGTCACTGGACCCCTGTCACACAAAATATCTGTCCAGTGAGGTCTGTTTCTGACATTTCTTTATGATTTGCCTGAAGTGGGACAAGGTTTTGTCACTGAACATGTTGCAGATATGGCTTGTTTCAGCTTGGTCAGGGTGATACTTTTCAACAAAACTTTGCAACTCATTCCACTTTGAACACATGTTCTTAATCACTGAAGAAGGCACCTCCTTCACACTCTTTTCCTCCTCCTCCTCTGACGCAAGTTCCTCAGCTGTGGTCTGATGCTGCTCCAGTTGAAGCTCTTGCAGTTCGTCAGTGGTTAGCTCTTCCCTGTAGTCCTCCACCAACTCTTCCACATCCCCATCACTCACCTCCAACCCCATGGACTTGCCCAATGCCATAACACCTTCCACAACAGGCAGAGGGTCTGCCTCAAACCCTTCAAAATCCCTCTGGATCGTGTTCTTCGCTTTCTTTACCAAAGGGCTTGCGCTAGCTTTCCTTGGGTCCATGGTGACTTATTTAGCAGTTGCAATCACAAAAAACAATGGATTATTACGTATGAACCCGCAGGGTGATGGTCATTTGTTGGTAAACAATGGCACACTGAGCGTGAATGGCGTGGGAGACTGGCTTTGTGTGCACGGTGACGGGCGGACGGGTACCGGATAGTTGCCGAATCACGAGTCTAATCATGAAACTCGAGGCCAAATTTTGCCAAAAAAAACTTGCCGAAAGTCAAATTTCACGAAAGTCGATACTGCCGAAACTCGGGGGTCCACTGTATTTAAAATTCTAAATTTCATTTTCAAAATCTGGTTGAAATCCAAATCAGAGAGAGAATATATTACTGGATAACTTTATAAAAAAAATATTTATATGAATTACTGTACACAAAGCCAATTTCTTTCTTCTCCAGGACACTTTTTTTTATTTAAAATTTTCAGTAAATTTAAATAATTTCAGCTGCACCAATGACATATATGATTACACATAATCAATCTTATTTAAATATACTTTATGTTACTGCTTCAAGCCATTACACTATATATGGTAATAGACCAGTTTATTCTGGAATTATGATGCTTTAATGTCCCAAACAATGAGAGTATTGATGCAGTTACAGTAACTACTGTAGCTTATAAATCCCTACATATCTGAAGAAATCTCATACTAAAAAAAATCTATGGTAAATATTTTAACCTTTTTATTCTTAATTTTGAGTCATTCCTTAAGTAGCATTCAGTAAGGATGGGGCAAATTCTACAACTAATATCAAATTCATAACTACCTCAAATATTGTGCAATGGTATCTACTTACTTGTACCCATCAACATAGTCTTCTCTGAAATTGGGAGAGACATTAGTAGGTTTTGGTTTAATAATCTACTCCAATGAAAATTTACACAGAAGCTCAACCTATTTGACCAACTGGTATATACCCTGCAGAAAGCACTAAGTAAACTCATATCCTACACCCAATTTTGCTAGTACTGATTATTTATTTCTTGGCTTCTTCATGAAGTCTAAAATACTTATTCATACATAATTTTTTATTTATTTCAATTTTTATTATTATACAAAAAGCCAGAAAACTTACGCATCTTCATCTGTAGTAATTCGTCCAATTTTACTCTCCTTAACAACTGTGATGGCTAAATACTTGTTTATCTGCAAAATACAATAACTTTATGGAAACCCTGAAAAAATTTGGAAACTAATGTTTGTGAGGTTGTTTGTGTTATATAGCATTCTTATTAATCACTTAAACTCCACGCAATTGTCACATTACTAAAAAAATAATATATTCACATGCATTTATGCACAAGTACAGTAAAAAAGTAACTAAATAATAACAGCTATAACATTTAGCAACAGAGTATGCATCAGTATTAAGTAATATGGTACCATATTCCCTACAAGAAACAATTCTGAAGTTAGGAAAAAAGTACTATCTTCTAAGGCTTTCCTTAAGATACCAGTGAAGAGTCACTCACCACTTTTCATATACAGTAGTAAGAAATCTAGTTGCCTTCTGTGCATCTATGCAAGAGTTCTCCTTTGTAATTTACATTACCAACTGTGAAGGCCCCCAAACTCCTGTCAGTATACTCTGATGAGGAACCCTTCACAAAAAGTAGCTTTTAGTTTGTCGGAATGTTTGATGCCGTGTTCAGGTTCCATGAACCAATTATAGGAATTTAGTACTGAAACCAATACAGTGGGTGCTGTATTATCTGATCACCTCTGACCACGAATCTTTTAACTTTAAAAAATGCTATATAAAATTACTTTTTTTTTTTTTAATTTTTTATCAAATAAACAAGAACCCATCATACCTACAGGAAACCACCACATACCAAATTCCAGTGCATTTGGATAAGTATACTGTGCTCTAAAAACATTTGTCAAGAAAATAGCCAGTAGGCCTGCTGCAGTGTTCCTTCGTTCTTATGTAAAATAATTTCACTTATATCACACCAGATGATGTCAATGGTACTAGCATTTGTATAGTTTTAACCTTTTCTTAGAAATTTGTTGTATATGTGTATGAAATTTGAGTCTATTATCGAGGTGGATTCCTAGGAATTTTCCCTCTGTTAGCTTTGTGATAGGTGATCCGTTTATTGTTATGTTAAGAGGTACATCTGTAGCTCTGTTACCAAACTGAATGAAGTAGGTTTTGTCAATGTTTAGTGTAAGTTTGTTAGTCCTCATCCAGGTAGATATTTTCTGTAATTCGGTGTTTACAGTATTGGCTAGCGTGACTGGGCTCGGGTGAGAGAAGACGTATGTAGTGTCATCTGCAAATAGTGTGGGTTTGAGTAATTGCGAAGCATTTGGTAGGTCATTTATGTAGAGGAGAAAAAGAAGAGGGCCAAGGACACTTCCCTGTGGGACACCAACTGTAGTTGGTTGTGCGGAAGAGCTTGCCCCATTTGCGTACACATATTGGCTTCTGTTGCTGAGGTAAGACTTGAGGTAGTTGAGGGAGTGCCCTCTAATACCATAGTGTGACAATTTTACGTGGAGCAAGTCATGGTCAACTGTATCAAAAGCTTTACGTAAGTCAATGAAGATCCCCAGTGGGACTTCTTTTTTCTCTATTGCAGTGTATATATGTTCTAGCATGTGTATAATAGCATCATTAGTATTTTTATTAGGCCTGAATCCAAATTGGCAGGGGTTGAGAATGTTTTGGGAGATGAGGTAGGAGTAGATTCATTTATGAATTAATTTTTCGAAGATTTTTGAGAGAGGGTGTAAATTGGATATTGGCCAATAGTTATTCAACTCTGTTTGGTCTCCTCCTTTATGGATCGGGGTGACCCTTGCTACTTTGAGAACTGTAGGGAAGGTGGAGGATTCAATGGATTTGTTAAAGAGTGTTGCAATGATTGGTGATAGTACTTGTGACGCTTTTTTTGTATATAAAGGGTGGTAAGGTATTTAAATCTCCTGCCTTGTTTTTCAGTGCGTTGATAATAAGGGAGACTTCGTATGGGTTAGTCGGAGCTAGGAACAGTGTGTTCGGGTAGTTGCCAGTGAGGTAGTCATTTGGTGGGGTATCTGAGCTTGGGATTTTATTGGCAAGGTTTTGACCTATAGTGGAGAAGAAATCATTGAGTCTGTTTGCTGTTTCTGTTGGTGGGAGTTGGGGTTCATCTGATTTTGCTAATTTTATTTCGCTATGTCGTGATATCTTTTTTGTTCCCAGAATTTCTGATAGGGTCTTCCAGGTCTTTTTTATATCACCTCATAAGTTGGATAATTTTTTTTTTTTTTTTCAACAAGTCGGCCGTCTCCCACCGAGGCAGGGTGACCCAAAAAAGAAAGAAAATCCCCAAAAAGAAAATACTTTCATCATCATTCAACACTTTCACCACACTCGCACATTATCACTGTTTTTGCAGAGGTGCTCAGAATACAACAGTCTAGAAGCATACACATATAAAGATACACAACATATCCCTCCAAACTGCCAATATCCCAAACCCCTCCTTTAAAGTGCAGGCATTGTACTTCCCATTTCCAGGACTCAAGTCCGACTATATGAAAATAACCGGTTTCCCTGAATCCCTTCACTAAATATTACCCTGCTCACACTCCAACAGATCGTCAGGTCCCAAGTACCATTCGTCTCCATTCACTCCTATCTAACACGCTCACGCACGCTTGCTGGAAGTCCAAGCCCCTTACCCATAAAACCTCCTTTACCCCCTCTCTCCAACCCTTTCGAGGACGACCCCTACCCCGCCTTCCTTCCCCTATAGATTTATATGCTTTCCATGTCATTCTACTTTGATCCATTCTCTCTAAATGACCAAACCACCTCAACAACCCCTCTTCTGCCCTCTGACTAATACTTTTATTAACTCCACACCTTCTCCTAATTTCCACACTCCGAATTTTCTGCATAATATTTACACCACACATTGCCCTTAAACAGGACATCTCCACTGCCTCCAACCGTCTCCTCGCTGCTGCATTTACCACCCAAGCTTCACACCCATATAAGAGTGTTGGTACTACTATACTTTCATACATTCCCTTCTTTGCCTCCATAGATAACGTTTTTTGACTCCACATATACCTCAACGCACCACTCACCTTTTTTCCCTCATCAATTCTATGATTAACCTCATCCTTCATAAATCCATCCGCCGACACGTCAACTCCCAAGTATCTGAAAACATTCACTTCTTCCATACTCCTCCTCCCCAATTTGATATCCAATTTTTCTTTATCTAAATCATTTGACACCCTCATCACCTTACTCTTTTCTATGTTCACTTTCAACTTTCTACCTTTACACACATTCCCAAACTCATCCACTAACCTTTGCAATTTTTCTTTAGAATCTCCCATAAGCACAGTATCATCAGCAAAAAGTAACTGCGTCAATTCCCATTTTGAATTTGATTCCCCATAATTTAATCCCACCCCTCTCCCAAACACCCTAGCATTTACTTCCTTTACAACCCCATCTATAAATATATTAAACAACCATGGTGACATTACACATCCCTGTCTAAGACCTACTTTTACCGGGAAGTAGTCTCCCTCTCTTCTACACACCCTAACCTGAGCCTCACTATCCTCATAAAAACTCTTTACAGCATTTAATAACTTACCACCTATTCCATATACTTGCAACATCTGCCACATTGCTCCTCTATCCACTCTATCATAGGCCTTTTCTAAATCCATAAATGCAATAAAAACTTCCCTATCTTTATCTAAATACTGTTCACATATATGCTTCAATGTAAACACCTGATCTACACATCCCCTACCCACTCTAAAACCTCCTTGCTCATCCGCAATCCTACATTCTGTCTTACCTCTAATTCTTTCAATTATAACCCTACCGTACACTTTTCCTGGTATACTCAGTAAGCTTATTCCTCTATAATTTTTACAGTCTCTTTTGTCCCCTTTCCCTTTATATAAAGGGACTATACATGCTCTCTGCCAATCCCTAGGTACCTTCCCCTCTTTCATACATTTATTAAACAAAAGTACCAACCACTCCAACACTATATCCCCCCTGCTTTTAACATTTCTGTCATGATCCCATCAGTTCCAGCTGCTTTACCCCCTTTCATTTTACGTAATGCCTCACGTACCTCCCCCACACTTACATTCTGCTCTTCTTCACTCCTAAAAGATGGTATACCTCCCTGACCAGTGCATGAAATTACTGCCTCTGTTTCTTCCTTAACATTTAAAAGTTCCTCAAAATATTCTCGCCATCTACCCAATACCTCCATCTCCCCATCTACTAACTCCCCTACTCTGTTTTTAACTGACAAATCCATATTTTCCCTAGGCTTTCTTAACTTGTTTAACTCACTCCAAAATTTTTTCTTATTTTCATTAAAATTTCTTGACAGTGCCTCTCCCACTCTATCATCTGCTCTCCTTTTGCACTCTCTCACCACTCTCTTTACCTTTCTTTTACTCTCCATATACTCTGCTCTTCTTATAACACTTCTGCTTTGTAAAAACCTCTCATAAGCTACCTTTTTCTCTTTTATCACACCCTTTACTTCATCATTCCACCAATCACTCCTCTTTCCTCCTGCCCCCACCCTCCTATAACCACAAACTTCTGCCCCACATTCTAATACTGCATTTTTAAAACTATTCCAACCCTCTTCAACCCCCCCACTACTCATCTTTGCACTAGCCCACCTTTCTGCCAATAATCGCTTATATCTCACCCGAACTTCCTCCTCCCTTAGTTTATACACTTTCACCTCCCTCTTACTTGTTGTTGCCACCTTCCTCTTTTCCCATCTACCTCTTACTCTAACTGTAGCTACAACTAAATAATGATCCGATATATCAGTTGCCCCTCTATAAACATGTACATCCTGGAGCCTACCCATCAACCTTTTATCCACCAATACATAATCTAATAAACTACTTTCATTACGTGCTACATCATACCTTGTATATTTATTTATCCTCTTTTTCATAAAATATGTATTACTTATTACCAAATTTCTTTCTACACATAGCTCAATTAAAGGCTCCCCATTTACATTTACCCCTGGCACCCCAAATTTACCTACTACTCCTTCCATAACATTTTTACCCACTTTAGCATTGAAATCCCCAACCACCATTACTCTCACACTTGATTCAAAACTCCCCACGCATTCACTCAACATTTCCCAAAATCTCTCTCTCTCCTCTACACTTCTCTCTTCTCCAGGTGCATACACGCTTATTATAACCCACTTTTCACATCCAATCTTTATTTTACTCCACATAATCCTTGAATTAATACATTTATAGTCCCTCTTTTCCTGCCATAGCTTATCCTTCAACATTATTGCTACTCCTTCTTTAGCTCTAACTCTATTTGAAACCCCTGACCTAATCCCATTTATTCCTCTCCACTGAAACTCTCCCACCCCCTTCAGCTTTGTTTCACTTAAAGCCAGGACATCCAGCTTCTTCTCATTCATAACATCCACAATCATCTCTTTCTTATCATCTGCACAACATCCACGCACATTCAGACTTCCCACTTTGACAATTTTCTTCTTCTTATTCTTTTTAGTAATCTTTACAGGAAAAGGGGTTACTAGCCCATTGTTCCCGGCATTTTAGTTGACTTTTACAACACACATGGCTTACGGAGGAAAGATTCTTATTCCACTTCCCCATGGATATAAAAGGAAAATTAATAAGACCAAGAACTATTAAGATAAAATCAAAAGAAAACTCAGATGAGTGTGTATAAATAAATGTGTACATGTATGTGTAGTGTGACCTAAGTGTAAGTAGAAGTAGCAAGACATGCCTGTAATCTTGCATATTTATGAGACAGACAAAAGACATCAGCAATCCTACCATCATGTAAAACAATCACAGGCTTCGTTTTACACTCACTTGGCAGGACGGTAGTACCTCCCTGGGTGGTTGCTGTCTACCAACCTACTACCTATATGGATAATCTGTTCTCATAATACAATTTTTTTGCCCTTCTTATCAGGCTGGTTAGGATTGACGAGTAACGTTTTGTTTGGTCTCTGGTTATGTGACCCATTCTGTACTTTTTTCATATCGGTGTTTTGTATTTATGGATTTGAGAATGCTGGGTGTTAGCCAGGGACTGTTCAGTCTCTTAGCTGTCATCTGTTTAGTTTTTTTAGGGCAGTGCTTGTTATAAAGGTATTGGGTCTTTTTTAGAAAATTATTAAAACATTCGTCAATATCTGTATAGATTTCTAGCTCAGTGTGCCAGTCAATGTTTGTTACTGCTGTTGTGAAGTTATTAATGGCTGCCTCATTGTAAAGTCTGAAGGTGACTTTAGTAGTGTCTTGGGGTATTTTACCAAGAGTTGTTATGAGGAAAGTAGGGTAGTGGTCTGTGGTATTATCTGTAATTATGCCTGATTTTAAAGGGGATATGGTGTTGGTCCAGATGTGGTCAAGTAGGGAAACACTAGTCTCTGTAACTCTTGTAGGTTATCAAAGCTTATTGCTTGGGAAGCATTGAAAACTGGGTTGGGCAAATACGATTCTGTTAGTGGAATGGTTTGTGAAGGACCTGCCTAGTATGGGCCAACAGGTCTGCTGCAGTGTTCCTGCTTTCTTATGTACACCATCCAGGGTACTTCCCCACACACACAATTTGATTTGAGTGGGACTTGTGCATGAGTGAATAAATTATCAAATGTACAGTTCAGGACATGTATTAAAGAAAACGTTTCGCCACAAGTGGCTTCTTCAGTCCTAATATAGAGAAAAGTAAGAAAACACGATATAGTGGCAAGAGTCAGGTGAAGTGTCGTGTGGGTGAGGTGGTAGAAGAAGAAGAAGAAGAAGAAGAAGAAGAAGAAGAAGAAGCAGAAGCAGAAGAAGCAGAAGAAGCAGAAGAAGAAGAAGAAGAAGAAGAAGAAGAAGAAGAAGAAGCAGAAGCAGAAGCAGAAGCAGAAGCAGAAGCAGAGGCAGAGGCAGAGGCAGCGGCGGCGGCGGCGGCGGCGGCGGCGGAACTAAGGTGGTGAGACGGATGGCTACAGAGGGACCTGTTGACATCATGTAACAGCAGTTTCCAGAATGGGTAATATCCTGTTGATTAGCAATTTTGAGATACTGTAGCTACCAGACTCTTGCTGTATAGTGTTACCGACAGCAATTGGGCAGCTTTTATGCATTTCCTCCAACTTAAATTGTCTTCTTTAACCACTAAACTAGTGATTGAAGAAGATGACTTAAGAAGGAGATGATGTCTTTTTAAACATCTTGTCAGTATCACTATACCATTTCCTCAGAATTATCAAAGATTGCTTGGGAAGCATTGAAAATTGGGTTGGGCAAATACGATTCTCTTAGTGGGATGGTTTGTGAAGAACCTGTCTAGTATGGGCCAACAGCCCTGCTGCAGTGTTCCTGCTTTATGTTCGTATGTACACCAGCTGAGGAAATTGCTTCAGAGGAGGAGAAAGAGAGAGGGAAGAAGGTGCCTTCTTCAAAGATTAAGGACATTTGTGCAAAGTGGAGTGGAGGTGCAAACATTTGTGAAGGAACATCACCCTAACTCTCTCCCCTCCTCCCATCTTCCATACACCAACAAGAGTCTTCAATAAAGGTAAGTGTGATATTATTGTTTTACGGAAACATAAACACTTAAGCAGTATAATGTGATCCTTTATTGACAACGTTTTGCCCATGCAATGGGCTTTATCAAGTCACAAACAAATCAGATCTGCTTGAGACTTGATAAAGCCCACTGTATGGGCGAAACATTGTCAATAAAGGATCACATTATACTGCTTAAGTGTTTATATTTCCACTGTGTCGGTATTTTATACCATTTATAGTGGACCCCTGCCTTATGATCAGCTCCCAACTCGAAAAATTATGTAAGTGTATTTTTGTAAGTGCTTTTGTACGTGTATTTTTGGGGGTCTGAAACGGACTAATCTAATTTACAATATTCCTTATGGGAACAAATTTGTTTGGTAACAGCACCCGAACAGACTTCTGGAATGAATTAATATCGTAAGTCGGGGGTCCACTGTACAGTGGACCCCCTGTTAACGATATTTTTTCATTCCAGAAGTATGTTCAGGTGCCAGTACTGACCAAATTTGTTCCCATAAGGAATATTGTGAAGTAGATTAGTCCATTTCAGACCCCCAAACATACACGTACAAACGCACTTACATAAATACACTTACATGCCAGTTGGTCCCATAAGGAATATTGTGAAGTAGATTAGCATTACACGGTAGGTGGAGGTGATCGTTAAGCGGGGGTCCACTGTATTTCCATTATTGTTTTATACTCGATTTCTCATTCTTTTCTATATGTAAATCTATATTTAATCTATAAAAAAATAACTTTTGTTAATACTTTTGGATGTCTGGAACGGATTAATTGGATTTACATTATTTCTTATAGGAAAAATGAATTTGGAAATCTTCAGATTCGGCTTTAGTCATTCTCTCTAGAACGGATTAATTATGATACCCGGGGTCCACTGTACATCATAAAAGCCAGGGTCGGTCACGTACTTATACATGTAAATTCTAGCACCTTCAAATCAAGGGGGAGAAAGCTGGTATTACAATATTACACATTTGGTAATGAAGCTTCTAGGGGAAGCTAAACTAATCAGCCTATAGTATAATTAATAAACTAGCCCATTACCAGACTTGCAATAGGCAATATAGTCCGGAGTACAAAAACACATACAATACAGTGGACCCCCGACTTATGATGGCTTCAACCTTCGAAAAAACCAACTTATGATGCTTGTCAGCGTAAAATTTGACCCCGACCTATGTTGAAAAACTCAACTTACATCATTCATCCCGAACACAGCCGTCTGGTCCATCTTGCCTGAGCGCCTCAGCTGAGCTAGTGTGACACTGTTTACAAGCCAGGGTGGATGGTTGCACACATACATTTGATAAATTTTATATTATTCCAGTGTTTTTAGTGCTTGTAACTGCTAAATAAGCCACCATGGTGGGGAAGGCAGTGTGGGTGGTGGGGAAGGCAGTGTGGGTTTGTGTAAACAACATGGCTGGCCAGATGGCTGACTGGCCCTAGCTGTCTCTATCTCCGTCTGTCTGTCTGTATCTATATCTGTCTCTGTCTCACAGGTATACATGAATACAATTATAGCGAAAATTACCTAGGATAACCCAAAAAATCAAGACAAAGTGCTATACTACTGTGCTTGTTGACATAATGCATAGTCAGCATGCCTGGCAAGTAATACGTATCAGGACTCAGATGTGACTACTGCGTCGTGTGTAATACCTGTTGGTTCATGAGTGGCTCTCTCTGAGACAGAGAGACAAGCAAAGAAACACAAGCAGACAGAGACAGAAAGACAGATAAGCAGAGACAGAGATAAACAGAGACCTAGACAGACTGACAGACAGACAGAGAGCTAGAGAGATTGGCAGACATGTTTATGTGTAACAGTGAAAACAAAACCTAGGTAGTGTAAGCTCACCAAATGTCACCACTGCTGACCTGTCAGCAGTGGTGACATTTGGTGAGTACAGTAGGGCCCCGCCTTACAGCATTT
Organism: Cherax quadricarinatus; assembly: GCF_038502225.1. Taxonomy (NCBI): domain Eukaryota; kingdom Metazoa; phylum Arthropoda; class Malacostraca; order Decapoda; family Parastacidae; genus Cherax; species Cherax quadricarinatus. The sequence goes on along the minus strand of NC_091326.1, from coordinate 19,934,869 downwards.
CGCCTTACGGCGTTCCGCTAATACGGCAATGTCAAATTATGACCAAAATTTGCTATACAGCAAGCGGTCTTTCAAATACGGTGCACCCCACCCGGTTTGTTTACATTCTCCGTGACCACATCTATTACGTCTGGAAACTTTCCAAAATTTCAAGTGTTTTACAGTTATTGTGCATTTTATATGTACTCTGATAATTATATTTATGTGTACCTGTACCTAAATATACTTACACACTGTGCTGGTGTGCAGGTACACATTAAAATCACTAAGAGTCTCTCTACTCATGACGCCACAGTAATACAGTGGACCCCCGCATAACGATGGCATCACATAGCGATTTTTCCGCATACCGATTACTTTTATCGCAAAATTTTTGCCGCGCATACCGATTAAAAACCCGCTTACCGATTTTCGTCCGAGACGCGTCCAATGTGCCCTCAGCCAGCCTCACATGTGCCAGCCGTCCCATTGTTTACCAGCCAGCCTCCGCGGTAACATCCAAGCATACACTCGGAATATTTCGTATTATTACAGTATTTTCGGTGCTGTTTCTGGAAAATAAGTGACCATGGGCCCCAAGAAAGCTTCTAGTGCCAACCCTACACCTCAAAGGGTAAGAATTACTATAGAAATGAAGAAAGAGATAATTGATAAGTATGAAAGTGGAGTGCGTATAGCCGACCTAGTCAAGCTGTACAAGAAACCCCAATCAACCATCGCTACTATTGTGGGCACCAGAAAGACAATCAAGGAAGCTGTTCTTGCCAAAGGTTCAACTGTGTTTTCGAAACAAAGATCGCAAGCGATGGAAGATGTTGAGAGACTCTTATTGGTGTGGATAAATGAAAAACAGATAGCAGGAGATAGCGTCTCTCAAGCGATCATATGTGAAAAGGCTAGGAAGTTGCATGAGGATTTAATTAAAAAAATGCCTGCAACTAGTGATGATGTGAGTGAATTTAAGGCCAGCAAAGGTTGGTTTGAGAGATTTAAGAAGCGTAGTGGCATCCATAGTGTGATAAGGCATGGTGAGGCTGCCAGTTCGGACCACAAAGCGGCTGAAAAATATGTGCAGGAATTCAAGGAGTACATAGAAACTGAAGGACTGAAACCTGAACAAGTGTTTAATTGTGATGAAACAGGCCTGTTCTGGAAGAAAATGCCAAGCAGGACCTACATTACTCAGGAGGAAAAGGCACTCCCAGGACATAAGCCTATGAAAGACAGGCTTACTTTGTTGATGTGTGCCAATGCTACTGGTGATTGCAAAGTGAAGCCTTTATTAGTGTATCACTCTGAAACTCCCAGAGCGTTCAGGCAAAAGAATGTCCTCAAGGATAATTTGTGTGTGCTGTGGAGGGCAAACAGTAAGGCATGGGTCACTAGGGAATTTTTCTATAACTGGTTACACCATGCATTTGCCCCCAATGTGAAAAATTACCTAACTGAAAAGAAATTAGAACTTAAGTGCCTCCTGGTGTTAGACAATGCCCCTGGTCATCCTACAGACGTGGCAGAGCGACTTTATGGGGACATGAGCTTCATTAAGGTGAAGTTTTTGCCTCCTAATACCACTCCTCTCCTGCAGCCCATGGACCAGCAGGTTATTTCCAACTTCAAGAAACTGTACACAAAAGCTCTGTTTGAAAGGTGCTTTGTAATGACCTCAGAAACTCAACTGACTCTAAGAGAGTTTTGGAGAGATCACTTTAATATCCTCAATTGTGTAAACCTTATAGGTAAGGCTTGGGAGGAAGTGACTAAGAGGACCTTGAACTCTGCTTGGAAGAAACTGTGGCCAGAATGTGTAGACAAAAGGGATTTTGAAGGGTTTGAGGCTAACCCTGAGAATCCTGTGCCAGTTGAGGAATCCATTGTGGCATTGGGAAAGTCCTTGGGGTTGGAGGTTAGTGGGGAGGATGTGGAAGAGTTGGTGGAGGAGGACAATGAAGAACTAACCACTGATGAGCTGATAGATCAACTTCAAGAGCAAGAGGCCAGACCTGGGGAAACTGGTTCAGAGGAGGGGAGAGAGAAATTGAAGAAGTTGCCTACTACAAAGATAAAGGAAATCTGTGCTAAGTGGCTTGAAGTGCAAACCTTCATGGATGAAAATCACCCTCACACAGCTATTGCAAGCCGTGCTGGTGATTATTACACTGACAATGTTGTGAAACACTTTAGGCAAGTCATAAAGGAACGAGAGGTACAGGCCACTATGGACAGATATCTTGTGCGAAAGAAGTCCAGTGACTCTGAAGCTGGCCCTAGTGGCATTAAAAGAAGAAGGAAAGTAACCCCAGAAAAGGACTTACTACCTCAAGTCCTAATGGAAGGGGATTCCCCTTCTAAACAGTAAGAAGATAATGCTCTCCCCTCCTCCCATCCCATCAATCATCACCAGATCTTCAATAAAAGTAAGTGTCATTTAATTGTGCATGCCTTTTTCAGTTTGTGTGTATTAAAATTAACATTTCATGTGGTAAAAAAAAATTTTTTTCATACTTTTGGGCGTCTTGCACGGATTAATTTTATTTCCATTATTTCTTATGGGGAAAATTCATTCGCATAACGATTATTTCGCATAACGATGAGCCCTCTTGCACGGATTAAAATCGTTAACCGGGGGTCCACTGTACTACGTAATAATAATCACTCTTGGGCACATTAAATGTCTTATTTTACATTAATATAGACATTTTCAGCAATTCATCTATGATATTTTCCTCAAAATTATATAAGAAACACGTTACATAGCATATAAACATGATACATACGCTCACAGAATAAGAATTGACGTAAATGTGAGATCTGTTTACAAAGCGGCTGTGTAGGTAGTGTCGGAAGAATTACGTTTTCTCTAATCAAACACTGGAGGATAACTGCAAAAAAATATTCCTTTCGTATGCCTTCACTCTATATATAGCAATTCATGACCCTTGTGAGTTTAGCGCTTTTTTATTATGATGATAATATCATCATCTTCATTCACTCTAAAAATGGTGTATTGCATGAGAATGGGAGTGTTGCTGTTTATTCTGTACTAACTTGTACAACTTGTACACAATTTAAGAGTATTTGTATTGTGAGGTAATTATTATTATAATAAAAAAAACATTGTGAGGTAAAAGTTTTACCAACTTTTACAAACGTACGTGAATGAACTAAAAATGGACACACATTAATATGCATTTATTCCGCCTGACAAAGTGATCGTCCACTACCTGTTTAGTTTGCCTTCTTACATTTTCTGAACTCCATATCTCGTTCTCTCTCTCCTTTACTCTTTCGTTAACTAGTTGGCTCTCATTGGCGATGGCGTCTAAGCTTAGATGTGATAAAAAGAGGAGTCGTAAGCCTCTTGCTTTAAGTGCCAAGTTAGAGGACGATGGTGTGCCATTCTGATTTTATTCAATAAACACCCTGCCACTCACCTCTCACACATTAATACAAAATGTATTAATATTTTAAGGTAAGTAATAAGTGTATTCTGTGTATCTTACCTTTTATTGTGTTTTTAATGCCTATTTCTATTGCTAATTTTATATAAGTTAGTGTAACTTGACTTAAGAAATCGTAATGACACGATTGCAAATAAACCATACCCCCGGCCGGGATTGAACCCGCGGTCATAGAGTCTCAAAACTCCAGCCCGTCGCGCTAGCCACTAGACCAGCTAGCCACATAAGATTCATCCAACTAGGTATATTTCTACACCATAGGAAAGTTAGCACAGGCACCTCTGTGACCACAAATGCAAGTTTTTACAGACGAATCTCCAGCTAGCGTGGCCGTGACGAACTCTAGCTCAAGCTAGAGTTCGTCACGGCCACGCTAGCTGGAGATTCGTCTGTAAAAACTTGCATTTGTGGTCACAGAGGTGCCTGTGCTAACTTTCCTATGGTGTAGAAATATACCTAGTTGGATGAATCTTATGTGGCTAGCTGGTCTAGTGGCTAGCGCGACGGGCTGGAGTTTTGAGACTCTATGACCGCGGGTTCAATCCCGGCCGGGGGTATGGTTTAAGTTAGTGTAAACTTGTTGTCTGGCATTTATTGCATATTTTATATGTGCTCCGATAATAATACTTGTGGACTTGTGTGGTAGCCAGGCGGAGGGACAACATTACATTTTCTCTGGTCAGGCACCAGAGAAAACGTGTATCAATCTGCGTTTGGCCCAGCCACTCCCCCACTCCCCTTTTGTTTACAATTTTCAGCATGAATCATTCTTTACTTCTCCCTTTGTTTATGATGGCATCTAAAGGTAGTTGTTAGAAACTATCAAATTCAGTGAACAAGGTATATCAATGCTAATAAGGTTCTGGGCCACAGTGTAGGTAGCCACTGCAATAGGCTCACTTGCCCATGCAAGGCAGTTCCATGTCACCCTTCCCCCCCCGGCTTAGACCAATGACCCACCTAGTCAGGTCACATTCACTGAAGGAAGGAGCATGACATCAGACCTAGTAGCACAAGATAGTCAGGTCCAACTCACACCCACACACACTCACTCATGTAATTATCTACCCTATTTTTACTTTCCTCTTGAAAGGGGAGCGTTAATGCGACATGGCATCAGTGAATCCCTGGTGTTTGCCATTCTATTTGCTGTAGCTGGCACCCAGTTGAACTGGTGCTCCCACAAGGTACTAAGTGGTCCCAGATTTTTTTAATACTGCACACACTGAGTGCATAGACCCATTCTTTCATGTCTTGGTGACTTAAGCCTATTGCGCCAAATTTGAAGGAATGAAAAATAAAACGTAGATCTACGTTCGGAGCGCTACGCGTACAAACGTAGGTCTACGTTTGGACAGTATAAGGGTTAAAGGAGGGGTTTGGGATATTGGCAGTTTGGAGGGATATGTTATATATCTTTATGTATGCTTCTAAACTGCTGTATCTGGGTGTCTCTGCAAAAACAGTGATTATGTGTGAATGTGATGAAAGTGTTGAATGATGATGAAAGTATTTTTTTGGGAGGGATTTTCTTTCTTTTTGGGTCACCCTGCCTCAGTGGGAGACGGCCGACTTGTTAAAAAAAAAAAAATGTAGACAATAGTATGTGACTAAGGTAGGTGAAAAATGTTCATCTGTCAACATTTGTGCGGTTATTGTGCAGCATACAATGAGTGAATATATGTATGTATATACAATATGCCTTACATTGGTCTCACAGGCCATAAAAATTACTTGAAAAAAAAATGTTAAAAAGAAAAAATAAATGAATGGAGTGAATGGAGACAAATGGTTTTTAATACTTGACGTGCTGTTGGAGTGTGAGCAAAGTAACATTTATGAAGGGATTCAGGGAAACCGGCAGGCCGGACTTGAGTCCTGGAGATGGGAAGTACAGTGCCTGCACTCTGAAGGAGAGGTGTTAATGTTGCAGTTTAAAAACTGTAGCGTAAAGCACCCTTCTGGCAAGACAGTGATGGAGTGAATGATGGTGAAAGTTTTTCTTTTTCGGGCCACCCTGCCTTGGTGGGAATCGGCCAGTGTGATAATAAAAAAAATAAAAAAAAAAATAAAACAGAAAAAAAAAAAAAACTATTACCATGAGACCAGCACTTGGCATAAGAGGTCCACTTTCTGTCAACTTCACGCCTCCATATCTCGGTAAGATATCATTTCATAAGAAAAAATAATTTTTTTTTTTTTTTAATATTTTTCAACCCTGAGAATGAGTTTAGGAGAGGGCCTCTCGACCCTCAAAGGGTTAAAGAGGCTAACGAGAGTGTCCTGTCTTTTATGACACACTGTACACTTATTAATGTATGCACTTCTATTAATATTTTTTAACATAAATGTATGAAACTGAACTGTTAGTTAGTTTAATGTTTATTACTGAACTGGAAACTATTAAAAATTTACTTTAACCCTTTCAGTGTCAAGACCCCAGCTCCCAAACTTGCTCTCAGGGTTTAAGAATTTAAAAAAAAAAAAAAAAAATTGTCTTACTAAATGATACAGAATTTTTTTTTTGAAGGTAATGAAACCAAAAGTATAAAATTTGATGGATAGCTTATGGAATTATGCTCTCACAAAGTTAGCAGTATCAGCGATATTTTACGCAATGGCAATTTGGCCCACTCTGCACTCTACTTTTGGCTAATTACATTGTTCCAGTCCACCAAACTCAGTTATTTCCGCTAGTATTCCTTCTATTCTATCAACTGAGGACAAGAAACAGCCCATTTACCTATTTTAACTACCCAATAAAGTGATCAGAAATTGGTAATTTGGCCAATTTCATACAAAATTCAACAAATACCAATTTGAAAATAGGCCCCTCGTATATTATGCTTGCTTTTCATTTTGATTTTTTATTCACACAAAAAATAGAAGATTTACTGTTATGCAGACTACTGCATTATTGTTACAATTGTATAAATAATGTCACCACATTCCTGAATGCATATCAGATTGGCCAGTTAGATATGTATTGGACAAGTGACATCATTTGTGTACTCTGGAATATCGGCAAAAATCAAACGATTCCACTACTTTGAGCTTAATTTCAAGCTACTTTCAGTGCTGAAACTAAATGAAATCATCTCTTTCTGTAATATATCGTCCAATGTATCAAATGAGACCAAGAAACTGAGAATATAACCATAAAAACCACACAAAAATACACCACAAAATAGCTATTTTAAACAAAAACAAGGTCACAGTGCTTTTCTCATTATGCACTGCATGCTGCAGGATTTTTTTGTTTGATGCATACTTCACAGACCCATTCTCTCATATCTAGGCCCAAATTTACCACTCACAGCTTATCTGAGTGAGCTGACCTCATGGCATCATACTACGGGACCGTGCCAACACTGCTTCAAAGCAGTGATATGATGGGACTGACACTGAAAGGGTTAAAAACTTCAATTTCAGATAAGCATGTGGAACAAGGCATCACACCCAAAAATGCAACTATAATAGTCTACATTTCTTGACAACATTGAATAAACAAATAGAAATTATCCACACCTACACCAAACCACCATACATACAAGATAACTACATTTTGTTAAGTAACAACTAAGAAAAAACAATAATAAATTCGTGGAACAAGGTTGGCAGCGAGCGCTATGGCTTACATCTCTGAATCAAGGTAATCGGCATGACTGACACACTTCATTCTACCAAATGCAACATTAATCATTATCAATCTCTTGCATTATCATAAAATTGTACAGACAGTTTATTAGTGTGGTGGACTGATGAAGTGATTATACGAGGTTCCTTCATTTCTGATGAAGCCAAAGACTGGGTTGCAGCAGACTCCAAACAGGGATTGGGGAAACACTGCCACCAAGTCTTTTACTCTCTCCCACATTGAACACACATTTGCCACTCCCTCTTATTCTTCACCCTACATCCATAACACTACCATTCACCTGAGCACATCATCTCTGCACCTGAAGATGGTGTTGTATAGTCAACTTTTTTGACTATCCAACCCAACACAGGTCTTGCTGGAGTCAGACAGTTGGGTAATCACTGTAATTCCACTATACTGCAATATCATATAATCTAAAAATTAACATTCATAAAAGCTCTTTTCTTAA
>NC_091326.1:19844876-19927199 GCF_038502225.1 Cherax quadricarinatus | reverse complement strand
GTAAGAAACATGATGGCACCTTATCTTGGTAAGGGGCATACATTATATACCGATAGCTGGTACACAAGCCCATTACTCAGTGATTTCATGTGAGTGAACAAGACATATGTGTGTGGCACAGTGCGTTCTAATCGTAAACATATGCCCATGCTCAACGCAGGTGCTCGTGGTGATGACGTGCAGGTGTTTACTGCCAATGACATCATGGCATTACGGTGGCATGACAAACGAGATGTCACATTGTTGACAACCATTCACCGTAATGAAATGCAAGACAGTGGCAAAGTTGATCGAGTGACTAATGAACGTATTCGAAAACCAGTGACAGTGATTGATTATACACAAAACATGCGCTTGGTTGACAAATGTGACATGCAGATTGGTTTTGTTGACTGTGTTCGTAAGAGTTACAAGTGGTACATGAAACTTTTCTTCCATCTCATGGACATTTCAATGCTCAATGCATATAATATGTACCAAATAAAGACTGGCAACAGACCACCGTATGGTGAATTTTGGTTGTCTGTTGTCAGACAACTCATAATGAGGTACCAGGTAAGAACACCTGCTATACAACAAGGTCCTCAAATTACTCAGGATATACCCAAGCGTTTGAGGAGGGAGGGTGATCATTTCATAATACAGCTTCCTTCAACTCAGAAGAAATTTGCTCAGAAGAGATGCATCGTCTGTGCACAAACAAAACGACGGCAAAAAAGACGCAAAGACACTCGGTTTATGTGTGAGGAATGTAAGGTGCCTCTGTGTATGGTGCCTTGTTTCAAGGAGTTCCACAAGCTCCAGCAGTTCTAAAACCATGTCCAATGATTGTAAATATGTAAATATATGATAGAACATTAGTATTATACAAGATTTGTGCATGTTTATTGTAATAAACAACAGTGGTAAACAATAATATGATAATAACTTTAGTGTGGTTATTGTGTTCAATACAGTGAGTTTATATATATATACATTATATACAGTATTGGTCTCTCAGGCCCCAAATGTTAGTAGGAAAAGAAAAAAATTGGAAAAGAAAAGAAAAAATTACAAAAACCGCTAAATAAAGTAATGCGCGTATGTGGAATTCGTCGATGTTGCCGCCACCACATTATTTTGGACAAACTTCTTGGCACTGTATCTCGGTAAGTACTGATCAGAATTTTTTTTTTTTTTGTCTTATTACCTTCACAAAAATATGCTCTTTAACCCTTTCAGGGTCCAAGGCCCAAATCTGGAGTCATGCACCAGTGTCCAAGAATTTTCAAAAAAAAAATTTGTTATTTTTTCTTATGAAATTGTAGAGAATCTTTTTGTGAAGGTAATAAAACAAAAAGTACGAAATTTGGTGGAAAATTGACGAAATTATGCTCTCGCGAATTTTGATGTGTCAGCGATATTTACGAATCGGCGATTTTGCCAACTTTGACTCCCATTTTAGGCCAATTACATTATTCCAATCAACCAAATTCTTAGCTATTTCACTAGTATTACTTCTATTCTATCGATTGAGCACAAGAAATCGCCAAGTCAACTGTTTCAACTACAAAATAAAGTGATCGGAAATTGTTAATTTGGCCAATTTAACACAAAGTTCAAAATATTCCAATTTCAAAATAGGGTCCAGAATAAACAATGTAGGCATTCCTGGCACTAAACTAACATTTCCTCTGTTCATTAGTCATGTTTTGAGGCTTTACAAATAAATTCCATTTTGATTTTTTATTCACATAATGAATTTTTATTCACACCAAAAAATAGAAGATTTACTGCTATGCAATACTGTAATAATTGTATAAATATCATCACCATATTTGTGAATGTATATTAGACCCACCAGCTGACGTGTATTAGACGTGTGAGGTCGTTTGTTTACTCTTGAATATCGGCAAAAATTTAACATTTCCGCTAATTTGAGCTCAGTTTCAAGCCATTTCCAGTGCTAAAACCAATCAAAATCATCTCTATTTCTGTAATATGTCTTCCATTCTATCAAATGAGACCAAGAAATCGCAAATACAACTATAAAAAACATACGAAAAAACACTGCAAAGTTGCTGTTTTAATCGAAAAATCATGATTTCAGTTTTTTTTCTCTCATTATACACAGTGTGCTGCAGGATCTGTTTTATGTGGTGCACACATACCACATAGATGTATTCTCTCATATTTAGGCCCAAATGTACCACTCACAGTTTATCAGAGTGAGCTGAGCTCATGGCGTAGATCTACGGTTTGGACACTCACCATAAAGCCGTAGATCTACGGGACGGACCCTGAAAGGGTTAATTCTGTAAGAAAAAAATAATTTTTTTTTTTTCAAAATTTCTTGGACACTGGAGCACAACTTCAGATTTTGGCCTTGGACCCCGAAGGGGTTAATTCTGTAAGAAAATTTTTTTTTTTTTTTTTTTTCAAAATTTATTGGACACTGGAGCACCACTTCAGATTTTGGCCTTGGACCCCGAAGGGGTTAACAAGATTTATTTCTTGTTTTGGCATTCCTAAAACTATTCAAAGTGATCAAGGTACTAACTTCACTGCCAAAGCATTTAGGGAAGCATTAATTAGGTTAGGGATAATCCACAACTTATCCACTGCCTATCATCCTCAGTCCCAAGGCGCCTTGGAAAGATTCCATCAGACGTTAAAAACCATGATGAGAACTTTTTGCATGCATTTTCCTACAGACTGGGATGAATCACTACCTTTGTTGCTGTTCTCAGTACGAGAAACGGTGCAAGAGTCTACCGGGTTTAGTCTGTTTGAGCTGATCTTTGGGCACAATGTATGAGGTCCTCTTCGGGTGCTCAAAGAAGGATGGATGGGAGAAGACGTTAGCTCAACACTCTTCAACCCGTCTTCAAGGTTGCAGGTGGCACGTCAGTTAGCCAAGGCTAACCTAAAGGTAGCTCAAAATAAGATGAAACAGAGGTATGACAGAAACGCACAATTCCGCTCCTTCCATCCAGGAGACAAGGTGTTGGTGCAGGAACCTATACCTGGCCACACCTTGAAAGCTAGATTTACGGGACCTATGCAAATTGTAAGTAAATTATCTGATGTAAATTATATGGTAGCTCCCCTTGATAAGACCTCAATAACAAACTTACCACATTAATCAATTAAAATCTTTTCATACACCAGATAAAGTCCCAGTAATGACTCTGTCCTCTACCTCTGAGGACGACTCTGACTCTTTGCACTCTATTTCTGAAATTAATGTCAAACTTCCAAACTCTGTCCTCCTTAAGGACCCTAGCCCTTTAATGGTGGGGCTATCTGAAACTCAAGCAACAAGTTTAATTGCGCTTCTACAGTCATACCCTGATATTTTTTCGGATGTGCCAAAAAAATGTACGTTAGGTTATCATGATGTAGATGTGGGAAACTCTAAACCTATTAAACTCTCCCCCTACAGAGCTAATCCTGAAAAGCAGAGGCTACTTCAGCAGGAAGTAGAATTCTGTTAGAGCATGGGTTAGTGGAGGAGTCTAGTCCATGGGCTTCACCGTGCATCCTTGTTAAAAAAGCTGATGGAGGGTTTCGTATGTGTACAGACTACCGTAAGGTGAATGAGGTCACAATCACAGATGCTCACCCTCTTCCTCGTCTGGATGACATAATCGACTTTGTGGGTAAGGCTACTTTTGTGTCCAAGTTAGATCTCCTTAAAGGTTACTATCAGGTACCTTTGGCGGATAAGGCGAAGGAAATCTCTGCCTTCGTAATTCCAGGAGGTCATTATCAATATACAGTTACCCCCTTCGGAATGAAAAACTCTCCCTCTTCATTCCAGAAACTTATCCATCAGGCTATTAAAGGACTTGAAGGCATGGCAGCATATCTGGATGATATTGTTGTGGTGTCTGATACTTGGGATCAACATCTATTTAGACTTAAGGCTCTCTTTGAGACCTTTCAGAGTTCCCATTTAACTGTTGATTTATCTAAGTCTTCCATTTCCTAGGCATGATGGGATTTTATAGAAGATTCTTTAAGAATTTTTCAGATATTGTAGCCCCTCTTACCTCTCTTACCAGTCACAAAGTTCCCTTTATTTGGACTTCAGTTGCTCAGGATGTGTTTGACAAAGCAAAAAGATTATTGTGTACTGCACCCATTCTTTTGTATCCAGACTTCTCCAAACCTTTCTCATTACAGGTTGATGCTTGTGAGTCTGGGGTTGGGGCAGTACTGTTGCAAAATGGGGCCAAGGAGTTGCAGCCTGTAGCCTTCTTCTCTGCAAAGTTCCAGCCGCATCAGAGGGCTTACTCTACCATTGAAAAAGAAGCCCTCGTGCTGGTACTAGCTTTGGAGCACTTTGATGTATACGTGGGACAGACTTCGCAGGTGGTCACTGTCTACAGTGATCACAATCCTCTAGTATATCTCCAAGCCATGAAGAACCACAATACGAGGCTCATGAGATGGAGTCTACGACTGCAACCCTACTCTCTCAGAATTTTACGTATTGCCGGCAAAGAAAATATGTTGGCAGACTCTTTATCAAGAGTCTTAACAATATTATTTATAATAATTAAATATTAGGTTAGGATGTGTTAGGTTACTTGTGGTAACCCCTTCCAAGCTCTTTTTTTTTTTATCCCCTGGTGTGGGGGGATTTTTAGTGAGGGGATGCGGGTTACCATCCGCCCGTGTCTTGGACCTAAGCTAGCCCGACTGTCTGCTGTCTCGCTCTAAGTTTAGGGTTTGGCTTTTTGTCACGAGAAAAGCTGAGCTCTATCTAAGAGTTGGATGGTTGATAGGAAAGGCGGTCCCATTATTTTGTGCCATGGCGGCACGGTTACCACTGTTAGGTGGGAACCTAATCCTGAGCCTTCTCGTGGTGGGGGTGTGGCATGCAAAGAGTACGTAACCTTCATTCGGCACATGTACACACCCTCATTTACAGCCTATCTCCCCCAACCAGCGAACCAGGGGACTGAGGGTTGACGATTGGGCCCTGTCGTTCAACCAGTACCCAGGTTCCAGCCAATGAGAAGATGGTTTTGGCAATTGCAGAGGTTATGTGGGTACCACTCTCCTGTCTGCCCTTGTCATTCTCATTCTAGAGCTGGCTGAAGCATGGTCTGCTCTCTAGTGGCTTCTATTCTGCCTTGCTTACCATGGAGTGCACTAATACCTATCGCTGTACATAGTGTATATAGTGTACATACTTCTGTTCTAAATTGGTGAAGGATAATATAAGTCAAAAGTTTTTCTGCTGAGTTTATTTTGCTCCCTTTACACCCAGGATAACAGGCCATTTGGACTCCTGGGTTGTAATAATCACCAACCTAAAAGTGCACATTATCTGAGTAGATGTAGAATATTGTAAAATACTGACTGGTAAATAGATTTTAAACAGGTATGTGTTCATAAGTATGTACATAGTCCATATTTTGGAAACTATTCAGATAATGGGCACATTTAGGTTGATGGTGCAATTGCCCTTCATATGCCACATTAATCAAAAGCTTTATAGTTAGCCCGAAATGCACTACATGCTAGTGGCTTTCTGTTGTACCTAACAATACAGCACTTCCTCACTTGACGTAATTGTTTACCGACGACTCAGAATTTCGACAGGCTCTCTGACCAGTATGCATTCCTAAATAATGTATATTAGAGCTGATTTCCTCTATTCTGTTTATTACAATATACAGTACACTACTGAATAAACATTTAAGAACATACCAGAAATGTTACAAATGGTGCAAAGATGATATTAAAACAATATCAAAGATAGTTGACACAAATCTACTACCATTATAGTATGCTCCTCACTTAGTGACGAATTCTTTTACCGACGTGTTCTTAGGAACGGAACTCTGTCGTTAAGTGAGGAGAGGCTGTATTTTATTATATACATTATCTCTCTGATAAGTATGAGTGTCTAGCCGAAGCTAGGCAGAGGATCCCATACCCTGGAGCACTAGGCTTGTGATGAGCTATTTCATCAAATCCTGTCACATGCAGTGAACTTCGAAAGAGATTTTGGATTGCTTAACAATTCGCAAATTGGCAAAATTATTTAAAGACATTGTTTCTCAGTCCACAGCAGGACTCAAACCTGCACACTCTGCATTAAAGTACACAATATTTTAACCACTCACCCAAACCCCAGATAAGTAGATGAAATAACTAATGTCACAAGTCTGAGGCTCCAGGATATGGGATCCATCAACTAGCTTTGGCTAGGAGCTCATACTTGCCTAGAAAGAATCCCATAATTTATGACAAATTTTAAATGACTCAGGCTTTTCATATACAATACATGTATGTTCTTATCTTGGGTAAAAAATAAATAATTTATTCATATAACTTTTTTAATACATTAGATTCACCCCTGTCTGTATTATCTACAAAAATTTTATGTACAGCCTCTCCTCACTTAGCGACGTACTAGCTCACTGACGACTCAGACTTAGGATGGGCTCTATGACCAGTATGAATACCTCAATAATGTACATTAGAGCTTATTTCCTGTATTCCGTTTATTAGAATACACAGTACACTACTGTATAAACATTTAAAAATAAATTAGAAATGTTCTAAATGGAGTAAAGGTGACATTAACCCCTTGACTGTCGCAACCCCCAATCCTGAGGTGTCTCCTGGTGTCACAAAAAAAATCTCATGAAATGATTGAGAATCTTTTCCCGATTGTAATGATACCAAAAAAAACGAAATTTGATGAAAAACTGATGGAATTACTCTCTCGCAAAGTTAGCGACCTCGGCGATATTTACAAATCGGCAATTTCACCCACTTTCAGCCCTATTTTCGGCTAATTCCATTGTTCCAGTTGACCAAACTCATAGCTATTTCTTTAGAACTCCGTTTTTTCTATCGATTGAGTACAAGAAACTACCCATTTACCGATTTTAACTACCCAATAACGTGGTCAGAAATTTGCAATTTGGGCAATTTCACGCAAATTAAAAAATATGACAATTTCAAAGTAAGGTCCAGAATGAACAATGCAGACATTCCTGGCTCTAAAATAACATTTTCTTTGTTCATCAGTCACATCTCCAGGCCCCTCTGATATTACTCTTGCTTACTATTTTGAATTTTTATTCAAACAAAAAATAGAAGATTTACTGTTATGCAGACTACTGCAATATTGTAATAATTGTACAAATAATGTCAACCCATTCATGATTGCATATTAGAATGGCTAGTTGGACACTTATTGGACAATGACATCATTTTTTAATTTTGAACATCGGCAAAAATCAAACATTTCCCCTACTTTGAGCTGCATTTCCAGATTCTTTTTATAGTAAAACCAATCAAAATCACCTCTATTTCAATATGTTTTCCATTCTATCAAATAAGACCAAGAAAACGAGTATACAACCATAAATACTATACGAAAATAGACCACAAAGTCGGCATTTTAATTAAAAAAAAAAACAGTGGGAGTTTTTTTTTTCTCATTATGCACTGCATGCTCCAGGATTTTTTTTTATATGGTGCACACTGACCACACAGACCCATTCTCTCGCATGTTGGCCTACCAGCTTTCTCCTGCTTGATTTGGAGCCGCTAGAATTTATGAGTATACTATATACATCAACCACGGTACCTCGTAAGACGTATATATACAACCAAAACAGTCAAAGGGTTAAAACAATATAAAAAAAAGCCTGACGCAAACCCACTACCATTATAGTATACTTCTCACTTAGCAACAAATTCATTTACCAACATGGTCTTAGGAATGAAACTCTGTCGTTAAGTGAGGAGAGGCTGTACAGTGGTACATTATCCTTCCATCTACCATTAGGTGAATAATTTAGGCATTTATTTCGCTATTCTATAAAGAGAACATGTATATTCTATATGTAATGGACACTACATTGTTTATCTACATACAGTGTAACCTCAGCTTACGAGTTTAATCTGTTCCATGACCTTGCTCGTATCCTGATCTGCTCATATGCTGAGTCAATTTTCCTCATTTAAATTAATTAAAATGCCATTAATCCATTCCAGCAGAATTCCTGCTCTCAGGAGGCAGGACAAAATACTTGAATATGATGCTAATATCAACTCTACAGCTTATATCTATCACAATTCATTTAATATGAAATAATAAACATTATAAACAACACAGAAACCTGATATATACTCTAGAATGAATAAAATATGTAATTGTGTGACAAGTGGTGGTGGCCATTCCTGCGCACTTGCTTGTGTTTATCTATGATTTCATGCTTTACTTCCATGGACATCATCCTCTTTTTCTTCTCAGCACTGTCCTTTGCACTTACTTTCTTAGGACCCATGGTTAGAAAAAAGAAATTTGGCAAAATAACTGAACAAACAGCTATTGGAGGATAGATGGGCTAATGAGAGCATAGGCAATGGGGTCGAAGAGGTATGGGGTAGGTTTAAAAATGTAGTGTTAGAGTGTTCAGCAGAAGTTTGTGGTTACAGGAAAGTGGGTGCAGGAGGGAAGAGGAGTGATTGGTGGAATGATGATGTAAAGAGAGTAGTAAGGGAGAAAAAGTTAGCATATGAGAAGTTTTTACAAAGTAGAAGTGATGCAAGGAGGGAAGAGTATATGGAGAAAAAGAGAGAGGTTAAGAGAGTGGTGAAGCAATGTAAAAAGAGAGCAAATGAGAGAGTGGGTGAGATGTTATCAACAAATTCTGTTGAAAATAAGAAAAAGTTTTGGAGTGAGATTAACAAGTTAAGAAAGCCTAGAGAACAAATGGATTTGTCAGTTAAAAATAGGAGAGGAGAGTTATTAAATGGAGAGTTAGAGGTATTGGGAAGATGGAGGGAATATTTTGAGGAATTGTTAAATGTTGATGAAGATAGGGAAGCTGTGATTTCGTGTATAGGGCAAGGAGGAATAACATCTTGCAGGAGTGAGGAAGAGCCAGTTGTGAGTGTGGGGGAAGTTCGTGAGGCAGTAGGTAAAATGAAAGGGGGTAAGGCAGCCGGGATTGATGGGATAAAGATAGAAATGTTAAAAGCAGGTGGGGATATAGTTTTGGAGTGGTTGGTGCAATTATTTAATAAATGTATGGAAGAGGGTAAGGTACCTAGGGATTGGCAGAGAGCATGCATAGTTCCTTTGTATAAAGGCAAAGGGGATAAAAGAGAGTGCAAAAATTATAGGGGGATAAGTCTGTTGAGTGTACCTGGTAAAGTGTATGGTAGAGTTATAATTGAAAGAATTAAGAGTAAGACGGAGAATAGGATAGCAGATGAACAAGGAGGCTTTAGGAAAGGTAGGGGGTGTGTGGACCAGGTGTTTACAGTGAAACATATAAGTGAACAGTATTTAGATAAGGCTAAAGAGGTCTTTGTGGCATTTATGGATTTGGAAAAGGCGTATGACAGGGTGGATAGGGGGGCAATGTGGCAGATGTTGCAAGTGTATGGTGTAGGAGGTAGGTTACTGAAAGCAGTGAAGAATTTTTACGAGGATAGTGAGGCTCAAGTTAGAGTATGTAGGAAAGAGGGAAATTTTTTCCCAGTAAAAGTAGGCCTTAGACAAGGATGTGTGATGTCACCGTGGTTGTTTAATATATTTATAGATGGGGTTGTAAGAGAAGTAAATGCGAGGGTCTTGGCAAGAGGCGTGGAGTTAAAAGATAAAGAATCACACACAAAGTGGGAGTTGTCACAGCTGCTCTTTGCTGATGACACTGTGCTCTTGGGAGATTCTGAAGAGAAGCTGCAGAGATTGGTGGATGAATTTGGTAGGGTGTGCAAAAGAAGAAAATTAAAGGTGAATACAGGAAAGAGTAAGGTTATGAGGATAACAAAAAGATTAGGTGATGAAAGATTGAATATCAGATTGGAGGGAGAGAGTATGGAGGAGGTGAACGTATTCAGATATTTGGGAGTGGACGTGTCAGCGGATGGGTCTATGAAAGATGAGGTGAATCATAGAATTGATGAGGGAAAAAGAGTGAGTGGTGCACTTAGGAGTCTGTGGAGACAAAGAACTTTGTCCTTGGAGGCAAAGAGGGGAATGTATGAGAGTATAGTTTTACCAACGCTCTTATATGGGTGTGAAGCGTGGGTGATGAATGTTGCAGCGAGGAGAAGGCTGGAGGCAGTGGAGATGTCATGTCTGAGGGCAATGTGTGGTGTGAATATAATGCAGAGAATTCGTAGTTTGGAAGTTAGGAGGAGGTGCGGGATTACCAAAACTGTTGTCCAGAGGGCTGAGGAAGGGTTGTTGAGGTGGTTCGGACATGTAGAGAGAATGGAGCGAAACAGAATGACTTCAAGAGTGTATCAGTCTGTAGTGGAAGGAAGGCGGGGTAGGGGTCGGCCTAGGAAGGGTTGGAGGGAGGGGGTAAAGGAGGTTTTGTGTGCGAGGGGCTTGGACTTCCAGCAGGCATGCGTGAGCGTGTTTGATAGGAGTGAATGGAGACAAATGGTTTTTAATACTTGACGTGCTGTTGGAGTGTGAGCAAAGTAACATTTATGAAGGGATTCAGGGAAACCGGCAGGCCGGACTTGAGTCCTGGAGATGGGAAGTACAGTGCCTGCACTCTGAAGGAGGGGTGTTAATGTTGCAGTTTAAAAACTGTAGTGTAAAGCACCCTTCTGGCAAGACAGTGATGGAGCGAATGATGGTGAAAGTTTTTCTTTTTCGGGCCACCCTGCCTTGGTGGGAATCGGCCAGTGTGATAATAAAATAATAATAATAAAACTGAACAAAATGTAAGCAAAACATGAGAGAAATCCTTCGACCATGAGGTGCACTGCCATCCCCAAACACCACCATCCCAGCTTTCATGTTGAGTTCCACTTCTCTCCTACAAGCTAGCTGTGTTTGTGAATTGTGTTTTGACTTACTGACTTACTGAATGACTTACTGACTTGACTTACTGAAGGATGGAATGACTTACTGACTTGACTGACTGAATATTATAACGGGGAAGCGCTAAACTCGTAGGATTATACAGTGCCTGTGGGGGGGAGGGGATGGAAGGTATTCAGGCTTAATTTAGGGAACTGGAGCACAGATACAATTCCCTAGATCAAGAGCCCCTCACCAGTGCCAAGGAACCTCCCTTGAGGGTAAAGCTCGCATCCTGAATTTTTGCTTGTATCCAGAAACAAAAAATCGACTTAGTGACTGCTCGTATCCTGAAAAACTTGTATGGTGGGGCACTTGTAAGCCGAGGTTCCACTGTACAGTACTTATAAATAATACTCCGAGTTTTCCATGCCAAAATTATGTTTTACAATAAAACATCCTTATGATTGCCAATATTAACAAGATTAGAGCAATAAAGAAAGACATTCCTGGCACTAAAATAACAAGTTCTCTGTTCGTTAGTCACATCCCCAGGCCCCTCTTATATTTCTTTGGCTTTCCACTTTGAATTTTTATTATTACAAAAAATAGAAGATTTACTGTTATGCAGACTGCTGCATTAGTGTAGAAATAGTATAAATAATATCAGCGTACTTGTGAAAGAATATTAGACTCACCAGTTGATGTGTATTGGACGCTTGGCATGATTTGTTTACTTTTGAACTTCGATAAAAATCAAACATTTCTGCTACTTTGCGCTCAATTTCAAGGTACTTTTCATTGTAAAACCAGTCAAAATCATCTCAATTTTTGTAATATGTCTTCCATTCTATAAAATGAGACCAAGAAAAGTAGAATACAACAATAAATACCATACGAAAACACAGTGCAAAGTCGCTGTTTTATTCCAAAAACACGGTCCAAGTTTTTTTTTTCTCATTACACACTGTGCTGCAGGATTTTTTTTATACTGTGCATACTGACCACATAGACCCATTCTTTCATATGTAGGCCTACCAGCTTTCTCTCACAAGATTTGAGGGCGCTAGAATTTAGGCGTACTAGTACATCAAAAACCCTGGGTCATAAGCCGTACAAGTACAGCCGAAGCCCTCAAAGGGTTAATATAGGGTGCAAGGTGAATAGTAAGGTAGGTAGATATGAAAGTGTGGTAGATATGTAACCCCCATCTGGCTACCCCACCCGCACATTATATAGTACTAGGCTTTTAAAGTGCCCTAGAGCGATAAAATGCGTATACAGTACACTCATTACTTACCTTAAAATATTTGTAGTCTTAATGTAGAGTGAGAAGTGAGTAAACAAGATGAGTACATGAGAGTATAGAAGGTTCGCTGAGTTTTGTAAACAAACCAGCTGTTGTTGTTGCTGTTAGCAATCTGGACATGAATGGTTTATGTTCACTCCATCAAGCCGACTGGAAAACATCTCATATTTATGTTATTATTGTGTTATCATCATCATTATTAATATGACATCTTCAATACTAATAACACACTCTTAGTGATTGTAATGTGTTCCTGCACACCAGCACAGGTGCAAGTTGTGGAGTTTAATCCTCTGACTGTTTTGGTCGTATATATACGTCTTACGAGCCACCATTTTTTGACGTATATACACTCATAAATTCTAGCGGCTTCAAATCAAGCAGGAGAAAGCTGGTAGGCCCACATGTGAGAGAATGGGTCTGTGTGGTCAGTGTGCACAATATAAAAAAAACCTGGAGCACGCAGGGCATAATGAGAAAAAAAAAACTCCGACCTTTTTTTAATCAAAATGCCGACATTGTGGTCTATTTTCGTATAGTATTTAATCCTTTGACTGTTTCAGGCCCCTCTCTGAAACTGTCATTCTATGTCGCTCAATTTTTGAAAAAAAAAAAATATTTTTTCTTATGAAATGATAGAGAATCTTTTCCCGATGGTAATGACACCAAAAGTTCGAAATTTGGTCGAAAACTCGTGGAATTATGCTCCCGCGAAGTTAGCGGTCTCGGCGACATATGCGTATCGGCGATTTCGCCGACTTTGAGCCCAATTTTCAGCCAATTCCATTGTTCCAGTTGACCAAACTCATAGCTATTTCTTTAGAACTCCATTTTATCTATCAGCTGAGTACAAGAAACCTCCCATTTACTAATTTGGACTACCCAATATGGTGGTCAGAAATTGGCAATTTGGCCAATTTCACGCAAAATAAAAAAGATGCCAATTTCAAAATAGGGTCCAGAATAAACAAGGTAGACATTCGTGGCACTAAAATAACATATGCTCTGTTCATTAGTCACATCTCTAGGCCCCTCTTATATTATTATTGCTTTCTATTTTGATTTTTTATTCATACAAAAAAATACAAAATTTACTGTTATGCAGACGACTGCATTATTGTAAAAATGGTATAAATAATATCAGTGCACTAGTGAAAGAATATTAGACTCCCCAGTTGACGTGTATTGGACGTGTGGTGTGATTTATGTACTCTTGAACATTGGTAAAAATCGAACATTTCCGCTACTTTGAGCTCAGTTTCAAGGTCGTTTTCATCGTAAAAGTAATGAAAATCATCTCTATTTCTGTAATATGTTTTCCATTTTATCACCTAAGACCATGAAAACGCGAATACAACGATAAATACTATACGAAAATACACCTCAAAGTCGGCGTTTTATTCCAAAAAAACGATCAGAGTTTTTTTTTTCTCATTACGCAATGTGTGCTGCAGGATTTTTTTTATGTGGTGCACACTGACCACACAGACCCATTCTCTCACATGTGGGCCTACCAGCTTTCTCCCACTTGATTTGAAGCCGCTAGAATTATTGAGTATATATACGTCAGAAACATTGGCTCGTAAGACGTATTTATACGTCGAAAACAGTCAAAGGGTTAAGGTTGTATTCTCGTTTTCTTGGTTTCATTTGACAGAATGGAAAATATATTATAGAAATAGAGGTGATTTTGATTGGTTTTTCAATGAAAAGAACCTTGAAATGGAGCTTAAAATATGGGGAAATGTTTGATTTTTGCCCATGTTCAAAAGTAAACAAATTATGTCATTTTCCAATAAATGTCCAAGTAGCTATTCTAATATGCAGTTATGAATGGGTTGACATTATTTATACAATTGTTACAATATTGTAGTAGTCTGCATAACAGTAAATCTTCTATTTTTTGTTTGAATAAAAATTAAAAATAGAAAGCAAGAGTAATATCAGAGGGGCCTGGAGATGTGACTGATGAACAAAGAAAATTATATTTTAGAGCCAGGAATGTCTGCATTGTTCATTCTGGAAACTGTTTTGAAATTGTCCCATTTTTTTTATTTTCGTGGGCAAATTGCAAATTTCTGACTACGTTATTGGGTAGTTGAAATCAGTAAATGGGCAGTTTCTTGTACTCAATCAATAGAAAAAATGGAGTTCTAAAGAAATAGCTATGAGTTTGGTCGATTGGAACAATGGAATTAGCCAAAAATAGGCCTCAAAGTAGGCGAAATCGCCGATTCGTAAATATCGCTGAGGTCGCTAACTTCATGAGAGCGTAATTCCGTTAGTTTTCCATCAAATTTCATTCTTTTGGTATCAGTACAATCGGGAAAAGATTCTCTATCATTTCATAATAATTTTTTTTCTGGGGGGGGGGATTTTGCAACACCAGGAGACACCTCAGGATTTGGGGTTGTGACAGTCAAGGGGTTAAAGCAGTTAAGGTCAGTGACAAAGTGTAGCATTAAGAGTGTAGCAATTAAGCGATTAAGCTATAGATAAAGGATGAAACGAAATAAACTCCTGACAGCATAAGCCACTCTGTCTATCTTCTGCAAGGTATGTAAATGGTGAATGCACATCAGTTCATTTGTACATTATGGTTTTCTTATGAAAGAAGTGATCAAATGCACTTTGCCTCACAAACTCCGTTTTATACTAACACATCTGAAAGAGGAAAGAATGGGAAGACATTTTCATAGCTGGAGTAAGAATGCCCGTGAGCGCCGTCCTCCCCCACCACCACATATGTAATGCCATACGTACTGTACATATTTTATCCATTCTAGTGTACATAACATTTTTATGTTACTTATATTGCTTAATATGTCATATTAGATGAATTGCGATAGATAAATAAGCTGTCGAGTTGATAATAGCATCATATTGAAGTACTATTTTGTCATTCCTCCTGACAGCAGTAACGGATTAACTGGATTTACATTATTTCTTATGGGAAATACTGCTTCGACTTCAGGATGTTTCGACCTTAGTCCTAGCTCCTGGAACGGATTAAGGATGAAACTCGGGGTTCCACTGTACAGTGGAACCTCAACTTACGAGTGTCCCAACATACGAGTTTTTCGAGATATGAGCCATTGCTCGGTCAATTTTTTGCTCTGAGTTACGAGCCAACATTCAAGTTACGAACGAGCTTCCCCGCTTCCCCCTCAACCCGCACACCTCGCTTGTTTATCTATGATTTCATGCTTTAATTCCATGGACATCATCTTTTTCTTCTCAGCACTGTCTTGCACTTACGTACTTTCTTAGAACCCATTGTTAAAAAAAAGAAATTTGGGAAAAATAACTCTACAAAATGCAAGCAAAACACGAGAAAATTGCTTTCATGGTGAGGTAAACAGTGCATTGAATTGGCGGCATTCTGAAGCTCCTCATTATTACCATCATTAATCTTCTTCTTTCATGTACCAGCCGTATCCCACCGAGGTGGGGTGGCCCAAAAGGAAAAACGAAAGTTTCTCCTTTCAAATTTAGTAATTTATACAGAAGGGGTTACTAGCCCCTTGCTCCCGGCATTTTAGTCACCTCTTACGACACGCATGGCTTACGGAGGAAGAATTCTGTTCCACTTCCCCATGGAGAATTATCATTAATATTATTATTAATTTAGGGAACTGAAGCTCACTCATTATTATTATTATTATTAATTTAGGGAACTGGACCACAGATCCATTTCAATAAATTAATAATCAAATCAAATCAAATCAAAGTTTATTCTCTATAAGGATTACAATGCGGGGTTTACAGGTTTTGGTTATTGTGTGGTTTACATGTAATAAAATACTAATTACAGAGGGGGCCACTAGAACACCTAGCATGGCTAGGCCTTTCGGGCAAACTTAGATCAATTCTTAACCCTAAATTATTACAAATTGTGGAGTAAGTTGACTAAATACTAAGTGACTAAATACTAGTTTGTGAGTTTAGCAATGTGAATGCTTTTGTTTTGGCACAATACATAGTTTGTATATTGGAGTATCACAGGCAAACTTGTGACTAGTTAGGAATCATTATTTTAAGATTAAGATATGTATTTCTGTGCTTATAGTCAAATGGGTGAGTGAGTGAGTGTAAGTGCGAACCACCAGGTGGTTTTTATGTAGTTAGCTGACGGGGTGTATCAGGGAGATAAGATGTTATCTAACAGTAGTTTTGAAGGTGATGAATGTGTCTGTAGTTCTAGTCTTCAGGTAGGGTGTTCCAGATTTTAGGGCCTTTGACATACATTGAATTTTTGTAAAGGTTTAGTCGGACACGAGGAATGTCGTAGAGACGTTTGTGTCTGCTGTTATGCTTGTGGGTCCTGTCACAACTATCAAGAAAGCATTTTAGGTCAAGGTTAATATTGGATTTTAAGGTCCTGTATATGTAGATTGCACAGTAGTAAGTGTGGATGTTCTGAACAGGGAGTAAGTTTAGATCTATGAAGAGTGGGGGGGTATGTTGCCAGGGATGGGAATTAGGGATTATTCTTACTGTGGCTTTTTGTTGAGTTATTATTGGCTTTAGGTGTATTGCTGCAGTTGATCCCCAAGCACAAATAGCATAAGTGAGGTATGGATAAATGAGTGAATGGTATAGTGTGAGAAGGGCATTTTGTGGCACGTAGTATCGTATCTTGGAGAGGATCCCAACTGTTTGGGATACTTTTTTGATATGTGTTGGATATGGGTGCTGAAATTCAGGTTGTTGTCCAGGTGTAGGCCTAGGAATTTGCCCTCATTATGTCTGGCAATTAGAGTACTGTCGATCTTAATGTTTAGTTGTGCAGCACCTGCTCTGCTACCAAACATAATATAGTAGGTTTAGTCAGTGTTAAGTGTAAGTTTATTGGCTGTCATCCAAGTTGATATTTTGAGTAGCTCCTCATTAACAATGGTGTTGAGGGTGGCAAGATTAGGGTGAGAGATGACATAAGTCATGTTGTCAGCAAAGAGAATGGGTTTCAGGTGTTGGGATACGTTTGGGAGATCATCGATGTAAATGAGGAAGAGCAGGGGACCAAGGACACTTCCCTGCAGAACTCCAGTATCAAGTGGCTGTGTTGATGATGCTGTGTCTTTAATGGTGACATACTGATACCTATTAGAAAGGTAGGATTTGAAATATGCAAGCACATGGCCTCTTATACCATAATGGTTAAGTTTGTGGAGTAAGATGCTGTGGTCTACTTTGTCAAAAGCTTTTCTTAGGCCAATAAAAATTCCTAGCGGATACTCCTTATTTTCCAATGCTGTGTAAAGCAGATCTAGCATTTTTACAATTGCATCATTAGTGCTTTTATTTTTCCTGAATCCAAACTGGCAGGGGTTGAGTATGCTTTGTGCCGTTATAAATGAATACAGTCTCCTGTGCACGAGTTTCTCGAAGATTTTGAATAACAATGGCAAGTTTGATATTGGCCTATAGTTGTTAACATCTTTAGGGTCACCACCTTTATGTATTGGTGTAACCCTTGCTGTCTCGAGTAGTTTTGGGAAGGTGCTAGTTTCTAGTGACTTGTTAAAAAGTAGTGAAATAGCACGTGAAAGGACATGGGCCGCTCGCTTGTACAATAATGGTGGGACATGAGACAGGTTCCCCGAGTTATTTTTAAGTGACTTTATAATCTCAGTGACTTTGGTAGGCTAAGCTGGTACAAGATAGAAGGAATTTGGGAAATTCCCATCTAGATAGTCCCCGGCATAGGCGTTGGTACGTGGGATTTTACTGGCAAGATTAGATCCTATGGTTGAGAAGAAGTCGTTTATCTTGTTAGCTGTTTCAGTGGGATGCAGTGGTGTTTCGTTAGGTTTACTGTAGTTAGGACAATATTCTTGTTTTTTTTCAGTCTGTAGGTGCCCAGAATCTGAGAGAGTGTTTTCCAGGTTTTTTTTATGTCTCCTCTTGTGTCAGTGAATTTGCTGGAATAGTACAGTTGTTTGGCTTTCTTTATTACTTTGGTGAGAACTGATGAATAGTGTTTAAGAATATCTTTGTGTATTAAACCCTGTGTATATTGCTTTTCATACTGGTGTTTCTTATCAATGGATTTCGGAATGCTGCTGGTTAGCCATGGGCAACTGAGCCGTTTATTCGTGATCTGTTTCGTTTTTATAGGACAATAATAATAATAATAATGAGCGAGCTTCAGTTTCCTAAATTAATAATAATAATTATAATAATACTCCCTGGGGAAAGTGGAACAGAATTCTTCCTCCGTACACCATGCGTGTTGTAAGAGGCGACTAAAATGCCGGGAGCAAGGGGCTAGTAACCCCTTCTCCTGTATATATTACTAAATGTAAAAGGAGAAACTTTCGTTTTTTCCTTTTGGGCCACCCCGCCTCGGTGGGATACGGCCAGTGTGTTGAAAGAAAGAAATTATAATAATAATAATAATACATGTAATAATAATAATAATAATAATAATAATAATAATAATAATAATAATAATGAGGAGGAGCTTAGAAAACTGCCCCTAGTTGGCGCAGCAAATGCCAAAACATCCGCTGAGCAGTGGAAGCATTTCTCTCATGGTTTGCTTGCATTTTGTAGAGTTATTTTGCCAAATTTCCTTTTTCTAACCATGGGTCCTAAGAAAGTAAGTGCAAAGGACAGTGGTGAGAAGAAAAAGATGATGTCCAAGGAATTAAAGCATGAAATCACAGATAAACACAAGCGAGGTGGAGGTGTGCAGGTTGTGGTGGTTGTGGGCCACTGACAGCATATGCCGCTCTGCCTCTCTCTTCTCCCAGGTAAATATGTATGTACACTTTATAAAACTGGTTTATTTCTTTACATTCTCTATTATATTTTTATACAATATTCCTTATTTATAAATACATACACTGTTTCAGTGTTTTCCTTATGAAATTAGTGATCTAGTGCAGTTATCCTTACAAACACTCCATTTTCAGAAGGGGAAGAATGGGAAGATATGGTCAGTGCACAAGCAGCAATGGCCACCACCACTCATCACATGACATTTTATTCATTCTAGAGTATATATTGCATTTCTATGTTATCTATATTGTTTATTATATTAGATGAATTGTGATAGATAAATATGCCGTAGAGTTGATATTAGCTTCTTATTGAAGTATTTTGTCCTGCCTCCTGAGAGCAGGAATTCTGCTGAAACGGATTAATAACATTTCAATTAATTTAAATGAGGAAAATTTATTTGATATATGAGCCAACTGAGTTACTAGCTAGGTCACGGAATGGATTAAACTCTCAAGTTGAGGTTCCACTGTACTTACTCTATACTATTGTCTAATTTATCCTTACCTCACCTATAATTTTAGTACCTGGGGATCTACTACAGCAAATCACCTAAAGCCAACAGTAGCTCAACACAAAGTTGCTTTTCAAACGATCAATCAAGCAGGTGCCAGACAACACACACACCCACTTTTCGAACATTTAAGCTTATTGTACGTACTGTACATACAAAACATTCACTCTTATTAAACAATCAATACAAATATAAACTCAGCTCTGAAACTCTGTCTGGAGAGCTGTAGCAGAACCCACAGGCATAATATAAGATACAAATACCTCTTTGATGTCCCGTGCTCAGCTCAATCCGAGTCAAAACTCAATGCACATAAAAGGCCTCAAAATCTGAAACTTTCCACCTGAAGATTCCAAAAGTTCCCTAACTGCCAACCACTTAAAAGCTATTGTAAAAAAAAAAAAAAGAGAGAAAAAAAAAGAAAGAAAGAAAAAAAAAGCACCTCCTTACCCTAATCTGATTCATGATAGTAATATACACTCTGTATCAACCACATCATTGAAACCTGCCTAATGAGCATTCATCCAGTATTCATTTTCAAGTCTCCACTATTCTTAAGACAGAATTTATTTAGATTTTTAACCCGGAGGGTTATCCACCCAGGATAACCCAATAAAGTAAGTGCATCATCAAACACTGTGTCTTATTTTTATTGGAATCCTTTAATCTTGTTCCCCAGGATGTGACCCACAAGTCAACTAACACTCCAGTACCTACTTACCACTAGGTGAACAGGTAAAGCAGGTGTAATGAGGCCTGCTCAACGTTTTCACCTATGCCAACAATTGAACCACTAACACTCAGTGTAAGGGGAGTGCATTTCCACCAAACCACTGTACCAATTGTTACAATCCCTTCATTCTGACATGGCTGTTACAGCAATCAAGAGTTTTTTTATCATAATTAATTTCTTATATACGTACATATAAATAGTTATTACAAGAGTTCTTACCTGAATTGTCATTGTACTTAAATCTCACCTCCATATCTGCTGATACTCTCAGAAGTTAATACTTACAACAGTTGGTGTATATAATTCAACTAACTCCACATAATTTTATTAAATTTTCAAGAACATTTGTATAATATACAGTATCTACTCTATAACTAGTTTAATGCATATTAAGTTTAACCCCTTCAGGGTCCAAGGCCAAAATCTGAAGTGGTGCTCCAGTGTCCAAGAAATTTTGAAAAAAAAAAAATTATTTTTTCTTACAGAATTAAAGAGCATATTTTTGTGAAGGTAATAAGACAAAAAAAAAATTCTGATCAGTACTTACCGAGATACAGTGCCAAGAAGTTTGTCCAAAATGATGTGGTGGCGGCAACATCGACGAATTCCACATACGCGCATTACATTATTTTGCGGTTTTTGTTGTTTTTTCTTTTCTTTTCCAATTTTTTTCTTTTCCTACTAACATTTGGGGCCTGAGACCAATACTGTATATAATGTATATATATAAACACATATATATTGAACACAATAACTGCACTAAAGTTATTATCATATTATTGTTTACCACTGTTGTTTATTACAATAAACATGCACAAATCTTGTATAATACTAATGTTCTATCATATATTTATATATTTACAATCACTGGACATGGTTTTAGAACTGCTGGAGCTTGTGGAACTCCTTGAAACAAGGCACCATGCACAGAGGCACCTTACATTCCTCACACATAAACCGAGTGTCTTTGCGTCTTTGTTGCCGTCTTTTTGTTTGTGCACAGACGATGCATCTCTTCTGAGCAAATTTCTTCTGAGTTGAAGGAAGTTGTATTATGAAATGATCACCTTCCCTCCTCAAACGCTTGGGTATATCCTGAGGAATTCGAGGACCGTGTTGTATAGCAGGTGTTGTTACCTGGTACTTCATTATGAGTTGTCTGACAACAGATAAACAAAATTCACCATACGGTGGTCTGTTGCCAGTCTTTATTTGGAACATATTATATGCATTGAGCATTGAAATGTCCATGAGATGGAAGAAAAGTTTCATGTACCACTTGTAACTCTTACGAACACAGTCAACAAAACCAATCTGCATGTCACATTTGTCAACCAAGCTCATGTTTTGTGTATAATCAATCACTGTCACTGGTTTTCGAATACGTTCATTAGTCACTCGATCAACTTTGCCACTGTCTTGCATTTCATTACGGTGAATGGTTGTCAACAATGTGACATCTCGTTTGTCATGCCACCGTAATGCCATGATGTCATTGGCAGTAAACACCTGCACGTCATCACCACGAGCACCTGCGTTGAGCCTGGGCATATGTTTACGATTAGAACGCACTGTGCCACACACATCTGTCTTGTTCACTCGCATGAAATCACTGAGTAATGGGCTTGTGTACCAGTTATCGGTATATAATGTATGCCCCTTACCAAGATAAGGTGCCATCATGTTTCTCACTACGTCACCTGAGATACCCAAAACATCTTGGTATCTTTCAATGTTTTACTACCCGTGTATACAACAATATCCAACACCAGGCCACTGTCACAATCACAGAGTACAAACAGTTTTATACCGAAGCGTTTCCTCTTGCTCAGTATATACTGCTTGAATGACAGTCTACCTTTGAACAAAATCAAAGACTCGTCAATTACAAGATTCTTGAATGGATAAAAGTATATGCTGAACTTTTGTTTGAGATACATGAAAACATTTCTAATCTTGTATAACCTGTCACTTCTGTCAGGCCTGGTTTTGTCAGAGAAGTGCAACATACGTAAGAGTAGGATAAACCTGTTCACTGGTATGATTTCACTGAAGACCGGGGTAGAAATTAGCCGATCTGTGGACCAGTATGCTTTTATATTATGCTTATAGACGTGAGGCATAAGCATTATTGTTCCAAAAAGCAAATACATTTCTGCAACAGTCGTCTCTTTCCACCTGTGTAGTTTTGACTGTGGTGATAAGATCGTATTTGCCATGATGTACTCAAAATACTTATTACTTTCCCTGACAATAATTTCCATCAATGGCTGGTCAAAGAATAATTCAAAGAATTCCAGTTCATTGGCCGTGGTTCCAAGGGGACAAGTAGGTAGAATTCCACTTTGAGAATCATCAAAGTGGTGAGGCTTGGGAACAAAATTGGGATTTTGCTGCCAATCCCACATACGGTTTGCTGGTGGATACTGGACATCATAGGCTGGTTGTGCAGGTGGTTGTGGTTGTGGTGGGCTGGTGGCTGGCGCTCCGCTTTGTCCTTGAACTGACGAGTCAGCAGCGTGGGTCCCAGCGTGGCCTGGTGAGTCACGCATGGCGGTGCCACTACCATCACCACTAACACCATCCACTGATGCCTGTGGTCTATCTATGCCAAGTGTAACCACATCATCCGCACTATCACTACCTAAAACTGGTGTTGGGCCACGGGATGTACTCCGGGATGTACTCCGTCCCCTGGGCACAGCATAGGGTACACTACCCGAGCGCATGCGGCGGCGAACATACCGACGCTTCACTGGTGAATATGATTCCTCACTATCACTACTCGATTGATCGTCGAGCGCAATAAAATCACAGTCCACGTCACTATCATCATCATTACTGAAGTCAGAGGCCTGGCCACGCGAAAATATTAGTTTTCTCTTGCGATGAGGAACAACCGACCGTGAGTCACGAGTGCCCACACCAGAGGTAGAAGGTTGAGGATCGTCAGGGTTTTCTGCACTATTATCGATATCCTGGTCATTCTTTTCGGTCACTAACTGATCAAAGCCGTAGAATTCGTCTTCATTTCCACTTCCATCAGTGTCAGAACTGTCAGATAGGAAGAGGAGAGTCCCAATTTTCCGGGGAGTGAGAGCTGACTTGTGACGAGGCATGGTGAACAAGGGTAACTGAGCCGGCGTTCCCACAATGCTATGCGGGCGCCTAGATTTTTTGTTTATGGCGCACACCCACCACGCAGACCTGTTCTCTCACATGTAGGCCTATGAGCGTTTTCGCACTAAATTTGACGGCGCTAGAATTTTGGCATAGATCTACAGTTTGGACACTCAACGTAAAGCCGTTGATCTACGGGACGGACCCTGAAAGGGTTAATCTTAAGTCTGCCCAAAAGACATTGCATAACTATGTATGTACTTGTCCATGAGCTGTATCATATTATGTAAAATATATGAGATAAAACTATGTAATTAATTTATGGAAAATAAACTTTACACATGAGTGCCAATATCATGTGTCCTTATGACCAGTGTAAAAAAAAAAAATTTCTTGTTATGCATGGACTGCTTATAAACAAACTCATTCCCAATGATTGTAAGTCACTATTTTCTTTTTCTGGTGTAATATCTTAAATTTTGCTTTGTTTATAGCAAGCAATCAACCAGGAAATGGCAGAAATCGTACACCAAATCCAGTCATTCCTGGAGTGGAACCACAGTCGATGGCCTCCACTCCAAACCAACAGATACAGATACTAATGCCGGAAAAAAAATCCCCCCCCAGTACCAACAATACCACCAGTCCGATAACATTCTTCTTTGCAAATATACAGGGTCTAAAGCCAGCAACAAACAACAAAATACCTTTCATCCGTGGACTGCTTGCAGAGGCAAAGGCAATGTTCGCGGCTTTCACTGAGACCCACATAAAGGATCACTTGGACAACGAAATATGGATCCCAGGTTACAACCTATACAGATGTGACAGAGTGAACAGGCAAAAGGGGGGGGGTTGGCCTGTACATTGCAGAGTCACTTGTTTGCACAGAACTGCTAAATGCCTCAAATGATGTAGTGGAAGTTTTAGCAGTAAAGGTCGAGAACCAAAACCTAGTCATTGTGATAGTCTACAAGCCTCCGGATGCAACATCCCAGCAATTCCAGGAACAGCTGTTAAAAATTGACCACTGTCTGGAAAACCTTCCAGCTCCTGCACCCAACATCTTGCTCCTGGGGGATTTCAACTTAAGGCACCTAAAATGGAGGAATATAGCAAATAATATTGTTGCAGTAATAACACCAGGAGGCAGCTCTGATGAAAACTCACACTCACACGAGCTTTTAAATCTCTGCACAAAATTCAATTTAAACCAGCAAATAATAGAGCCTACTAGACTGGAGAATACACTAGACCTCATCTTCACTAACAATGATGATCTGATAAGAAATATCACCATATCAAAAACAATATACTCAGATCACAACATAATTGAGGTTCAGTCATGTATGCGCGGAGCCCCAGACCGACATAATGAGATTAGTCACGAGGGAGCATTCACCAAATTCAACTTCAATAACAAAAACATAAAGTGGGACCAAGTAAACCAAGTCCTAACCGATATAAGCTGGGAAGATATACTAAGCAACACAGACCCCAACTTATGCCTAGAACAGATTAACTCGGTAGCACTCGATGTATGCACAAGGCTTATTCCTCTAAGAAAAAGGAGGAGTAGATGTAAAACAGAAAGAGACAGGCGCTCCCTTTACAGGCGACGGAAAAGAATAACAGAGCGGCTAAAAGAGGTCAATATATCTGAAATGCGTAGGGAGACACTGGTCAGAGAAATAGCAAGCATCGAACTTAAGCTAAAAGAATCCTTTAGGAGTCAGGAATCGCGGGAAGAACTAAAAGCCATAAATGAAATCGAAAGAAACCCAAAGTATTTCTTCTCCTATGCCAAATCAAAATCGAGAACAACGTCCAGTATTGGGCCCCTACTTAAACAAGATGGGTCCTACACAGATGACAACAAGGAAATGAGTGAGCTACTCAAGTCCCAATATGACTCAGTTTTTAGCAAGCCGCTAACCAGACTGAGAGTCGAAGATCAAAATGAATTTTTTATGAGAGAGCCACAAAATTTGATTAACACAAGCCTATCCGATGTTATCCTGATGCCAAATGACTTCGAACAGGCGATAAATGACATGCCCATGCACTCTGCCCCAGGGCCAGACTCATGGAACTCTGTGTTCATCAAGAACTGCAAGAAGCCCCTATCACGAGCCTTTTCCATCCTATGGAGAGGGAGCATGGACACGGGGGTCGTCCCACAGTTACTAAAAACAACAGACATAGCCCCACTCCACAAAGGGGGCAGTAAAGCAACAGCAAAGAACTACAGACCAATAGCACTAACATCCCATATCATAAAAATCTTTGAAAGGGTCCTAAGAAGCAAGATCACCACGCATCTAGAAACCCATCAGTTACACAACCCAGGGCAACATGGGTTTAGAACAGGTCGCTCCTGTCTGTCTCAACTATTGGACCACTACGACAAGGTCCTAAATGCACTAGAAGACAAAAAGAATGCAGATGTAATATATACAGACTTTGCAAAAGCCTTCGACAAGTGTGACCATGGCATAATAGCGCACAAAATGCGTGCTAAAGGAATAACAGGAAAAGTCGGTCGATGGATCTATAATTTCCTCACTAACAGAACACAGAGAGTAGTCGTCAACAGAGTAAAGTCCGAGGCAGCTACGGTGAAAAGCTCTGTTCCACAAGGCACAGTACTCGCTCCCATCTTGTTCCTCATCCTTATATCCGACATAGACAAGGATGTCAGCCACAGCACCGTGTCTTCCTTTGCAGATGACACCCGAATCTGCATGACAGTGTCTTCCATTGCAGACACTGCAAAGCTCCAGGCAGACATCAACCAAATCTTTCAGTGGGCTGCAGAAAACAATATGAAGTTCAACGATGAGAAATTTCAATTACTCAGATATGGTAAACATGAGGAAATTAAATCTTCATCAGAGTACAAAACAAATTCTGGCCACAAAATAGAGCGAAACACCAACGTCAAAGACCTGGGAGTGATCATGTCGGAGGATCTCACCTTCAAGGACCATAACATTGTATCAATCGCATCTGCTAGAAAAATGACAGGATGGATAATGAGAACCTTCAAAACTAGGGAGGCCAAGCCCATGATGACACTCTTCAGGTCACTTGTTCTATCTAGGCTGGAATATTGCTGCACACTAACAGCACCTTTCAAGGCAGGTGAAATTGCCGACCTAGAAAATGTACAGAGAACTTTCACGGCGCGCATAACGGAGATAAAACACCTCAATTATTGGGAGCGCTTGAGGTTCCTAAACCTGTATTCCCTGGAACGCAGGAGGGAGAGATACATGATTATATACACCTGGAAAATCCTAGAGGGACTAGTACCGAACTTGCACACGAAAATCACCCACTACGAAAGCAAAAGACTTGGCAGACGATGCACCATCCCCCCAATGAAAAGCAGGGGTGTCACTAGCACGTTAAGAGACCATACAATAAGTGTCAGGGGCCCGAGACTGTTCAACTGCCTCCCAGCACACATAAGGGGGATTACCAACAGACCCCTGGCAGTCTTCAAGCTGGCACTGGAGAAGCACCTAAAGTCAGTTCCGGATCAGCCGGGCTGTGGCTCGTATGTTGGTTTGCGTGCAGCCAGCAGCAACAGCCTGGTTGATCAGGCTCTGATCCACCAGGAGGCCTGGTCTCAGACCGGGCCGCGGGGGCGTTGACCCCCGGAACTCTCTCCAGGTAAACTCCAGGTAAATTATAATTTGCCTTATCAATACCACTAATAAAATACAGTATATAAAAGTTACTGCAACACAACCTAAATTCGTCTGACTTCATAAATAAAAATTTGACGAAAAAAAGCAGAACACAAGTCAAATTCCTCACCATGACAAGCCATGTTGAGTCTCCACGAAGCTCCAAGAATCTATCGCTAAGTTCCAGCACCTTGGAGGCACCATTTACATTTACCAAAACTGAAAGAGGTAAAAATAATATTTTTATTTAAGCCTCATACATTATTTTAAACTTTTACATTGGTTTTATATAGTAGATTATTCAGAATTTAACCCACAAGCAATGTGATATATTTCTCATTCAGTGATCCCCATTGTTAATTAGAACACACAGGACAAAACTACCAAATGTGTAAAATGAATAAGGCAAACTGTTATCACTTCCTTGAATAATGTCCTTGCTTGAAATTTAAATTTCAAATCAAATGGATTATTCAACAATAAAAAAATTTATATTTTTTAGAATTTCCTTAAATCACAGAAATGGAGCTCAAAGTATGGGAAATGTTTGATTTTTGCCGATGTTTAAAAGTAAAAAAATGATGTCATTGTCCAATAAATGTCCATGCAGCCATTCTAATATGCAGTCATGAATGGGTTGACATTATTTGTACAATTATTACAATACTGCAGTAGTCTGCATAACACTAAATCTTCTATTTTTTGTTTGAATAAAAATTCAAAATAGAAAGCAAGAGTAATATCAGAGGGGTCTGGAGATTTGACTGATGAACAAAGAAAATGTTATTTTAGAGCCAGGAACGTCTGCATTGTTCATTCTGGACCCTATTTTGAAATTGTCATATTTTTTAATTTGCGTGAAATTGGCCAAATTGCAAATTTCTGACCACGTTATTGGGTAGTTGAAATCAGTAAATGGGCAGTTTTTTGTACTCATTTGATAGAACAAATGGAGTTCTAATGAAATAGCTATGAGTTTGGTCGACTGGAACAATGGAATTAGCCAAAAATAGGGCTCAAAGTGGGCGAAATCGCCGATTCATAAATATCGCCAAGGTCGCTAACTTTGAGAGAGCGTAATTCCGTAAGTTTTCCATCAAATTTTGTTGTTTTGGTGTCATTACTATCGGGAAAGGATTCTCTATCTTTTCACAAGAAATTTTTTTTTCTTTCAAAAAATTTTCAACACTAGGTGACACCTCAGGATTGGGGGTTTCGACAGTCAAGGGGTTAACCCTTTGATTGTCACATGCCCCTTTCTGAAACTTTCATTCTATGTCGATAAGTTTTTGGAAAAAAAAAAATTATTTTTATTTACGAAATGATAGAGAATCTTTACCCGATGATAATGACACCAAAAGTACAAAATTTGGTCGAAAACTCACGGAATTACGCTCCCGTGAAGTTAGCAGTCTCAGTGACATATACGCATCGGCGATTTCGCCGAATTGAGCCTTGTTTATGGCCAATTCCGTTGTTCCAGTTGACCAAACTCATAGCTATTTCTTTAGAACTCCATTTTTTCTATCTGTTGAGTACAATTTGAACTACTCAATAAAGTGGTCAGAAATTGGCCATTTGGCCAATTTCACACAAATTAAAAAAGATGCCAATTTCAAAATAGGGTTCAGAATAAGCAATGTAGACATTCTTGGCACTAAAATAACATATCCTCTGTTCATTAGTCACGTCTCTAGGCCCCTCTTATATTACTATTGCTTTCTATTTTGATTTTTTATTCATACAAAAAAATACAAAATTTACTGTTATGCAGACTACTGCATTATTGTAAAAATGGTATAAATAATATCAGTGCACTAGTGAAAGAATATTAGACTCCCCAGCTGAAGTGTATTGGACGTGTGGTGTGATTTGTTTACTCCTGAACATTGGTAAAAATCAAACATTTCCGCTATTTTGAGCTCAATTTCAAGGTAGTTTTCATTGTGAAAGTAATCAAAATCATCTCTATTTCTGTAATATGTTTTCCATTTTATAACCTGAGACCATGAAAATGAGAATACAATGATAAATACTACATGAAAATACACCTCAAAATCGGCGTTTTAATACAAAAAAAAACGGTTAGTTTTTTTCCTCATTATGCACTATGCGCTGCAGAATTTTTTATGTGGTGCACACTGACCACACAGACCCATTCTCTCACATGTGAGCCTACCAGCTTTCTCCCGCTTGATTTGAAGCCACTAGAGTTTACGTGTATAAATATGTCAGAAACAGTGGTGCGTAAGACATATATATATGACCGAAACAGTCAAAGGGTTAATTGTACATACAGTACATGATGGTTATCCTTATTGTAAGGATATTATGACTGTTGGACATTAAGTAACAATATAACTTACAAGGCTAATGATAGGTTTAAAAACATATCCATTTAAATAAATACCGGCAAAATTATTGGCAATGTGTTACATAAAAGGACACTAACAACTAATGATACATTTATTAAGGCTATTCTTCACTTAACAAATGTTTTATCAAGGTAATACAAAGCAAGGACCCCAATCGAAGTGAGTTACTTTGCTTGACTTTTTTGGGTTATCCTAGGTGATTTACACTAATCAAAAATCAAAATCAAAATGCTTATTTCCTTGTAAAGCTTACAACGTGTAGTTTACATGTTACAAAATATTAATTACAAAGAAGGCCACTAGCATGTACTTATGCATACCTGTGTTTAAATAAACTTCTTACTTACTTAAGGTGTGAATGACATGCACATCAGTATCAAATGCAAGTTACTACTGTACGTAGATGATAGTGCTCTGTTAGTATCTGGTAAAGACCCACAACACATTGCTAATGTCCTATCACTAGAACTAGAGTCCTGCAGCAAGTGGTTGGTAGACAACAAATTAGTATCACTACACCTCGGGAAAACAGAAGCCATACTCTTTGGCACAAAACAAATTGAAAAGGGTAAATAATTTTAACGTCCAATGTGATGGGGAAAACATAATTACAGTAAATTCAGTGAAATACCTGGGAATCCCCTTTGACCCAAGCATGTCAGAACTAATAGGGAACAGTGCAATAAAGAAAGCAAATGCCTGACTAAAGTTCCTCTACAGACAGGTGCAGTGTATACCAATTGAGGCTGGCAGGACCTCACGTCTAGCTCCCATACAATGTATTATAGACTACCCTTCCCCTTCATGGTACTCTGCCTTAACAAAAAAATAATAACAATATCTTTATTTCTACAAGTATATGTACAAGGTATACAGGCCTAGCTGACATCAATGACATACTACTACTGTACATAGAAAGCCCCATGATATGCAGAGGATTTCAGGCAAATTCAGTTTTGTCCCAGGATGAGACCCACACCAGTCAACTAACACCCAGGTACAGTGGACCCTCGACCAGTGATGGCATCGATTAACGATAAATGTGACTAGCGATACATTTTATCGCAAAAATTTTGCCTCGATTAGCGCTAAAAAACTCGACCAACACTATTCGTTCCCTCTGAGTCCACTTCTGGCCAGTGTTTACAAGCCAGCCAGCCACCGCGGTCGCTTCCAAGCATACAATCGGAACATTTCATATTATCACAGCCTTTTTAGTGATTGCACCTGCAAAATAAGAAAGCTTCTAGTGCCAACCCTACAGCAAAAAGGGTGAGAATTACTATGGATATGAAGAAAGAGATCATTGCTAAGTATGAAAGTGGAGTGCGTGTCTCCGAGCTGGCCAGGCTGTACACAAAACCCCAATCAACCATCGCTACTATTGTGGCCAAGAAAATGGCAATCAAGGAAGCTGTTCTTGCCAAAGGTGCAACTATGCTTTCGAAACTGAGATCGCAAGTGATACAAGATGTTGAGAGACTGTTATTGGTATGGATAAACGAAAAACAGATAGCAGGAGATAGCATCTCTCAAGTGATCACATGTGAAAAGGCTAGGAAGTTGCATGACGATTTAATTAGAAAAATGCCAGCAACTAGTGGTGATGTGAGTGAACTTAAAGCCAGCAAAGGTTGGTTTGAGAGATTTAAGAATCGTAGTGGCATACATAGTGTGATAAGGCATGGTGAGGCTGCCAGTTTGGACCAAAAAGCAGCTGAAAAATATGTGCAGGAATTCAAGGAGTACATAGACAATGAAGGACTGAAACCTGAACAAGTGTTTAATGGTGACACTGACAATGTTGTGAAACACTTTAGGAATGTCATAAAGGAACGGGAGGTACAGGCTTCTATGGGCAGATATGTTGTGCGACAGAGGTCCAGTGACTCTCAAGCTGGTCCTAGTGGCATTAAAAGAAGAAGGGAAGTAACCCCGAAAAAGGACTTGCCACCTCAAGTCCTAATGGAAGGGGATTCCCCTTCTAAACACTAAGACCATCAACACACTCCCCTCTTCCCATCCTATCAATCATCACCAGATCTTCAATAAAGGTAAGTGTCATGTAACTGTGCATGTCTTCTTCAGTTTGTGTGTATTAAAATTAATATTTCATGTGTTAAAAAAAAAAATTTCAATACTTTTGGGTGTCTTGCACGGATTAATTTGATTTCCATTATTTCTTATGGGGAAAATTAACTTGACTAACGATTATTTTGACTAACGATGAGCTCTCAGGAACGGATTAATAGCGTTAGTCGAGGGTCCACTGTACTCTTTATTACTGATGGGTAAATATAAACATGCTCAATGTTTCTACCCTCGCCGGGACTCAAACTCACTCACGTGTGAAGCGAGAGCTTTTGCCACCAGGCCACGGGCAAGAGAGCATGTAGGCCAGAATGAATTACAACAAATGGATATGCTGAATGATGAAGACAGAGTAAAACAACTAAAGCTAAATTACGTTTATAAAATTGCTCACAACCAGTGTCCCTAATATCTGACTGCCAATTTTGTTATGGCTAGGAACCAAAGCAATTATAGAACTAGGGGAAGGGAGAACAACTTTGCAGTACCTAGAGTCAGTGGTCAGGCTTCAAAGACTTTTCTGTACTGCAATAAAAGAGTGGAATAGACTAACAAAAAAAGGCACAATACCGTGACTGGAACAATACGCAAATAGCATGCACATAGAAGAGAGGAGCTTACCACTATGTTTTGGTCCGACCTGGACTCTCTCCAGGTAAATTCCAGGACCCCTATATCTCTTATGCTCCTCTCTTCTATGTGCAGGTTTTCTGTGTAGTGGAATTGACTGCCTGCACAAGTCAAAGCCTGTCAGCCAGTCCAAGCTGTAAACTACCTATGTAAATATACCTCCTACAATATGTCAACCACATTGTAAACTTGCAAGGAAATAAACAATTTGAATTTGAAGATAACCAAAATATAACCCCCCCCCCCCCATGAATAAGGCTGCAGAATGGAGGAGTGATTTCTTGTATGAAAATAACTAATTTTACCTCTCCCCTAGTATATTTCATTTATTATAACTGCTTTTATAATTATCACAAAGTCCCCAATGGAAATAAGTCACTTTATGACTTTTTTGGGTTATCCTAGGTTCTCTACACATATGCTGCTATGTATGATAATCTATGTAACTGTATTTGTATATACCTGAATAAGCTTGCTTGCTTACTTATTAATGAAAACAAGTCACCCTGTCTAACTTTTTGGGATTATCTTAGGTTATTTAATCTATGTATGATATTTGTACTTATGTGTACCTGTACCTAAATAAACTTAGTAACCTTCCTGGATAGTATATACCTATAATTATTAGTAGTATAATTGAAACTAAGCACTAAACACAAGTCATACAGCCATATACCTATAATAATAATAATCTATTTCTACAAGTACATGATACAACGTATACAGACCAAGCTGACATCACTGACATACTAGTAGTATATGGAAAGCCCCTTGTTATGTAGAGCATTTCGGGCAAATTAGGCTTTGTCCCCAGGATGCGACCCACACCAGTCGGCTAACACCCAAGTACCTATTTACTACTAGATGGACAGGGACTGCAGGTGTCTTAAAGAAACACTCCAGTTTCCACCCGTACTGGGAATCGAACCACGGACCATAATGTGAGGTGAGTCCGCTACCAACCGAGCTACGGGATATTGCCTATCCTACCTGGCTACTGGTTTTCAAATTATTATTTATGCGGAAGCGCTACGCCTGTATGGGTTATATAGCACCTGGAGAATGGGAGGCAACCAGATTTGATCCAGGAAAATTGATTGTCAAATTCCGGATCAAGAGCCCTTCACCAGCGTCTAGATCCCTTGAAGGGTTTCAACACAGTTGAAGTATTGCCCAAGAAAACTGTATAGTCCTTGTGGCTTAGCGCTTCTTTTTGATTATAATAATAATGCCCAAGAAAAACTAATAACTATACAGTGCCCATTAACATATATCGGTTTTCTGCTCAGTATTATGACGTGAAGTTAAATATTTTTTATTAATACATAGCACAAACGAATTTGTTGAAGAGAGTCACGCCTCCGGTCGATACCTCTGCCTTGGTAAGTACCCACTCAACCTATTACCCAGTATTGGAGAACAGGGGGGGGTTGGATTTTGACAAGTGTCCAGTGTAAAGGTCACAGAGTGTATAAATGTTACCTGCGAAGACAACAAGGAAGTGTAAAAGGTCCATGTTGTATTAGCACCACAGATAACTTTGTCACAGAAGTATCGAGCAAGGCGTCCCAGGCCTTACTGAGTCTCATCCTCCCCTGAGTCCCCTCCCATCCCCGTCCCTAAGGGGCTTTGTTAGGGACTGGTGGAAGAGGTGGGACAAATCTATTACATAAGTTTACTTAGATACAATTTACACACGCATAATTACACAAGTTTTGCTTTATTACAATTCTCTAACATAGAATACATGAGTAATTACCTAGGATAAACCCCATGAAAAGAAGTCGGGCATAGTGATAATATCCTTTCGTACATTCTTTCTAGATCTAAATTTACCCAACTTAATTACATTATTTCCAGGTCTTTCTTGATCATATGCCATCAGTACCATATTTACACCTCATTTATGCCTGTCTTTCACTTGTATGATATACACCAATCAAGTCTCCCCTCAAGAGTATGAAGGTTGAAGGCTCTCAGTCTATGTTCCTATGAGATTCTTTATACAGTCGATTAATTCTTCAATTTTTCTCTTCTTGTTTTGCAATGAATTTATACGTGCCCTGTGGTATGGAGACCAGAACTGCGTTATATAATCCAAATGAAACCTTTTTAATGAAATGTAGAGTTGTACCAACGACCCCGATGAAAAGAAGTCACTTTGACTTTTTTTCGGTTATCCTTGGTAATCTACACATATGCTGCTATGTATTTATTTATTTATTTATTTGAACATGATACATAGAAGTACAAGGAAATACAGTGGTTAAGTGTAACATGCCAAAGCCCCTTGTATGCAGAGCATTATGGGCAGGCTTAAAATTAACTTAAGATTAACTAAGCAATAATATAGTCAGTGGTAAACATTGTTGTGGTATAAACCTTGGTAATAAATACCGACAAGTTGGTTTAGAAAGACACGTAAGCAAACACTATAACATATTTATTAGAAAACGTTTCGGTCCTGGGACCTTGATCACTTCTAACATACAGAGGTAGAAAGACATTATATATATAGGCGGAGAGTGAGATGTGACGCACGAAATGCCTCTAACAGAGACGATGTAAGGTACGCCTGTGTCCTCCACATTATTATAATCAAGGGGAAGCGCTAAACCCGGAGGATTATACAGCGCCTGGGGGGGATGTGGAAGGCATTCAGTCTTAATTCGGGGAACTGGTGCACAGATCCAATTCCCTAAATCAAGAGCCCCTCACCAACATCAAGGAACCTTCCTTGAGGGGCCACAGAGACTCCACAGGGCATTTGATGAATTGGAATGAGGCACAACTCGCTCTCACCGAACCAGACCTCAGACGCCGACGGTGCCTAGAAGCCTCACTAATCGTCGTCACCGACACTATAGAACGCAACACTGGAAACTACAAAATTTCAAAAACATTGGCATACATGATACTTAAGCAGCACCAACCCAACAACACAGGAGTCACATGATTTCATCGTCTACCCGTCCTCATCATAGGTAGAGGTTGTTTTGATAAAGACCTGCCTCGCATGAGCCAGTAGGCCTTCTGCAGTGTTCCTCCATTCTTATGTTCTTATGACATTCCTCAGGTCACGTGCGTCACATCTCACTCTCCGCCTATATATATAATGTCTTTCTACCTCTGTATGTTAGAAGTGATCAAGGTCCCAGGACCGAAACGTTTTCTAATAAATATGTTATAGTGTTTGCTTACGTGTCTTTCTAAACCAAATATTGTTGTAAATAACAAAAAGGCACAATACCGTGACTGGAACGATACACAAATAACCCGCACATAAAAGACAGACAGTTAACAATTAAGCACAAATGAGTATTTCAAAGACAGGTCATATGGTCATTTACTGTGTTGCTGTGCATGCAGTAGAATGGAGTATTCTGTTAGATAATGTAATTAAAAATAACAAAGTTTGATTGGGTCACAGGTTAAACATTTATGAGATACAGTTATTCAGTATTTATTTAGTTGTGAGTGAGTAAGTGATTTTCAAGAAGAGACTTGAATTTATAAACAGTGTTTCTTTTATATTCACAGGTAATGAATTCCAGATTTTTGGACCTTTTATGTGCATTGAGTTTTTGCATAGTGTGAGATGGACACGAGGAATATCAAAGAGTGATCTGTGCCTTGTGTTATGGTCATGTGTTCTGTTGAGGTTGGTAAAGAGACGTTTGAGGGGAGGGTTTATATCCAAGTTAAGTGTTCTAAGTATGTAGTAGGTACAATAATAAGTATGGATGTTTTGTATGGTGAGTAGGTTTAGAGTTTTGAATATTGGTGGAGTGTGCCGCCTATAGTGGGAATTTGTTATCATTCTGACTGCAGCCTTTTGTTGGGTAATTAATGGTCTGAGATAGTTTATTGTTGTTGAGCCCCATGCACAAATTCCATAGGTGAGATAGGGGTAAATAAGTGAGTGATATAGGGCCAGGAGAGCTGACTGTGGAACAGTACCGTATCTTCGATAATATGCTTACGGTCTTGGAAATTTTCTTGGAAATTTGTTGTATATGTGTTTGAAATTTGAGTCTGTTATCAAGGTGGATTCCTAAGAATTTTCCCTCTGTGAGCTTTGTGATAGAAGATCCGTTTATCATTATGTTAAGAGGGACATCTGTAGCTCTGTTTCCAAACTGAATGAAGCAGGTTTTGTCAATGTTGAGAATAAGTTTGTTAGTCCTCATCCAGGTAGATATTTTCTGTAATTCGGTATTCACAGTATTGGCTAGCATGACTGGGCTCGGGTGAGAGAAGACCTGGAGAGAGTTCCGGGGGTCAACGCCCCCGCGGCCCGGTCTGTGAACAGGCCTCCTGGTGGATCAGAGCCTGATCAACCAGGCTGTTGCTGCTGGCTGCACGCAAACCAACGTACGAGCCACAGCCCGGCTGGAACCTCAATTATGTTGTGATCTGAGTATATTGTTTTTGATATGGTGATATTTCTTATCAGATCATCATTGTTGGTGAAGATGAGGTCTAGTGTATTCTCCAGTCTAGTAGGCTCTATTATTTGCTGGTTTAAATTGAATTTTGTGCAGAGATTTAAAAGCTCGCGTGAGTGTGAGTTTTCATCAGAGCTGCCTCCTGGTGTTATTACTGCAACAATATTATTTGCTATATTCCTCCATTTTAGGTGCCTTAAGTTGAAATCCCCCAGGAGCAAGATGTTGGGTGCAGGAGCTGGAAGGTTTTCCAGACAGTGGTCAATTTTTAACAGCTGTTCCTGGAATTGCTGGGATGTTGCATCCGGAGGCTTGTAGACTATCACAATGACTAGGTTTTGGTTCTCGACCTTTACTGCTAAAACTTCCACTACATCATTTGAGGCATTTAGCAGTTCTGTGCAAACAAGTGACTCTGCAATGTAACACCCCCCCCCCCTTTTGCCTGATCACTCTGTCACATCTGTATAGGTTGTAACCTCACGTACGAGCCACAGCCCGGCTGGTCAGGAACCGACTTTAGGTGCTTGTCCAGTGCCAGCTTGAAGACTGCCAGGGGTCTGTTGGTAATCCCCCTTATGTATGCTGGGAGGCAGTTGAACAGTCTCGGGCCCCTGACACTTATTGTATGGTCTCTTAACGTGCTAGTGACACCCCTGCTTTTCATTGAGGGGATGTTGCATCGTTTGCCAAGTCTTTTGCTTTCGTAGTGATAATTTTCGTGTGCAAGTTCGGTATTAGTCCCTCTAGGATTTTCCAGGTGTATATAATC
Source organism: Cherax quadricarinatus (assembly GCF_038502225.1). Taxonomy (NCBI): domain Eukaryota; kingdom Metazoa; phylum Arthropoda; class Malacostraca; order Decapoda; family Parastacidae; genus Cherax; species Cherax quadricarinatus. The sequence continues at coordinate 19,889,940 of NC_091326.1, read as the reverse complement.
ATGTATCTCTCCCGCCTGCGTTCCAGGGAATACAGGTTCAGGAACCTCAAGCGCTCCCAGTAATTGAGGTGTTTTATCTCCGTTATGCGCGCCGTGAAGGTTCTCTGTACATTTTCTAGGTCAGCAATTTCACCTGCCTTGGAAGGTGCTGTTAGTGTGCAGCAATATTCCAGCCTAGATAGAACAAGTGACCTGAAGAGTGTCATCATGGGCTTGGCCTCCCTAGTTTTGAAGGTTCTCATTATCCATCCTGTCAGACGTATGTAGTGTCATCTGAAAATAGTGTGTTTGAGTAGTTGCAATGCATTTGGTAAGATAAGATAAGATTTCGTTCGGATTTCTAACCCCGGGGGGTTAGCCACCCAGGATAACCTAAGAAAGTCAGTGCGTCATCGAGGACTGTCTAACTTACTTCCATTGGGGTCCTTAATCTTGTCCCCCAGGATGCGACCCACACCAGTCGACTAACACCCAGGTACCTATTTGCTGCTAGGTGAACAGGACAACAGGTGTAAGGAAACATGTTGAAATGTTTCCACCCACCGGGAATCGAACCCAGGCCCTCCGTGTGTGAAGCGGGAGCTTTAGCCACCAGGCCGCCAGGCTGGTCATTTATGTAAACGAGAAAGAGAAGAGGGCCAAGGACACTTCCCTGTGGGACACCAACTGTATTTGGCTGTGTGGAAGAGTTTGCTCCATTTGTGTACACATATTGGCTTCTGTTGCTGAGGCATGACTTTAGTTAGTTGAGGGAGTGCCCTCTTATACCATAGTGCGACAATTTTGTGTGGAGCAAGTCGTGGTCAACTGTATCAAAAGCTTTACATAAATCATTGAAGATTCCCAGTGGGACTTCTTTTTTCTCTAGTGCAGTGTATATTTGTTTTAGCATGAGTATAATAGCATCTGTGGAAATTATTTAATTTCCGAAGCTATAGTGCCTAATAAGTGTTTAATGTGTTGATTTGGGTCAAAATGTATTTGTATTTTGAATGGAACCAACTGGGTTCCCGCTGCGCATGCGCAGACGTGCGGGGGTATAGGTCGAACTGGGGCACGGGAGGCGGGAGTGTTTTGAATGGAGTGAGGAGGCTGGGAAAGCATGGAACCAGGAAATTGGCGTTCACGGCGGCTTAAGGATTAATATAGGCCTCATTTCATAATAGGAAGTGTCGTAACTGTTCCTGGTGGAGAGTGAGGGAACGTGATTTACAGGACCACCGTAATAAAGTGGTAAAATGAGTGAATAAGGGTAGGACCGGGTGACTGGCGCGTCGCCATGGACTGTGTCCCGGGGAAAATTACCCTTGGTTTAATCACTCATCGATCTCAGATCTTAATGGAGTGATCTCTAATGTGTATAATAATTATGAGACATTAAATCGTCTTGTAAATTGTAATGTAATTAATGATAATAACGCTAAGTTAAGAGAATGCGTGAAGTGAAATAAGTCGCCTTGCTACCTGGAGTTTATCTGGAGAGAGTTTCGGGGGTCAACGCCCCCGCGGCCCGGTCTGTGACCAGGCCTCCTGGTGGATCAGCGCCTGATCAACGAGTGAACACGCTAGACCACGTTGTTCCCGTCACGAGGAAAGTGAAGTTCATGGAATCACGACTTCTAAACCGGGACAAACCAACGGATACCTCGTCCTGCTGGAATAAGAACCGTGTCGGTGTAGCAGGACATCGAAAAGAGATGGTGAATGGAGGAAATAAGGAGCATCCATCACCCACAGTTAAGTAACCTTTCTAGTTATAGCAGACTGATACTGGCCAGTTAGGTATGTTTTAATTGGATAGGTTATGGGTGATCCAGCCACATCAAGTGACCACCAGAGAATATCTGGTAGGTGGTGGGATTATGTACAAGTGGTTTTTCCTTGATGGGTATATCCATGTGTAACCTACCCCCCCCCTTCATTCAGTTAAACTAATATAATCTATACAGTCCACAATTAATTAGTAGCGCCGTACTTGAGGGTGCTACCCAATTTATACTGATCTCGGATAGATATGGATAAGATTGTGAGGGTCGAGGGGCCACCTGCAGTGACCAGAGGTGGATAAGTTTTCTCACATGTGTACATGGGTGACTATGGTAAATAATATCGTTGTTGTCTCCCAAGGAGATTACTCGTATGCATGTAATGTTGAGGTATGTACAAGTAATCACTCCTATAAAATTTTCCATATCTGCCCGCTGGTCCTTCCTGAACCGGATGCAATCAGTGAAAAATTAATTGAATTAATTACTTAATAATTAAGTGACTGATTGAAGAAAGTGGGTATAGGGTACACAAATTTAATCGGTCGTGTAGTGGATGATAATTAGCCCAATTAATTACTAGCACATGGGTGGCTAGGATTTATACAAGTGCAAGAATTACTCACACAAAGTGTCTACTTAAGTCGTATAATTGGTGATTATTAATTCTCTAACCATGGCTGGGTCTGAGGAAGTTAGTGCGACTGGCAAGTCCATGGATGCCAAAGCAAAGAAAGCGTCACTACAAGCTCGGAAGGGTCATGTTACTAAATCATACAACAAGTGTATGGAGTTAATGAGACAAGAAACGGTAAACCCTGATGTATTAAAGCTACACCTAGATGCCTTAGAAAGTAGATATGAGTCATATAAATTGTGGTACAAGGACTGTGAGAGCGATCTTCTGGTGAATTGTGCAGATGATGCTGAAAGGGAGCGGCTGCTGGATCAATATTATGAAGTGGACGACAACATTGTGTCCTGCAAAACTAAGGCTTTAGAGAAGGTAAAGGGTGTAGACAATGTTGTTGGTCAACCTAGTAAGGAAAATCAGAGGTGTCTACCAAAACTCCCAGAATTATGCATGCCTGTGTTTAATCCGGGAGAAAACTGGGAGGAGTTTTGGTCTATCTTTAAAGCAGTCATACATGATAGGAGTGATCTTGCAAGTGTTACCAAATTATGCTATTTAAAGGGACAAGTAAGGGGAGATGCGCATGTTCTCATACAAGCATTCCCAAATGTAGATGACTCCTATAGTGAGGCAGTTGACTTGTTGGAGGCCACTTACGGTAACTTGGAGCAACGTAGGCTGGATCTAGTAGCTAATTTGGCTAGTTTGAAGACTCCAGATCACAACCGCAACAGCTTACAGCAATTTAGGATCAAACTAAAAAGCACTCTTAAGACCTTGAGTAATAAATATGATCTGGAGGGAGCAGAGTGGTTGTTGAGTGCCTTGATTCAGAATAAACTGAACCACAAGACAGTAGAGTGGCTATCTAACAGATATCACAAGGGTCACTTCGGATTGGAAGAAATAAGAGTGGGCCTGCAGGAGCTAATTGTCCAACTGCAGACCAGCCAACCCATTACCTCTAGGAATACCACGTCTACAGACCCCAGTGCACCTGTCAAGTTCCACAAAAGGAAACTTGATCCCAATATCAATAATCATAAGTCACCTACTAAACGGGGTTACGTAGGCACATATCAAGTGACAGGGGGCAGTTATAGTGGTTCTCCACATCAAAGCAAAAGGAGGAAGTACCACAATAAGGATACCCCAGTTGATAAGAGGTCAGGCAAAGAAAGGAGAGATTGTATCTTCTGCAACGGTACTCATTTCTCTAAGAACTGTAATGCCTATAATTCATGGGATGTGTTGTGATAGAAACACAGGCCTTATCTCTAGGCTTTATTGAACATAGAATCTTCATAGTACTTCTGCAACAACAAAATATAATGACTAGTACATCTAATAATGGCTTCTACAGGGATGGTGATGTCTTGCATATGTCAAGAGAAAAGTTATAACTACAGGCCACATATTTAAACTCACCATGTAATCTGCATCACTGATAAATGGATATAGTAGGAGAGAATCACACACCATGTGTTGGCGCCCATGACACACACCAAACTGTTGTTGTTGTTAAGGGCCCCAAGAGGTGGTGCAGTATTATCCTGCTGCTGCTCCCCACAGGACCAGTATCACTACAATCTCCCCCTTCTAAAATATCAGAGACAGTAATCTCCCAAACTGTTAGGTGGGCGACGTACACGTCCCGACCTTCGTAGCCCTTGAGCCTCTTCACCAAGTTCGATATTTTCCAGCGGGGTTTGATTAACTGCTGGAGCAGAATCCTCTATTTCCATAGGGGTAGTCTCAAGGGGCTTTCCAGGAGAAAACGAAGCATCTTTCACATCTATTGGTGTATCTTGAGATTCCACACTAATAGGGATTTCAACTGGGGCTAAATGTCTTGTAGATACTGTAGTCTCTTCACCATTTTGGTAGCGAATGTGGGCATAATGTGGATTAGCTTGCAGGAGCTCTACCTCTTCCACTAAAGGATCCGTCTTGTTCATTCTACGGTGACTCTTCAGGAGAACGGGTCCAGGATGACATAACCAAGTGGGCACGGAGGCTCCCGTAGAGGAACGACGTGAATAGTTGAGGAGTCTTTCATGAGGGGTTGCATTAGTAGCTGTGCACAGCAGTGATCTAATAGAGTGAAGAGCATCAGGTAGGACAGTTTGCCAGTGTTGAACAGGTAGATTGCGCGACTTCAATGTCATTGTAACTGCCTTCCATATAGTACCATTGAACCGCTCCACTTGACCATTGCCTTGAGGGTTGTAGCTTGTTGTTCTGCTGCAGGCAATACCTTTGCTAGCCAAAAACTCCTGAAGTTCGTTACTCATGAACGAGGATCCCCTGTCTGAATGGATATAAGCTGGCATACCAAAAATAGAGAACAACTGTGAAAGACAACTAATAACAGTTGAAGCAGCCATATTTGCACAGGGGAATACAAAGGAAAACCTTGAATATTCATCTACTATGTTAAGGAAATACCTATTCTGATTTGTGCTTGGTAGAGGTCCTTTGAAATCTATATTCAATCTTTCGAAAGGCTGGGTGGATTTTATGAGATGAGTCTTCTCTGGCTGATGAAAGTTTGGCTTGCACTCTGCACATACTCTGCATGCTCTGATCACTTGTCGCACATCTTCCACTGAGTAGGGCATGTTCTTTGATTTGACAAAATGGTACAGGCGTGTAACTCCTGGGTGACACAAAGCCTTGTGGAGAGCTGAGAGTGATTGCAAATCATGACATGCTGCTCCACAGTGGGACCTAGAGAATGCATCAGGTGAGATGTTCTCTTGACCCGGTCGGTACAGAATATCAAAGTCATAACACGATAGTTCCATCCTCCAGCGTAATATCTTGTCATTCTTTATCCTACTTTTGTGCTTCTTGTCGAACATATACATCACGGACCGTTGGTCAGTCCTTATGGTGAAATGTCTACCAGTTAAATAATGCCTCCAGTGGCGAACTGCTTCTATGATGGCCTGGGCTTCCTTTTCTACAGCAGCATAACATTTCTCTGATCCTTGAAAAGTTCTCGAAAAGAAGGCTACTGGTCGTCCTGCCTGAGATAAGACTGCAGCAATGGCAATGTCAGATGCATCCGTTTCCACTTCGAATGGTAGGGACTCATCAATGGCTTGAACTACTGAGTTTTCAATGTCCTGTTTGAGAGTATGGAAAGCGGCTTCTGCTTCCTTTGTCACAGGAAATGTGGTAGCACTCAATGGGCGGACTTTACTTGAATAGTTGTAGATCCATTGTGAGTAATAAGCAAAGAGACCAAGAGTTCTTCGGAGTGACTTTTTGTCTTGAGGCATTGGAAGTTCCCGTAGAGGTCGTAGTCGTTCAGGGTCTGGGAATATTGAACCTCCTTCCACTACATAACCAAGGATGCTAAGCCTTTTAGTTGAAAAAGTGCACTTTTCCTCATTGTAACTGATATTTTTCTTCTTGGCGGCTTCCAAAAACTTATCAAGGTTTGCATCATGTTCCTCCTGGGTCTTGCCACAAATGGTAACATTATCTAAATACGCGTAAGTTCCCATGAGTTGCTCTTCCTGAATGAGTGAATCCATAATTCGTTGGAAGCAGGCTACCCCATTGGTGACTCCAAAAGGGACTCTGGTAAACTGATACAGGCCATCACTAGCCTGAAACGCTGTGTATGGTTTATCTTCATTCCTTATAAGGACTTGATGATAGGCACTCTGTAGATCAATTGTGCTAAACACATAGTACTGAGCAATTTTGTTCACTGTATCGTCAATTCGAGGTAGAGGGTACCCATCAAGAAGTGTAAATTTGTTGATTGTCTCAGAGTAATCGATAGCCAGTCTCCGTTTCCTATAACCATCTTTAACAACAACAACCTGTGCACGCCAAGGGGAATCACTCGGTTCTATAATACCCTCCTTCAGCAGCCTCTGAGTTTCTTTCTCAATGAACATCCGATCCTCATAAGAATAGCGGCGTGACTTAGCTGATATAGGATGGCAATCCGCGGTAAGATTTGCAAACAGCTTTGGTGGGTCTACCCTTAAAGTGCTAAGTCCACAGACAACAAGAGGAGGCAGTTCACCTCCATATGTTAAGGTGACACTACCATGCAGCTTCTGAAAGTCCTGACCAAGGATAACATCAGAGCACAGTTGTGGCAGAATAGCTAAATGTACATCTTGATAATCTTTTCCATTAACTCTGAGATTTACCTTACAAAACCCTAAGGTCTGAATAGAGAGAGATGTTGATGCCATGGAAACGGTACCTGATGAGTGATGTAGAGTCAAGGAGAGCCGTTTAACTAAGTCAAGGTTGATGAAACTCTCTGAGCTGCCACTATCAATAAGACCATCTACTTCTGTTCCTTTGATGAATACTTTCACAACTGCCTTTGACAGTGAATTTGGAGTAGCCGCAGAAGTCACTGTTGCTAGAGTCGCATGATCACTGGAATGTGTGGAGGCACTAGCTCTTGTTGATGCATTAGCACGACATACTTTAGCAAAGTGACCTTTCTTGTGGCATTTACGGCACATTGCTTCACGAGCAGGACACTTTGGACGTGGATGTCTTGAAAAACCACAAAAGAAACACACCGTACCTGCTGCTGCTGTCACTGAGGCAGGTTCCACAGTAACTTCATTGCAAGAGTCTTGGTCAGGAATTGCAGCACTTACCACTCGAGAAGGCTGAGTGGTACTGTATACTTCAGAATTCTTCTCGGCTGAATCTAGAGCTCTTGCCTGGTCAAAGGCAGCGGCTAAGTCGAGAGTTTTATTCTCCAATAAACGCTGCCTTATTATTGGTGATTGCAGGCCACTGATAAAAGCATCCCTGATGGACTCTTCACAATACTGAGCAGCTGTCACTGCTTGGAAGTGACAGTCCTTACCTAAAATTTTCAGTGCTTGAAAGTATTCCTCTAAGGATTCATCAATCTGCTGGCGGCGAGTTGCAAGGCGATAGCGTGCAAAGATTTCATTTGTAGGTTTAATATACTGAGACTTGAGGGTTTTGATAGCATCTTCGTAGGTATTACACTCAGAAATAGCCTCATATATCTTAGGTGACACAAAATTGATGAGCAGACTTAGTTTATCTAGATCTTCTTTAGGAAGGGCTCCCAAGAAGTTTTCGAAAGTCTTAAACCAGTGCTTCCATTCCTGAGCAGCCGTTGATAAGCTGGGGTCACAGTCTAGCCTCTCAGGTTTCAGTAAACGCTCCATGTTGTGATGTAGTCTAGCTCAGGATCACCACCAGGTAGCCCAGGATTCTATGTTCAATAAATTGTTGTGATAGAAACACAGGCCTTATCTCTAGGCTTTATTGAACATAGAATCTTCATAGTACTTCTGCAACAACAAAATATAATGACTAGTACATCTAATAATGGCTTCTACAGGGATGGTGATGTCTTGCATATGTCAAGAGAAAAGTTATAACTACAGGCCACATATTTAAACTCACCATGTAATCTGCATCACTGATAAATGGATATAGTAGGAGAGAATCACACACCATGTGTTGGCGCCCATGACACACACCAAACTGTTGTTGTTGTTAAGGGCCCCAAGAGGTGGTGCAGTATTATCCTGCTGCTGCTCCCCACAGGACCAGTATCACTACAGGATGTTAAAGTGGAAAGATTGGAAGAGCTTGCTAGATGTATCAGGTGTCTAGGAAATCATAATGTAAGGGATTGCCGTGCTAACTTGCACCATTGTTATCAGTGTAACAAGGGAAGACACCACGCGCATCTCCCCTTAAACTGTATTCGGGAAACCTGGATTCCACAAGGACGGCAAAGTGTAAAAAGGGTTATCAAGTCGTGTGTAATATGTCGCCGGGTGGATGCCAGAACCTACATGTACCCAGGTCCTCCACCATTGCCCAAGGAACGCGTGCAGTTGGTAAAACCATTTGATGTGACCGGAGTGGACTATAGTGGGCCTATCATTTTAACAAGTACTTCAGATGGTGTTCCCTTGAAGGTGTATGTAGTACCTGGAGAGAGTTCCGGTATGTATGTCTATTTACTTGTACAGCTACTAGGGCTGTTCATCTAGAAGTGGCTCAGGACTTGTCTGCAGAACAGTTCATACAGCTGTTTCGGAAATTTGCAGCTAGGAGATCCTGTCCAAGATTGATAATCTCAGATAATGCCACCAATTTTGTAGCGGGTGCTCAACACTTGATGGAATTAAATAAGAGTGATGATGTACAGTCTTTGTTGACCCAGCGAGGGTGTGTCTGGAAATTTATTACTCCCAGAGCCCCTTGGCAGGGAGGACTGTACGAAAGAATGATAGGTACAGTGAAAAGATGTCTTTGTAAGGTGCTACAAAGGAAGAGAATTAATTTGGAGGAATTCTGTGCAGTGTTGGTGGAGGCAGAGAATCGGGTAAACAATCGCCCTCTGTCATACATGAGCGACACTCCTAACACGGAGATCCTGACTCCCTCTCACCTAATATGCGGACGAAGGTTAGAAGCTGCACCTATCTATAGACCACTACAGACCACTACCCTACCTTCCTCCTGACAAACATTAGTAAACCACCACTTGAATTCAACAAAGTCTCATTTAGACTCCATGACGAGGCCTCAATAAGGAAGTTCACAGCTGACCTAGAGATTGTTGACTGGCCTACAGAATTCTCCAAGGCCAATGGTACTGATGACTGGACAGACATTTTTCTTAACAAATTACTTAGACTATACAACAAACATTGTCCTATAAAAACGAAACAGATCACAAACAAATGGCTTGGTTGCCCATGGCTAACCAGTACCATTCTGAAATCCATTGACAAGAAACACCAATATGAAAAGCAATATAGACAGGGCTTAATACACAAGGATATTCTTAAACACTATTCATCAGTTCTCACCAAAGTAATAAAGAAAGCCAAACAACTATACTGCTCCAGTAGATTCACAGACACTAGAGGAGATATAAAAAAGACCTGGAAAACACTCTCTCAGATTCTAGGGACCCACAAACTGAAAAAAACAAGAATATTGTCCTAACTAAACCTAATGAAACACCACTACATCCCACTGACACAGCTAACAAGATAAACGACTTCTTCTCAACCATAGGATCTAATCTCGCCAATAAAATCCCACATACCAATGCCCATGCCGGGGACTACCTAGATGGGAATTTCGCAAATTCCTTCTATCTTGCACCAACTGAGCCCTCGGAAGTCACCGAGATTATAAAGTCACTTAAAAACAACTCAGGGAGTCTGTCTAATGTCCCACCATTACTGTACAAGCGAGCGGCTCATATCCTTTCGCATGCTATTTCATTACTTTTTAACAAGTCACTAGAAACTAGCACCTTCCCGAAACTACTCAAGATGGCAAGGGTTACACCAATACATAAAGATGGTGACCCTACAGACTTAAACAACTATAGGCCAATATCAAACTTACCATTGCTATCCAAAATCTTTGAGAAAGCAGCACTAAAAGCTAGCCAGAACAAGCTAATGCAGCCTGCAGTTATAGCTGTCCTAAGGCCCAGCATGTCTATGTATATGTCCTACAGTGCTGCTGGCATACCAGTGTTTCCTGTAGTGGCTTAGTTAAGAACAATTTAACGAGCATTGCAGTACTGACATTTTAAGTGGGACATGCCAGAGGTTCACTTATAAACATAGTAAGTTTGTGGTGATTGGCTCGTACACAGTGAACATTCATCTGTCATACTTGTGCTAGAAGTGTTAAGTGCTGCTTTCCCCAACAGTTAATTGTCATTTGTAAGCCTGTATTAAGACTTTAAAAGGCTCAGAGTGTACTTCAGTGTAGTGACTCCTTACATTTGATAAATCAGTGTAATACATGCTCTGCTCAGTGTAACTGAACTATTAAATACGGTTACATAATTAAATTGCTTGTCCTAGTGTCATTGCTGTGTTTTCTAATACATTTTCTCGTTCAGACTGAAACTTTACTGCTAAATTCCCAGTAATATTTCAAATTGCAGTGTTCATCTGTGGTGTGAGTGTGTAACTTATGCTTTGTATTTTTACTGTGAACACGCTTACTCCTGCATAATGTTCAGTTTCATGAATACTTTCTTACTTGAGTAATTCGGTTACCTTTCAACTGTGTTAAGCAAGAGTCAGCCTGTTAACGTCTATGTTCCTTGCCATCTCATCTAGTGGGTTTAGCGCCTAGTTAAAATTGTAATGGTAACAATTTGCAATCATTATACTTCTAGTTATACATTGTGTAAATTGTTTTAGACTATTTGATCAACTGGATTGTAGTGTTTAGCTTCTGATACACCAATTTAATGACTGCAGACACGCACTGACACATAATAAACACATTAAAACGCTGGTACCTCTCCAGAAGCTGGGCCTAGTGTGTGACCTTGAGAAGTTGAGTGTGTTTATTACGGCCAGCGGTGTACCACTCTCACCTATATTTACATCAACACAAGTGTGTTCTAAGTGATAAGGTGTACACTTGGTGTACTTGGTAACACTTGTCATACATAGTAACGCGTGTGTAAGTGAGATTGTTTAGGTACTGGTTCATCTATCTACAGCTGCACACTTATGCTTGCATACATGTATAACATAGTAACGTGTGAGTTACCCAGGATGGACCAAGGAAGTCAACCAGAGTGATTTATCTCATTGTCATTGTAACATTACCTATTTTTTTTTTTTTTTTTTTTTTTTTTTTTTTTTTTTTTTTTTTTTTTTTTTTTTTAGTAATACTGTTTACAATCTATGGTTGGGGTAAGAGGTTGTCTTCAGCATTCATTGTGATGTCTGCTATATTATTATTTCAGTGAGGTACATTAGGTGGCAGTAGCCTGAACTAACTCAAGTGGAAGTTATCATTGAATTTGAACCTCTTGTTTAATGTGATGTATGTCAGAATTCTAATTTTATGCTCAATATTACCTACTTTCTCTCTCTCTCTCTCTCTCTCTTTTCATCTTTGTAATTTGTGATAAGGTGTAAGACCTCGCCTGTACCATCCATTATATCATTATATGTACCATATTATTAACACACATACAAGAGGTCTCTGAGTGTGTTTTTGGTGGGGTGTGTGTCGTATTGAGTGGTGGTGGTCTGGGTTGAGTATGGTTGGAGGTGTTCATTGAACTTGAGCACTTGTGTCTTGTGATCTATTTTGGACTTCTGACTTTGTAGTGAATATTTGCTCTTACATTTGCTCTTCCAAATGCAAATGGACTTCTGACTTTGTAGTGAATATTTGCTCTTGCATTTGCTCTTGCATTTGCTCATCTTGCATTTGCTCTTCCATTGCAGTGTCTGCAATGGAAGACACTGTCATGCAGATTCGGGTGTCATCTGCAAAGGAAGACAAGGTGCTGTGGCTGACTGTTGATGACTGGACAGACATTTTTCTTACCAAATTACTTAGACTATACAACAAACATTGTCCTATAAAAACGAAACAGATCACAAACAAACGGCTTGGTTGCCCATGGCTAACCAGCACCATTCTGAAATCCATTGATAAGAAACACCAATATGATAAGCAATATAGACAGGGCTTAATACACAAAGATATTCTTAAACACTATTCATCAGTCCTCACCAAAGTAATAAAGAAAGCCAAACAACTATAGATTCACTGACACAAGAGGAGATATAAAAAAGACCTGGAAAACACTCTCTCAGATTCTAGGGACCCACAAACTGAAAAAAAAACAAGAATATTCCCCTAACTAAACCTAATGAAACACCACTGCATCCCAATGGCACAGCTAACAAGATAAACGACTTCTTCTGAACCATAGGTTCTAATCTCGAAAATAAAATCCCACGCACCAATGCCCATGCCGGGGACTACCTAGATGGGAATTTCCCAAATTCCTTCTATCTTGTTCCAACTGAGCCCATGGAAGTCACCGAGATTATAAAGTCACTTAAAAATAACTCGGGGAATCTGTCTCATGTCCCACCATTATTGTACAAGAGAGCGGCCCATGTCCTCTCGCATGCTATCTCATTACTTTTTAACAAGTCACTAGAAACTAGCACCTTCCCGAAACTACTCAAGACGGCAAGGGTTACACCAATACATAAAGGTGGTGACCCTACAGATTTAAACAACTATAGGCCAATATCAAACTTACCATTGCTATCCAAAATCTTTGAGAAACTCGTGCACAGGAGACTATATTCATTTATAACGGCACAAAACATACTCAACCCCTGCCAATTTGGATTCAGGAAAAATAAAAGCACTAACGATGCAATCATAAAAATGCTAGATCTGCTTTACACAGCATTGGAAAATAAGGAATATCCACTAGGAATTTTTATTGACCTAAGAAAAGCTTTTGACACAGTAGACCACGGCATCCTACTCCACAAACTTGACCATTATGTATAAGAGGCCATGCGCTTGCATATTTCAAATCTTACCTTACTAATAGGTATCAGTATGTCACCATTAAAGACACAGCATCAACAACACGGCCACTTAATACTGGAGTTCCGCAGGGAAGTGTCCTTGGTCCCCTGCTCTTCCTCATATACATCAATGATCTTCCAAACGTATCTCAACACCTGAACCCCATTCTCTTTGCTGACGACACGACTTATGTCATCTCTCACCCTAATCTTGCCACCCTCAACACCATTGTTAATGAGGAGCTGATCAAAATATCGACTTGGATGACAGCCAATAAACTTACGCTTAACACTGACAAAACCTACTACATTATGTTTGGTAGCAGAGCAGGAGATGCGCAAATTAACATTAAGATCGACAACACTCTAATTGCCAGGCATAATGAGGGCAAATTCCTAGGCCTATACCTCGACAACAACCTGAACTTCAGCACCCATATCCAACACATAACCAAAAAAGTATCCAAAACGGTTGGGATCCTCTCCAAGATACGATACTACGTGCCGCAAACTGCCCTTCTCACACTATACCATTCACTTATATATCCATACCTCACCTATGCTATCTGTGCTTGGGGTTCCACTGCAGCAACACACCTAAAGCCAATAATAACCCAACAAAAAGCTGCAGTAAGAATAATCGCTAAATCCCATCCTTGGCAACACCCCCCCCCCCCCACTCTTCATAGATCTAAACTTACTCCCTGTTCAGTACATCCACACTTACTACTGTGCAATCTACATCTACAGGACCTTAAATTCCAATATTAACCTTGACCTAAAACGCTTTCTTGATAGTTGCGACAGAACCCACAGGCACAACACCAGACACAAACATCTCTATGACATTCCCCGTGTCCGACTAAACCTTTACAAAAATTCAATGTATGTCAAAGGCCCTAAAATCTGGAACACCCTACCTGAAAATTCTAAAACTGCAGACACATTCATCACCTTCAAAACTACCATCAGAAAACATCTTATCTCCCTGATACACCCTGTCAACTAATTACACGAATACCACCTGGTGGTTAACACTTACACTCACTCACCCATTTGACCATAAACAGAAATATCAATCTCAATCTCAAAATAATGAATCTTAACTAGTCATAAGTTGGCCTGTGATACTCCAATACTGAAACTATGTATAGTGCCAAAACAAAAGCATTCACATTGTTAAACTCACAACTAGTATTTAGTCACTAAGCCATAATACCAACTAACCTCATAACTTTGTAATATTTTAAACTTAAGATTTATTTTAAGTCTGCCCGAAATGCCTAGCCATGCTAGGTGTTCTAGTGGTACACTCTGTAATTATTATTTTACTACATGTAAACCACACAATAACCAAATTCTGTAAACTCAGCATTGTAATCCTTATAGAGAATAAATTTTGAATTTGAATTGAATATTTAAATCTGCCATAGCAACACTCATCCCCAAACCTGGCAAGGACCCGACTGACCCAAGAAACTACAGACCCATCAGTCTACTGGAAACCCTTGGGAAGACATTTGAAAGACTCATCAATCACAGACTAAGGACGCACCTAGAGACAAACCACCTACTGGCTGACCAATAATTTGGCTTCCGCCAACACCGCTCTACGCAGGCAGCTCTCAAAATTATCCTGAACTACATTCAAATCAATAAGGCACAAGGCTGTGCAACGGCCCTGGTTGCTAAGGACGTGGAGAAAGCCTTCGACACGGTCTGGCACTCGGGGCTGAAGTACAAGCTGTGTAATCTTTTTGACCTTCCCCTGAATGTTAAAAAGCTACTGAGCAACTTCCTTGACGGCCGTACGATGCGAGTAAAGTTCAGGAACTATCTCTCTGACCCCTTCACCCTTCACGCCGCAGTTCCCCAAGGCTCTGTTCTTTCCCCCACCTTGTACATCCTTTACACAAACGACATCCCCGACCTTGCACACCACAACACACTCAACACTGGCTTACGCAGACGACATCACACAACTCACCACACACGAACGCTGCAGATACCTCTCACTCAGAACTCAACGTGAGGTGGACAGGATAAGTGCTTGGGAGATCCTGTGGCGAATCAAAACAAATGCCGCCAAATAAAAAATAAGTAAGTTTATTCAGGTATACACAAATACAGTTACATAGAATTATCATACATAGCAGCATATGTGTAGAGATCCTAAGATAACCCAAAAAAGTCAGACAGTGATTTATTTCCATTGGGGTTCTTTTACCTTATTATTATAATATAAAGGTTATAATATTTTCTTATTATTCTATAATGAAGATAACGTCTTATTATCATACTAAAAGACTATATACTACACGAGGGCCTTAATTATCTACTACACGAGGGTCATTAAGACTACAATACGAGTCATTACTAGGAATAAGGTAAAATTTACACGCATGTTAGCTAAAAAATAGAAAATCATTCCCCTCCCTTTCTGTAGCTACATTCATCAGACACCTTTTGGCACTCTTCTTGAACTGGTTCATGCTATGACTGGCTTTGACATGTGCGGGCAGTCTGTTCCATTTCTTTATTGCTGTACAATAAAAGGTGTTTGAAGCCTGGCCAATGACTGTGGGTACTACAAGTTGTGCTCCCTCCCCCTTGTACTATGATTGCTTTGGTTCCCAACCTTGACAAAATTGACAGCAAGATATTCTGGACACTGTTTGTGAGCAATTTTATAAACATGATTTAGCTTCAGTTGTTTTACTCTGTCTTCAACATTCAGCATATCCAACTGCTGTAATTCATTCTGGCCTACATGCTCTCTTGGTCCCAGCCCCAGGATGAATCTTACGATTTTGTTCTGGGTGATTTGCAGTCTATCTTTCAGTTTTTTTTTTTGTCAAGGCAGAGTACCATTAAGAGCAAGCGTAATCCATATGGCATTGTATAAGGGCTAGACATAGGGTCCTGCGAGCCTCTGTAGGTAGACACTGCTTGTCTATACAGGAACTGAAGCCATTCTCTTTGGCACGAAACATAAACTGAGAAGGGTAAATAATTTTAATGTTCAATGTAATGGGGAGCCCATCACTTTGGTTTCATCAGTAAAATATTTGGGAATCCCCTTTGACCCATGCATGTCAGGAGAATTGATAGGGAACAGTGTAGTAAAGAAAGCGAATGCCAAACTGAAGTTCCTGTATAGACAAGCACAGTGTCTACCTACTGAGGCTCGCAGGACCCTATGTCTAGCCCTTATACAATGCCATATGGATTACGCTTGCTCTTCTTGGTACTCTGCCTTGACAAAAAAACTGAAAGATAGACTGCAAATCACCCAGAACAAAATCGTAAGATTCATCCTGGGGCTGGGACCAAGAGAACATGTAGGCCAGGATGAATTACAGCAGTTGGATATGCTGAATGTTGAAGACAGAGTAAAACAACTGAAGCTAAATCATGTTTATAAAATTGCTCACAAACAATGTCCAGAATATCTTGCTGTCAATTTTGTCAAGGTTTGGAAACAAAAACGCGGGCTCAACATGGCCGACACGGCAGGTTGTGTAGCGGGCTAGCTGCGGGATTTTCAAGGTTAGCTCCTGGTCAAAGAGGCTGACCAGGTCCCTACTTAACAGAACTCAGTGTGAATGCTTTGAGAAGATACCAGAGCAGCGAACGGACATCCCAGTGCATCGTTTCAGCGTAAATAGTTGAAGTGTTGTGCAGTTTCAGAGGATTTGGTGTTGTCGAGTCAGGACCAGTCAGCGCCTCCCCCCTTCTCCGCTGGGGGGGAGGGGGAGGGCGTGTGTAGTAAACAGTGACCCTCTCATAACGCCTCACCCCTGCCCGTCTCCCCCGCCTCACCCACCCAACTCCCAGCGCCACCCCATCTGTAGAGGGTACTTCTCCCCTAACCCACGATGTCAGCGATGGCACTGCAGGGAGTGCCGGGCTCACAGGAACTTCCACTACAGGGACAGCATCGTGGAGTTCGACCGCGAGGCAGCTGTCAGGTGTGCCACAGGCAGTGTGTACTCAGTTCCTCAAGCTTCAACATCCGTGCACACGAGGGCCTGGGATCTTCAATCAACTTGGCGTCCACCAGGACGCTGACATGTCCCTAGGGGAGCTCTCCATCGGGCTGTTAACGGAGTCACTGGCTTCTTGGACCTCTTGGGGAGGGTCGATGGTGCTCGTGCAAGCAGCAGATCCCAGGGCAACTTGCTGCTGTTTGCAATGGCTGTCTACCGAGGAGAGACAGGCACCTAGCAACATCTGTTGTTGGGGCAATGGATGAATTCCCTGCTATGTTTGTTAACTGCTCATTACTCTGTAATTTGTCTATGATTGTAATCATGTGATAACGTGTTTATCATTCATTACCTTTGAAACTTGTCATGATTTTGACCAGCTCTACCTGGAGCTCATTACCTTTGTAAATTCTCATGATTAATGTGTTTATGATTCATTACCTTTGCAATTATTCATGAGTGTGACCAGCTCTACCTGGAGCTCATTACCTTTGTAACTTGGTCATGATTATGACCAGATCTAGTTCATTACCATTGTAACTTGCTCAGCTATCAAAACTTTGGAGTCCAGTCCCTGGACCAATTATGTACCTCTGTAATCTTTTGACTACCGCCCACAGGATGGGTATGGGGTGCATAATAAACATATTAAACTAAAAACTGGGAACCAAAGCAATCATAGTACTAGGGGGAGAGAGCACAACTTTGTAGTACCCACAGTCAGTGGCCAGGCTTCAAACACCTTTTATTGTACAGCAATAAAGGAATGGAACAGACTACCCGCACATGTCAAAGCCAGTCATAGCGTGAACCAGTTCAAGAAGAGTGCCAAAAGGTGTCTGATGAATGTAGCTACAGAAAGGGAGGTGAATGATTTTCTATTTTTTAGCTAACATACGTGTAAATTTTACCTTATTCCTTGTAATGACCCTCGTATTGTAGATAGTCTTAATGACCTTGGTGTAGCAGATAGTCTTTTTAGTATGATAATAAGATGTTATCTTCATTGTAGAATAATAAGAAAATATTATAACCTTTATACTATAATAATAAGGTAAAAGGACCCCAATGGAAATAAGTCACTGTCTGACTTTTTTGGGTTATCCTAGGTTCTCTACACATATGCTGCTATGTATGATAATTCTATGTAACTGTATTTGTGTATACCTGAATAAACTTACTTACTTACTAAACTTCAGTCTGGCATTCGCTTTCTTTACTACACTGTTCCCTATCAATTCTCCTGACATGCATGAGTCAAAGGGGATTCCCAGATATTTTACTGATGAAACCAAAGTGATGGGCTCCCCATTATACTGGACATTAAAATTATTTACCCTTCTCAGTTTATGTTTCGTACCGAAGAGAATGGCTTCAGTTTTCTCGAGGTATAATGATAGTTTGTTGTCTACTAACCATTTGCTGCAGGACTCCAGTTCCAGTGTTAAAACATTAGCTATATCTTGTGGGTCTTTACCTGACACCTACTTCTTCCCAAAAGGACGCCCGCCTCTACCTGTCCACCTCAGAACCACCACCACCACAAGAACACCCATCCCCAGAACACACAGCACCACAGTCCTAGGTGTAAACCTAGACTCCAGACTCAGACTACACACCCACATAAATGCCTAAAGAGCTATGGCCAGTTCTGCCCTAGGGCGACTGTACAAGCTCAGAGGTTCAAACCCAGACACCAAGCTCCATCTGTACAAGGCTCTCATCCGTCCTCTTCTCTCTTATACACCTCTCGGCTTTTCGCCGTCAAAACAAACGTCCAAAAGCTGCAGCGAATCCAGAATCGTGCTCTTCGGTGGGTGCTAGGAGTGAGGTGGGATGACTTTGCTACCAGCGAGTCTCTCCACGTTAGGACTGGCACTCCTGCATTGAATGTGTTCTGGAAGAAACTCAGCGACAGACAAATTGACCGACTCGAAACTTACCAAGACACCTGGACAAACTTCCTCGATGAAATCATCAGACGACCTGGAAACACTAAACCTATTCCAGTCCCTCTACAACGCTGACCCGCCTCCTCTCTGCACCTAAATTTATCCTCTAAAGTCTAAACCCTTTCTTGCCCTCTGCAGGTGTGGACCTTTAACGACGTCCTTTTGTTTTTTCGCCGACCACTGTGCCTCCCTCTCTCCACCACATGCATTCCGAGAGGCAGACTATAGCATACATAACCAGCTGTGACACGGCGCCACCGCCCATGTGCCCTTGCCTCCTACGCCTACGCCAAGCCCAGTCCTCTTGTATGCCATCTCCGACGCTCAACCTCGCCCAGCAACCAGCCCCTCAATCAAGCTTCATACTGCTACGCAGCTGGGTTTAGCCCTGGCTCTTTTCCTCATCCTAAAACCATTCTCTCACCCACTACTCTTCCCCTGTCCAACTCTCTCATTTTCACCCGCACGGGTCTTACCTGAGAGTATTTCATCATCATCAACTCACACTGAGAGTCCGGGAATCGATTCCAGCACGGGTGAAACATTGGGTATGTTTCTTTACAATTGCCCCTGTTCTCCTAGCAGTTATTATTACAACAATAAAAAACTAAGCTCTAGACCCACACGGGTCTTCACGTAGTTGTAGGTAGGTACCTTTATAGTCTTAAAATAGGCTTCAGTTTGCCCGACATGCTCTGCATACTAAGGGCTTTGTGCATGTACACCTGAAAGTCACCCATCTCTGTACAAACATTGTATCATGCTGAAATAATTTGAATTTAGTCGACTGTTGTGGGTGGCATCCTGGGGGACAAACTAAACATGAAAGTAGCCAGAAATAGTCTGCATATAGTATATCAGTAATGTCAGCTAGTTTCGTATCATATATTCGTAGAAAGTTTTAGAAATAAATATTATTATTGGCTATATATTTATGTATCTATGGTCGTCGCTGGCGGCCTGAAAATTCTGGGGGACCTTTACCTGACCATTCGTAAAGAAATTCGCGCCAATTTCACCAACATTTCATTTGTCTATTTCAAACATATTTTAAAAATAATCCAGGAAATAAATTAAGCACAAGTCTTGTTTTTATTTTAGAAATGATCTAACAAAGTATAAAAAGATTATTTACAAAAAAAATTCAAAGAAATTTATTGTGGATCTAAGGTGACTTACGAGGCGAAGCAAAACAAACAGGACGAACACTAACACACAGGAGAGAATTACAGATGCAATAGTCACCATGTCGCCCACGAGAGAGACTTTCAGGGAGGGCGATATAGAGAGAAGTTGTGGGCAAGAGTATAAGGTAGGTTAGAAGTGTCAACAACCCGGAAAGACGTAATGTTGGGAGTGTTTGACTCCAGTGCTGTGGCTCCAACCTTGAGTCTACATAAACAATGCCGGCATATTTACACTGGTTGTTATGTGATGATCTGGCATTAGCGATGCCCTGACTTGGGGACTGTTAT
This sequence comes from Cherax quadricarinatus, assembly GCF_038502225.1. Taxonomy (NCBI): domain Eukaryota; kingdom Metazoa; phylum Arthropoda; class Malacostraca; order Decapoda; family Parastacidae; genus Cherax; species Cherax quadricarinatus. The sequence continues at coordinate 19,869,739 of NC_091326.1, read as the reverse complement.
AAGCGCAGAGTTGAGTCAGTAATGTCAATGATGATGAGTATTCTTTTACTTAGACGTGCTGCCTGTATGAGGAAGCCAGAGACCCCAGAAACCCAGGTGGAAATAAGTAATTTTGACTTTCTTTTGAGGGTTATCCTAGATAATTTAACCTATGTATGAAAATTGTATTTGTACCTGTGCCTAGATAAAATTACTTAGTGCCAGTATCTTTGGGTACTTGGTTTATTTCCACATGATACAAAGTTTATACAGAAATGGGTGACAATTGCATGCAGAAAGTCCATGGTTATGCAGAGTAATAATAATACAATCAGAACTAAGCACTAAACCCAGAAGCGTCATACAGCGCTGCATGGTTATGTGGAGCATTTCAGGCAAGCTGAAGCCTAACTTAACACTACATGGGCAGCAAACATTACAAGTATATATTTAAGGGTATTAAATGTATTCAAATAGGTATTTAATGAATGCATATGTAAGTAGAATAAATATTATTGTACATGATTATAAGTAAAATTATTTGGGTTATACAGTGGAACTCCTGATTTCATACTCGCTGAATATTGTACGTTTTGGATTTAGACCACTTTTTTGGGAGAAATTTTGGTCCGGATTTCGTACCTCCACCCGGAAATCGTATGTATCAGAAGTGTCCGCCTCCCCCCCCGGGACACCATCACTCATGCATACGTGTCTCAGTCTGGCTCTGTCACTGGTCGAGTGAGCATTACTTCACTTGACTGTTGAGTGCAACTGCAAAATAAGCCACCATGGGCCCAAAGAAAGTTCCTAGTGCCCCCTTTGGTAAAGGTGAGAAACACAGTAGAATTCAAGAAAGAGATTGTAGAAAAATGTGAAAGTGGCATACATTTAGCTGAACTTGCCAGGATGTATGGGAAGTCAGAATCAACAATCTGTTCCATCCTGGCAAAGAAAGTACAAATCAAGGACGCTAAAGTTGCAAAAGGGGTAAATATGCTAACGAAACAGAGATCACAAACAATCAAAGATGTGGAGACGTTGTTGTTTGTGTGGATCAACGAAAAACAGTTAGCAGGAGGTAGTGTTGTGGAGTTGATCATTTGCGAAAAGGCGAGGCAGTTGCATGCGGATCTCATAAAGAAAATGCCTGGAACAAGTGCTGCTGTTAGTGAACTTAAGGCCAACAAGAGTCTTCAATAAAGGTATGTAAAGGTGATTTAAATGTTCATTTATCCATTTCATTAGTGCTTTATATTTATTTCTCATCATTTTCTGCATGTAAAACTATAAGTATTCTTTAAAAAATGTATTTTTTTTATATTTTGGGTGTCTGGAACGGATTAATTGTATTTACATTATTTCTTAAGGGAAATATTACTTAGGTTTTCGTACGTTTCGGATTTAAACCGACCTTCTGGAACAGATTAAGTACGGAATCCGGAGTTCCACTACTTTGGTAAGTGCATAAATACAGTAGTACCCCGAGGTTCATACAGCTCCCAACTCGAACAGTTATGTAAGTGTATTATTGTAAGTGCTTTTTTAAGTGTATTTTTGGGGGTCTGAAACAGATTAATCTATTTTACATTATTCCTGATGGGAACAAATTCGTTGGGTAACGGCACTCGAACAGCCTTCAGGAATGAATTATGGCCCAAACTCAGGGTACCACTGTACATTCAGTCTGCATTAAAATGTTAAACTTCTTCGATATTGTTTTTTAGTTTTTATGATGGGTGTAATGTAGCTGTTAGGGGAATACAGTGGTGCCTTGACTTATGAATGCCCCACCTTACGAGTTTTCCAAGTTACGAGCCATACCTCGCTCGATTTTTTGCTTTTATTTGCAAGCCAGAATCTGAGTTACAAGCGAGCTTCAGATACGCTGCCACTCGCAGGAGATACTGAGGAAATATCAAAAACCTCGATAATAACCAGTGTGTAACATTCTTTCAATTGTGATACCACTGGTAGTGTCATCCTGCCAGAATGTTCTATAAGGTATGCCCTAAGTAAAGAAAAACAGTTCTGGAACATGAGAAATACAGTGGACCCTCAGTTAACGATATTAATCCTTTCCAGAGAGCTTGTCCTTAACCGATTTTATCGTTATTTGAATTAATTTTCCCCATAAGAAATAATGGAAATCCAATTAATCCGTTCTAGATACCCAAAAGTATTAAAAAAAAAAAAATTTTCGCATGAAGTATACATTTCCCTACACAGAAAACAATGAGACATGCAGAATAAATACATAAATAAATACTAAAATGACACCTTTATTGAAGAGTATTGATGAGTGATGAGATACTTTTTCTTGAACACACTGGGATTTTCAGAGTGATACATGAGTAAAGGCTTCACTTTGCAATCCCCACTAGCATTACAACAAAACATGAGAGTTAGCCTATCTTTCATAGGCTTGTGTCCTGGGAATGCCTTTTCCTCCCGAGTAATGTAGGTCCTGTTTGGCATTTTCTTCCAGAAATGACCTGTTTCGTCACAATTGAACACTTGATGGGGTTGGAATTTTTCAGCTTCGCCATGCCTTATCACACTGTGTATGCCACAACGATTCTTAAATTTCTCAAACAAACCTTTGCTGGCCTTAAATTCACCAATATGAGCACTAGTTCCAGGTATTTTTTCCTGTTCACCTGGGTGTTAATCAACTAGTGTGAGTCGCATCCTGGGGGACAAGATTAAGGACCCCAATGGAAATAAGTTACAGTCCTCGATGACACACCGACTTTCATGGGTTTTCCTGGGTGGTTAACCCTCTGGGGTTAATTGTTTCTTGGATAATTGTTTCTCGTTAAGCCACACCAACAACAGTCTCTCCACATCTTCAAGTAGTATTTGCGATCTCTGTTTTGTAAGCATCACAAGCCAGCACTATCCTGAACACTGCTCAAAGTCTATCAGTTCTTAACTACAACATCAGGTCGTTAAGCAAACACTATGATGACCCCCTGGCACTCCTTAAGTCACTAAAGACACCCTTCTCCTGCATTATTCTTACTGAGACCTGGCTTAAGCAGGACACAATTGATATCTACCCACTACCAGGATACACAGCAATCCACAACTGCAGACCATACCAAGTTGAGGGTGGTACTGCAATCTATTACTCTAACCAACTATCTTGTATTAGCACTAATTGCTTTAGTGATGAATATGGGGAATACATTTTTGCTAATTTTACTGTAAAATCCTCAAGACGCCTATAACAATCGGTGCCATATACTGGATACCCCACACAAACATCCCAAACTTCAGTGAGAATCTAAAGTCACTAATAACAAACAGACAAATGAACAAGCACCACCTTCTCTTAGCTGGAGACTTCAATATCAACCTTGGCCTACCAGATGATCAGACTGTAACTGATTTCATTAACCATATGAACAACACACTCCTCATACCAACAATAACCGAACCAACCAGGCTGACTGAGACAAGTGCAACCATAATAGACCACATGTGGACCAATATACTAGCCCCCCTTAAATCAGGGATAATCACAGACAGCACTACTGACCACTACCCAACCTTCCTCTTAACAAACATTAGTAAGCCACCACTCGAATACAACAAAGTTTCATTTAGACTCCATGACGAGGCCTCAATAAGGAATTTCACAGCAGACCTAGAGACTGTTGACTGGCCTACACAATTCTCCAATGCCAATGGTATTAACGATTGGACAGACATTTTTCTTAACAAAATACTTAGAGTATACAACAAACATTCTCCTATAAAAACGAAACATCACAAATAAATGGCTTGGCTGCCCATGGCTAACCAGCAGCATTCTGAAATCCATTGATGAAAAACACCAATATGAAAAGCAGTATAGACAGGGGTTAATACACAAAGATATTCTTAAACAATATTCAACAGTTCTCACCAAATTAATAAAGAAAGCCAAACAACTGTACTACTACAGCAGATTTACTGACACAAGAGGAGATACAAAAAAGACCTGGAAAACACTTTCCCAGATTCTGGGGACCCACAAACTGAAAAAAAACAAGAATATTGTTCTAACTAAACCTCATGGAAACACCACTGCATCCCACTGATACAGCTAACAAGATAAACGACTTCTTCTCAAACATAGGATATAATCTCGCCAGTAAAATCCCATGTACCAATGCCCGTGCCGGGGACTACCTAGATGGGAATTTCCCAAATTCCTTCTATCTTGTACCAACTGAGCCCACGGAAGTCACCGCGATCATAAAGTCACTTAAAAATAACTCGGGGGAATCTGTCTCACGTCCCACCATTATTGTACAAGCAAGCGGCCCATGTCCTTTCGCTAGAAACTAGAAACTAGCACTTTCCCGACACTACTCAAGACAGCAAGGGTTACACCAATACATAAAGGTGGTGACCCTACGGACGTAAACAACTATAGGCCAATATCAAACTTACCATTGCTATCCAAAATCTTCGAGAAACTCGTGCACAGGAGACTATATTCATTTATAACGCCACAAAACATACTCAACCCCTGCCAATTTGGATTCGGGAAAAATAAAAGCACTAATGATGCAATTATAAAAATGCTAGACCTGCTTTACACAGCATTGGAAAATAAGGAATATCCGCTAGGAATTTTTATTGACCTAAGAAAAGCGTTTGACACAGTAGACCATGGCATCCTACTCCACAAACTTGACCACTATGGTATAAGAGGCCATGCGCTTGCATATTTTAAATCCTACCTTTCTAATAGGTATCAGTATGTCACCATTAAAGACACAGCCTCATCAATACAGCCACTTGATACTGGAGTTCCGCAGGGAAGTGTCCTTGGATCCCTGCTCTTCCTCATATACATTAATGATCTTCCAAACACATCCCAACACCTGAAACCCATTCTCTTTGCTGACGACACGACTTATGTCATCTCCCACCCTAATCTTGCCACCCTCGACACCATTGTTAACGAGGAGCTGCTCAAAATATCGACTTGGATGACAGGCAATTAACTTACACTTAACACTGGCAAAACCTACTATATTATGTTTGGTAGCAGAGCAGGTGTTGCGCAACTTAACACTGAGATCGACAACACTCTAATTGCCAGACATAATGAGGGCAAATTCCTTGGCCTATACCTCGACAGCAACCTGAATTTCAGCACCCATATCCAACACATAACAAAAAAAGTATCCAAAACAGTGGGGATCCTCTCCAAGATACGATACTACGTACCGAAAACTGCCCTTCTCACACTATACCATTCACTTATATATCCATACCTCATCTATGCTATCTGTGCGTGGTGGTTCAACTGCAGCAACACGCCTAAAGCCAATAATAACCCAACAAAAAACCGCAGTAAGAATAATCACTAAATCCCATCCCTGGCAACACACCCCCCACTCTTAATAGATCTAAACTTACTCCCTGTTCAGAACATCCACACTTACTACTGTGCAGTCTATCTACAGGACCTAAAATTCCAATATTAACCTTGACCTAAAATGCTTTCTTGATAGTTGTGACAGGATCCACAGGCATAACACCAGACACAAACATCTCTATGGCATTCCCCGTGTTCGACTAAACCTTTACAAAAATTCAATGTATTTCAAAGGACCTAAAATCTGGAACACCCTACCTGAAAACTCGAGAACTGCAGACACATTCATCACTTTCAAAACTACAGTTAGAAAACGTCTTATCTCACTGATCCACCCCGACAACTAACTACATGATAACCACCTGGTGGTTCACAATTACACTCACTCACCCACTGACTATAAACCCAGAAATACTAATCTTAATCTTAAAATAAATCCTAACTAGTCATAAGTTTGCCTATGATACTCCAATATAGACACTTTGTATTGTGCCAAAACAAAAGCATCCACATTGCTAAACTCACAAATTATGATGTAGTCACTTAGCCTTAATACCATAATCTGTAAGGATTTAATGTTAAGAATTAATCTAAGTCTGCTCGAAATGCCTAGCCAGGCTAGGTGTCCTAGTGGCCCCCTCTGTAATTAGTATTTTATAACATGTAAACCACACAATACCCAAAACCTGTAAACCCCACATTGTAACCCTTATAGAGAATAAACTTGAATTTGAATTTGAATTCACAAGAACAGCTTCCTTGATTGCCTCTTTCTTGGCCAAGATAGTAGTGATGGTTGAATGGGGTTTGTTAAATTGTATAACCTGGCCATCTCGGGGACACACACTCCACTTTTGTATTTTGTGATGATCTCTTTCTTCATTTCAATAGCATTTCTTACCCTCTTTACCACAGGGCTGGCACAAGAAGCTTTCTTTGGGCCCATGGTGGCTTATTTAGCAGTTACAAGCACTAAAAAACAATGAAATAATACAAAATGTATCGCATGTATGCGTGGAATCGTCCTCTCTAGCTTTGTAAACAATGGCACACTGGCCACGCTGGAGTGGCCAGGTGGGCTGGGCGGCTCAGGCCGCACGGGCACGTTCTGGACAAATGTCCTTAACTGAGTTTTTTATTGTTAGCTGAGCCAACATTTTGACGCAAAAACGTATTGGTATTAGATTTTATCGGTATCCGATGGCATCGTTAACTGAGGGTCCACTGTACATGTTTGGCAGGCTGGATGGGTGGGCGGCCAGCTGGCTGGCTGGTTAATTTGCTTTGGCTATCTCTGTCTCTAACTATGTCTGTCTATCTGTGTCTCTATCTCTGTCTGTCTGTCTCCATCTCACAGATACACATAAATACAGTTATACATAGTGTAAATTTCCAGGGATAACCCAAAAAAAAAAATTCAGACGAAGTGCTATACTATGCTTGTAAATATAAGGCATAATAAGCATGACTGGAAAGTAGTACACATTTTCACTTGTTCAGGAATCAGACGTGACGATGCACCTGTTGGTTCATGAGCGGCTCTCTCTGAGACAGAGAGACAAGTACATAGAAAGACAGGAAGACAGAAGCACAGACAGACAGAAAGACACATAAGCAAAGTCAGAGATAAACATAGAGCTAGACAGATAGACAAATAGAAGCAGATAGACAGAGACAGATACAGAAACAAACAGATACAGACATATTTATTTGTAACAGTGAAAAATAAATCCAAGGCATTTCACAATTGTCAAATGTCGCTCCACAAGTGTCACTCCACTGGCAGTGGAGTGACACTCACTTTACACCATGCTTGAAGGAGTTTCATATATACTCCAGCATTTCTAAAACATTGCTGGAACCTGATGAAAAAGGCAAAAATCTTTTCTTATTTTTAGATACATTTTTCTTATTTAAAAACCCGTAACAAAAAAATTGGTTTGGTATTTTGGGGGCTGGAACGGATTAATTGCATTTCATTTAATTTCAGTGAGGATAATCGATTTGATATAAAGCAAATTGAGTTATGAGCTGGGTCACGGAACGACTTAAACTCGTAAGTCAAGGTACCACTGTACTGCAATATCATTTTTAAAGTTTTTACAATACACTAAATCCGATATTGTCTTCAAGATACATATTCCAAGTACAGTGGACCCCCGAGTTTCATGATTAATCCGTTCCAGAGAGTCCGCCGAAGGTCGAAATTCACGAAACTCGAAACCATTTTCCCTATAAGAAATAATGGAAATAAAATTAATCCGTTCCAGACACCTAAAAATATTAAAATAAATTTTTTTTTTTCAAATTAAATAAAGATTTACATAATGAAAACAATCAGAAATCAAGTACATGCAGTTAAAAAAATAATGATAACATTACACTTACCTTTACTGAAGACTTCTGCGTGGATGGAAGACGGGAGGAGGGGATAGGAGGAAGGTGTACACTATTTTTTGGAAGGAGAATCTCCTTCCATTAGGACTTTAGGTAGCAAGTCCTTATCTGCGGTTACTTCCCTTCTTCTTTTAATGCCACTGGGAACAACTTGAGAGTCACTGGACCCCTGTCGCACGAAATATCTGTCCAGAGAGGTCTTTTTCTGGCGTTTCTTTGAGATTTCCCTGAAATGGGACACAACACTGTCATTGTACATGTTGCAGATATGGCTTGTTTCAGCTTGGTCAGGGTGATGCTTTTCAACAAAACTTTGCAACTCATTCCACATTGCACAAATCTCCTTAATCTTTGAAGAAGGCACCTCATCCACTCCCTCTTCCTCTGAAGCAAGTTCCTCGGCTGTGGTCTGATGCTGTTCCAGTTTAAGCTCTTGCAGTGCGTCAGTGGTTAGCTCTTCCCTGTGGTCCTCCACCAATTCTTCCACATCCCCGTCAAAATCCCTCTGGATCGTGTTCCTCACTTTATTTACCAAAGGGCTTACACTAGCTTTCCTTGGGCCCATGGTGACTTATTTAGCAGTTGTAATCACAAAAACCAATGGATTATTACGTATGAGCCCGCGGGGTGATGGTCACGTGTTGGTAAACAATGGCACACTGAGCATGAATGGCGTGGGAGACTGGCTTTGTGTACGTGGTGACGGGCGGATGGGTACCAGACGGTCGCCGAAACACGAGTTTTTTCACGAAACTCGAGGCCAAATTTTTCCAAAAAAACTCGTCGAGGGTTAAATTTCGCGAAAGTCGAGGCTGCCAAAACTCGGGAGTCCACTGTAGTCAGAGTTTTGTAGTTTGGGCTGTGTCAGTATGATAAGTAATAGTTCCATCTCCCAAAGTCTGGTTTTGAAAAAAATTTTTTTATTATTATTATCACACTGGCCGATTCAGGGTGGGAAAAAGTCATCACTGTCTTAGCTTACACTACAGACTGCAACATTTTTCAGAGTACTGTACTTCCCATCTCCAGGACTGTCCGGCCTGCCGGTTTCCCTGAACCCCTTCATGTTATGCTCACACTCCAACAACGTCAAGTATTATTTGTATCAAACACGCTCATGCATACCTGCTGGAAAAGCCCCTTGCACAAAAAACCTCCTTTACCCCCTCTCTCCAACCTTTCCTAGGCCGACCCCTACCCCGCCTTCCTTCCACTACAGACTGATACACTCTTGAAGTCATTCTGTTTCGCTCCATTCTCTCTACATGTGAACCACCTCAACAACCCTTCCTCAGCCCTCTGGACAACAGTTTTGGTAATCCCGCACCTCCTCCTAACTTCCAAACTACGAATTCTCTGCATTATATTCACACCACACATTGCCCTCAGACATGACATCTCCACTGCCTCCAGCCTTCTCCTCGCTGCAACATTCATCACCCATGCTTCACACCCATATAAGAGCGTTGGTAAAACTATACTCTCATACATTCCCCTCTTTGCCTCCAAGGACAAAGTTCTTTGTCTCCACAGACTCCTAAGTGCACCACTCACTCTTTTTCCCTCATCAATTCTATGATTCACCTCATCTTTCATAGACCCATCCGCTGACACGTCCACTCCCAAATATCTGAATACATTCACCTCCTCCATACTCTCTCCCTCCAATCTGATATTCAATCTTTCATCACCTAATCTTTTTGTTATCCTCATAACCTTACTCTTTCCTGTATTCACCTTTAATTTTCTTCTTTTGAAAAATCTCTGCAACTTCTCTTCAGCCACAGTGTCATCAGCAAAGAGCAGCTGTGACAACTACTTTGTTGTGATTCTTTATCTTTTAAACGCCCTTTGACTGTTGTCGGTCGAAATAATTTCCCTCTTTCCTACATACTCTAACTTAGCCTCATATATACTGCTTTGTCTTATGAGCCACCTGTACGTTTGACTTTAGCCTTATTTACCCACTTAAACACCTGGTCCTAAAGCCTCCTTGTATATATACATTTTTTCAACATCTGAAAGTATGTAAAAAAATGTAGATCTTTTTTGTTTTACATTTGAAAACGTGTAAAAAAAACTTTTATCTACATTTTTTTTTTGTTATATTTGAAAATATGTAAAAAAAGTAGATCTACTTTTGTAGCACTACGAATTTGAACGTCAATCTCTTTGGACCGTTTAAGGGATACATACTCATAAATTCTAGCGGCTTCAAATCAAGCAGGAGAAAGCTGGTAGGCCCACATGTGAGAGAATGGGTCAGTGTGCACCATATAATAAAATTCTGGAGCACGCAGTGCATAATGAGAAAAAAAAAAACTCCGACAGTTTTTTTTTAATTAAAATGCTGACTTTGTGGTCTATTTTTGTGTAGTATTTATGGTTATATTCTCATTTTCTTGGTATCATTTGATAGAATGGAAAGCATATTATAGAAATAGAGGTGATTTTGATTGGTTTTACTATAAAAAGAACCCGGAAATGGAGCTCAAAGTAGGGGAAATGTTTGATTTTTGCCAATGTTCAAAAGTAAACAAATGATGCCATTGTCCAATAAATGTCCAACTAGCCATTCTAATATGCAGTCATGAATGGGTTGGCATTATTTGTACAATTGCAGTATTGCAGTAGCCTGCATAACAATAAATCTTCTATATTTTGTTTGAATAAAAATTCAAAATAGAAAGCAAGAGTAGTATCAGAGGGGCCTGGAGATGTGACTGATGAACGAAGAAAATGTTATTTTAGAGCCAGGAATGTCTGCATTGTTCATTCTGGACCTTATTTTGAAATTGTCATGTTTTTAATTTTTGTGAAATTGGCCAAATTTCAAATTTCTGACCACGTTATTGGGTAGTTGAAATTGGTAAATGGGCAGTTTCTTGTACTCAATCGATAGAAGAAATGGAGTTCTAAAGAAATAGCTATGAATTTGGTCGACTGGAACAATGGAATTAGCCAAAAATAGGGCCCAAAGTGGGCAAAATCGCCGATTTGTAAATATTGCCGAGATCACTAACTTCACGAGAGCGTAATTCCGTCAGTTTTCCATAAAATTTCTTTTTTTTTTTTTTTTTTTTTAAATTTTGCGACACCAGGAGACACCTCAGGATTGGGGGTTGCGACAGTCAAGGGGTTAATATCTTCAGTATGCACCCCACATCCATTCATCCATTGTAGCTTTTAAGTGGTTTTGAATTACAGTGGAACCCCAAATATTGTCCGCTGCGTTTATCGGCCAATTCGTATTTAGGCCGGTTTTTGGGCGGAAATTTTGCTCTGTATTTTGGCCTGTGCCTCGTAAATTGTTCGTATTATACGCATCAGTCCGCCGCACGTAGGTGAGTCAGACTCCCTGTGTCTCTTGATGAATGAGTATATACTCCGCGCATTCATCCAAACATTTTCGTAAAATCCATTGGTTTTTGTGCTTGTTTATTAAGTGCAACTGTGAAATAAACCACCATGGGCCCCAGGAAAGTTCAGAGTGTCAGCCCTTTGGTTAAGAAAGTGAGAAACATGATGGAATTTAAGGAATAAGTTATTGAAAATGTGAGTGGTATGGAGGTGCTGGAACTTGCCAGGATGTATGGGAAATCCAAATCAACAATCACTTCCATCCTGGCAAAGAAAGAACAAATCAAGGAAGCTGATGTGGCGAAAGGGGTAAGCATGTTAATGAAAAAGAGATCGCAGACAGTGGAAGATATGGAGAAGTTGTTGTTGTTGTGGATCAGCGAGAAACAGCGGGAGATAGTGTTTCAGAGACGATCATTTGTGAAAAGGCAAGGCAGTTGCATGTGGATCTTGTAAAGAAAATGCCTGGAACTAGTGCTGATGTTAGTGAATTTAAGGCCAGCAGAGGCTGGTTTGACAGATTTAAGAAGCATAGTGGCATACACAATGTTGTAAGGCATGGTGAGGCTACAAGTTCAGACAAACATGCAGCTGAAAAATTTGTGCAGGAATTCAAGGGGTACGTAGAGACTGAAGAATCCCAACCCCAACAAGTGTTCAGTTGTGACGAAACAGGCCTCTTTTGGAAGAAAATGCCAAAGAGGACCTACATCATGCAGGAGGAAAAGGCACTGCCAGGACATAGGCCTATGAAGGATAGGCTAACTCTTTTGTTCTGTGCTAATGCTAGTGGGGATCTCAAAGTGAAGCCTTTACTGGTGTATCACTCTGAAAATCCCAGAGTATTCAAGAAAAACAATATCATCAGGAGTAGTGTGTGGGATGTGGAGGGCTAGCAAAAAGGCATGGGTCACAAGGCAAATTTTCATTGACTGGGTCCTTGGTGTGTTTGGCCCGAGCGTGAAAAAATACCTCCAGGAAAATAAATTGCCACCCAAGTGCCTCCTGGCAATGGACAATGCTCCTGCTCATCCTCCAAACTTGCTAGATCTCTCATCCAGCCCATGGATCAGCAGGTCATTTCTGAATTAAAAAAAAAAACTACACAAAAGCAGCATTTTAAAGGTGCTTTGAAGTGACCTCAGACACTGAATTGACCCTAAGAGAGTTCTGGAGGAATCACTTCAGTATCTACAAATATGTAAGCCTTATAGGTAAGGCCTGGTAGGGAGTGACTTCCAGGACTTTCAACTCTTGGAGAAAATTGTGGCCAGAACGTGTCCTCAAGAAAGATTTTGAAGGGTTTGAGGCTGACTCTGACGACCCTATGCCTGTTGTGGAATCTATTGTCTTTGGGGAAGTCCATGGCGTTGGATGTGAGTGACGAGGATGTGGAAGAGTTGGTGGAGGACCACAGGGAAGAGCTAACCACTGAAGAGCTGCAACACCTACAACTGGAACAGCAACAGACCTCAGCTGAGGAACTTGCTTCAGAGGAGGAGCAAGAGAGAGGGAAGGAGGTGCCTTCTTCAGAGATTAAGGAGATTTGTGCAGTGTGGAGTAGGGTGCAAGCTTTTTCTGAGAAATATCACCCTGACCAAGCTGAAACAAGCCATATCTGCAACATGTTCAGTGATAAAAGCTTGGCTCACTTCAGAAACAGAGCTCTCTGGACATATTTTGTGCGACATGGGTCCAGTGACTCTCAAGCTGGCCCTTGTGCCATTAAAAGACAAAGAAGGGAAGTTACCTGAAGTCATTATGGAGAGGGATTCCCCTTCCAAACAATAACCCCAACTCTCCCCTCCTCCTCCTCCTCCTCCTCCTCCTCCTCTTCCATATGCCGACAAGTCTTCACTAAAGGTATGTAATGTTTATACAGTGGACCCCCGGTTAACGATATTTTTTCATTCCAGAAGTATGTTCAGGTGCCAGTACTGACCGAATTTGTTCCTATAAGGAATATTGTGAAGTAGATTAGTCCATTTCAGACCCCCAAACATACACGCACAAATGCACTTGCATAAATACACTTACATAATTGGTCGCATTGGAATGTGATCGTTAAGCGGGGGTCCACTGTATTTATTTATGTTTATTTATTATTGTTTTGTGTATGTAAAACTATGGTTAAACTTTACAAAATGTATTTTATTTTTATTATTTTTGGGTATTTGGAATGGATTAATTGTATTTACATTAATTCTTATGGGAAATGTTGCTTTGAATTTAGGCCGTTTCGAATTTAGGCCAACCTTCTGGAATGGATTACGGCCGATGTTCGGGGTTCCACTGCATTCATACAGTAGGACCCCCGTATCTGCAGGGGATACACTCCCTCTCCCATTCTCTCCCCCCCCTCTGCTTCTCCCTCCTCTTCTCTCTCCTCATATTCCCCCCTCTTTTCCTCCTCCCACCTCTCTCCCATTTCCCCAATCACCAGTTTCTCCTTCCCCCCTGTCCACACACACATTCAGGCAATCACACCACAAAACAACAACACAGAAACACACAGTTTTTCATTCTGTGGCATCTAAAAAAAAAAAAGAGGGTTGCCAGAGAACAGGACAGAAAACCAGGGGACTGTAGGATGAGTCTGCAAAGGTAGATTGGCAGCAGAACTCATGAAAAGGGAACACAAGTGGGGAAGGAAGCTAAAAGAGCTTAGCATGAAAATGGAGGAGAGGATAGCTGCAGAGAGCAGAAAATTGGGAGATGCAAGTCACAGCAGCAGAGACTTAAAGGTACAGAGATTAGAAGAGGAACTGAAAAATCTGAAACAGCCTAGAGAACTAAAATGCAATGTGGACATGGCATCAGAAACTGCTACCTCAGTCACAAATAAGGGGACTGTAGGGAACGAAGGAGTGAAACTGTATGCAGAGGCCCTATCAGACCATTGTGGAGCCCAAGAAAGAGAGGATCACATCAGGAACAATCGAGAGGAGTGTAGAAAATGAAAGAGCTAAGCTATACATAGAAGCCCGAACAGACCACAGCAGTGCACAGGGAAAGCTGAGAAGGGAAAACAACAGACCACTGGGGTCAGGGACAACACACAGTGAAGAGATTAAAGAAAGGAAAGTTGCAATGGAGGCAACTAAATCAAATCAAGGGATACATAGGGATATGCAGTGGGAGAATGAAAGGGAGAGATCAGTCTTTGTTTATGGGCTCCAGGGGAAACTTACAAAGCAAGAAGACAAGGGGAGAAGAAAGCGATTGAAAGAATTATGAAAGCAATAGGAGAAGATGACATGACCCAGTTGGCAAATTTTTTGAGAATAGGGGGGTTTGCAAGGGGAAGAATCCAGCCAGTCAAAGTGATTTTCAAGACAGAATCGGCTCGAAACAGGATCCTGCAGGAGAAAGCAAGACTAAGGGACATGCCAGTGTACCAGAGGGTGTATCTCAACTGCGACAGGACAGAAGAAGGGCAGAAACTGAAAGAGAGGGTACAAAGACAGGAGGAGGAAAGGGAGGTGAAGTTGGAGATGGACAGGAGAACCCAGACTCAGGAGGAAGCTCAAATACAATCTTCCTCACAGACATCTACAGAAGCCCCCCAACCAGGACAACCCCGATGCAACCAAACATTCTAACCCAAAACAAACATACCATACCCAGTGCCCCCACCCACCTCATTACAAACTAAACCTTTACAGCAACCACCCATTGTTCCTCATCAGGTCTCCCGCTTTCCCAACCCCAATGTATGCCCCAGACCACAGTTTTAGAAAAGTTGAAGGTTTGGTATACAAATGTAGATGGAATAACAAATGGGAGGGGGGGCATGAAAGGATCAAGGAGACATCCCCAGACATAATAGCACTCACAGAAATGAAACTCACCAGGATTACAGATGCAATCTTTCCACCCAGGTATCAAATTCTCAGGAAAGATAGAGGGAGCAGAGGGGGAAGAGGAGTTGCACTGCTCATTAACCCTTTGAGGGTCGATAGGCCCTCTCCGAAACTTTTTCTCAGGGTCGGCCAAATTTAAAAAAACAAGAAAATATTTTTTCTTATGAAAAGATAGAGAATCTTTTCCCGATCATAATGACACCAAAAGTACGAAATTTGATGGAAAACTTTCGGAATTATGCTCTCGCGAAGTTAGCGGTCTCGACGATGTTTACGCATCGGCGATTTTGCCCACTTTGAGCCCTATTTTCGGCCAATTCCAATGTACTAGTCGACAGAAATCATAACTATTTCACTAGAACTCCATCTTTTCTATCGAATGAGTACAAGAAACCACCCATTTACCAATTTCAACTATCCAATAAAGTGGTCAGAATTTAGCAATTTTGCCAATTTCACACAAATATCAAAAGATGCCAATTTCCGAATAGGGTCCAGAATAAACAAGAAAGACATTACTGGCATTAAAATAACAAGTTCTCTGTTCGTTAGTCACATCCCCAGGCCCCTCTTATATTTCTTTGGCTTTCCACTTTGAATTTATATTATTACAAAAAATAGAAGATTTACTGTTATGCAGACTGCTGCATTAGTGTAGAAATGGTATAAATAATATCAGCGTACTTGTGAAAGAATATTAGACTCGCCAGTTGACGTGTATTGGATGCTTGGCATGATTTGTTTACTTTTGAACTTTGGTAAAAATCGAACATTTCTGCTACTTTGAGCTCAATTTCAAGGTACTTTTCATTGTAAAACCAGTCAAAATCATCTCAATTTTTGTAATATGTCTTCCATTCTATAAAATGAGACCAAGAAAAGTAGATTACAACAATAAATACCATAGGAAAATACAGTGCAAAGTAGCTGTTTTATTCCAAAAACACGGTCAAAGTTTTTTTTTTCTCATTACGCACTGTGTGTTGCAGGATTTTTTTTTATACTGCGCACATTGACCACATAGACCCATTCTTTCATATGTAGGCCTAACAGCTTTCTCTCACCAGATTTGAGGGCGCTAGAATTTAGGCGTACTAGTATGTCAAAAACCCTTGGTCATAAGCCGTACTAGTACGGCCGAAACCCTCAAAGGGTTGAAAACCGGTGGGGATTTGAGGAAATGAAAGGAATGGATGGAATGGGCGAAAGGGACTACATAGTAGGAACAATCCAATCTGAGGGCCATAAGGTGGTAATTGCTGTAATGTACACCCTGCCACACAACTGCAGGAGGCCAAGAGAAGAATACAATGAGAGTAACAGAGCAATGAGTAGACATAATAGCCGAGGTGGCCAGAAGAGCAAAGTTACTAGTTATGGGTGATTTCAGTCACAAGGAGATTGACTGGGAAAACCTGGAGCCCCAAGGGGGTCCCAAATTATGGAGAGCCAAGATGATGGATTTGGTACTGGAAAACCGCATGCATCAACATGTTAGAGACACTACCTGAGAGAGAGGTGAGGATGATCCAGCAAGACTGGATCTAGTATTCACCTCGAGTAGTTCAGACATCGAGGATATCACGTGTGAAAGGCCCCTTGGAGCTAGTAATCACGTTCTGTGCTTCAATTACATAGTTGAGCTACAAGTGGAGAGGGGAGTGGGAATAGGACGGGATAAACGAAACTACAAAAGGGGGAACTACACAGGCATGAGGAACTTCCTACAAGATGTTCAGTGGGAGAGAGAATTGGCAGGACAACCAGTAAAAGAAATGATGGACTATGTGACAACAAAATGCAAGGAGGCAGAGGAGAGGTTTGTGCTCAAGGGAAACAGAGGTAATGGGAAGACCAGAACGAATCCTTGGTTCACCCAAAGGTGTAGAGAGGCAAAAACTAAAGGCACTAGAGAATGGAAAAATTACAGAAGACAAAGGACCCAGGAAAATAGAGATTAGCCGAAGAACCAGAAACTAATGTGCACAGATAAGAAAGGAGGCTCGGCGACAATACAAAAATGACATAGCATCAAAAGTCAAGTCTGACTCGAAGCTGTTGTATAGCCACATCAGGAGGAAAACAACAGTCAAGGACCAGGTAATCAGGCTGAGGAAGGAAGGTGGGGAGTTCACAAGAAATGACCAACAGGTATGTGAGGGGCTCAACATGAGATTTAAAGAAGTATTTACAGTGGAGACAGGAAAGAGTCCAGGAATTCAGAATAGAGAGGTACACCAACAAGTGCTGGATGAAATACACACAACTGTGGAGGAAGTGAAGAAGCTGCTATGTGAACTTGATACCTCAAAGGTGGTGGGACCAGACAACATCTCTCCTTGGGTCCTTAGAGAGGGAACAGTGATGCTGTGTGTGCCACTAACAAAAATATTGAACACATCCATTGAAACTGGGCAACTACCTGAGGTATGAAAGATGGCAAATGTAGTACCAGTTTTTGAGAAAGGAGACAGACAAGAGGCATTCAACTACAGACCTGTGTCACTGACTTGTATAGTATGCAAAGTCATGGAGAAGGTCATCAGGAGGAGAGTGGTGGAGCAGCTAGAAAGACACAAGCTTATAAATGACAACCAGCATCGTTTCAGGAAAGGAAAATCCTGTGTCACAAACCTACTTGAGTTTTATGACAGGGTAACAGAAGTAAGACACGAGAGAGGGGTGGTTAGACTTCATTTTCTTGGACTGCAAGAAGGCCTTTGACATAGTTCCTCACAAGAGGTCAATGCAAAAGCTAGAGGATCAGGCACACATAACAGGAAAGGCACTGCAATGGATCAAAGAATATCTGACAGGGAGACAACAACAGTCATGGTACGTGACGAGGTGTCAGAGTGGGCCCCTGTGACAAGTGGGGTTCCACAGGGATCAGTCCGAGGACATGTGCTGTTTTTGGTACGTACATATGTGAACGACATAACGGAAGGGATAGACTCGGAAGTGTCCCTGTTTGCAGATGATGTGAAGTTAATGAGAAGAATTACATAGGTTGAGGATCAGGCAGGACTACAAAGAGACCTGGACAGGCTACAAGCCTGGTCCAGCAACTGGCTCCTTGAATTTAACTTGAATTTAAATTCAAAGTCATGAAGATCGAGGAAAGGCAAAGAAGACTGCCCTCAGAGTATAGTCTAGGTGGCCAAAGACTGCAAACCTCACTTAAGGAAAAAGATCTTGGGGTGAGTATAATACCAAGCACATCTCCTGAGGTGCACATCAATCAGATAACTGCTGTAGCACATGGGCATCTGGCAAACCTAAGAATAGCATTCCGATACCTCAGTATGGAATTGTTCAAGACTGTACACCATATACATCAGGCCCATATTGGAGTATGCAGCACCAGTTTGGAATCCACACCTGGTCTAGCACATCAAGAAATAGAGAAAATGCAAAGGTTTGCAACAAGACTAGTCCCAGAGCTAAGGGGATTGGCCTATGAAGAAAGGTTAAGGGAAATCAGCCTGACGACATGAGGCCAAGAGGGCCAGGGGAGACATGGTAACGACATATAAAATACCGCAAGGAATTGACAAGGTGGACAAAGACAGGATGTTCCAGAGATGGGACACAGAAACAAGGGATCACAATTGGAAGTTTAAGACTCCTATGAGTCAAAGGGATGTTAGGAAGTATTTCTTCTGTCATTGAGTTGTCAGGAAGAGGAATAGCCTAGAAAGTGACGTAATGGAGGCAGGGACCATACATAGTTTTAAGGCAAGGTTTGATAAAGCTCATGGAGCAGGAGGAGAGAGGACCTAGTAGCAACAGTGAATGGTGGGGCCAGGAGCTAGGACTCGACCCCTGCAACCACAAATAGGCGAGTACACAAAGTTTAAAATTTTATTGTTTCACCAAATTATGTTCCACTCAGAAAAAATTCCATGCTGAGTTTCAAAAATTTTGGAGTTCATCTAATGGTGCCCTAAAGACTTAAAACCTTCATGTTGGGGGATTCCTTCAGTCAGATGCAACCTAACACACTTTTGAGCAGCAGTAATGTAATAGTGTAAAGATGGGTTATACATGTAGTGTATAAAAACACAAGCAGTTTTTGGAAATTTATTTAAATTGTCCTAAACAAATTTTCATTTGCTGCTTGTCTTAATCAACTGCAACTTGTTGGTATTCCTATTCCTTGTACTATTGCAGTTAAGACGAATTGCTTTTCCGTGATAATTTATGTAAGAATTAAATATAACTATAATGCTTCTCCATGGGGAAGTGGAACAGAGTTCTTCCTCCGTAAGCCATGCATGTCATAAGAGTTGACTAAAATGCCGGGAGCAAGGGGCTGGAAACCTCTTTTCCTGTATACATTACTTCAGTTAAAAAGAGAAACTTTTGTTTTTCTTTCTGGGCCACCCTGTCTAGGTGGGATAAGGTCGATTTGTTGAAAGAAGAACTATAATGCTAGTGTAAACAAATTCTAAGTTATGTGTTATTGCGACCCCTGAATGGGTCACAATGTATATAATGTATATTACCTGTTCATATAATTTTATATTGCTTATATTTGCGATATTAGCTAAATCGTAAATATATTGCTTTATATTATTACAGTGGACCCCCGGTATTCAATATTAATTCATTCCTGAGAGCTCATCGAATACCGAAATTATCGAAAGGCGAATTAATTTTCCCCATAAGAAATAATGGAGATAAAATTAATCTGTGCAAGACACCCAAAAGTATGAAAAAAAAAAAAATTTACCACGTGAAATATAAAGTTTAATGCACACAAACTGAAGAAGACATGCACAATTTGTAGTACTCTACTAACAATAGAATACATGACACTTACCTTTAATGAAGATCTGGTGATGATTGATGGGATGGAAGGAGGGGAGAGTGTCGAACTAATTGTTTAGAAGGGGAATCCCCTTCCATTAGGACTTGAGGTAGCAAGTCATTTTCTGGGGTTACTTCCCTTCTTCTTTTAATGCCACTAGGACCAGCTTGAGAGTCACTGGACCTCTGTCGCACAACAAATCTGTCCATAGAGCTCTGTACCTCCCGTTCCTTTACGATTTGTCTAAAATGGGCCACAACATTGTCATTGTAATAGTCACCAGCACAGCTTGCAATAGCTGTGTTAGGGTGATTTTCATCCATAAAGGTTTGCAGTTCAACCCACTTTGCACACATTTCCTTAATTTTTGAAGTAGGCACAATGGATTCCACAACTGGAATAGGCTTCTCAGGGTTAGCCCCAAACCCTTCAAAATCTTTCTTAATTTCCATACTAATTCTCACCCTTTTTACCACAGGGTTGGCACTAGAAGCTTTCTTGGGGCCCATGGTGACTTATTTTGCAGAAACGAGCACCAAAAACACTGTGATAATATGGAATGTACCGAATGTATCCTTAGATGTGAGCACACTGGCTGGCTTGTAAACACTGGCACGCACGGGACAGTTCAGGCCACACGTGGACACGTCTCGGACGAATCGCGTGTGGCGGGTTTTATAATGAGTGGCGAGGCAAAATTTTTGCTTTAAAATGTATCGAATACCGGATTTATCGGATACCAATGCCATCGAATACCGGGGGACCACTGTACATGTATTTGACTTAGTTATATTATTATTAGGTAGGATGTAACATTTATGTATTATTCAGTGCTCATAGTTCGAGTGTTAATTATCTGACAGCATTGTCTAACTATTGCTCTGCTTGTTTCTCTGCCCTTCTCTGTAGTTGCTGAACAGCAGCAGTCCACGGAGAGTCACGTGATCAAGGTTGGGTGATGACACCTCACCAGGAGTGAGTGTCTGCCTGGCCTGTGCTTTCTTGTCGGTTTGACGTGCCTTCCAACAACACGGCCTCTCCAGCTCTCCATTGCGGGCCCTTGTTGGAAGATCGTCTCTGTCTCTTTCTTGTTGTTGGTTCTGCGTAACTCTGTTCATAGAACATAGCCTAGACTTAGTGATTTTCAACGTTGAACTGAGGTTGTGTGTTGCATAGACACTCTGAGAAACTCAGGTCCTGAGCTGCAGCTTCTGACCTAATTTGTACTGGTATCTGTGTACTGTCACAGTCGGGGGTTTTCTAATGCAGAACTTAGATTCAGTAGTATGGCAGTTTTGTGACTTTTGTGGAGGATCTGCAGATGGTCCCTACTTAGTGTCGTTATATTATCTCCTTGTTCCTGATTCTGTGTCGCTGTTGCTTGTTATATTGCTGTTCGGCTTAACAGTCGCTTTATTGTTCAAGCAAGCTGTTCTGATTGCCAGGTTGGTCAAGAAGTTAGTTTATGTGAGGACTTTTAGTCAGTTATTGGTTAAGTCTAGTCGAGTCTTGAGACGTAGCGCACTACTTAGAACAATTTCACACATACACACACTTGTATATGCAGTGGAACCTCTACTTGCGATTTTAATCCATTCCATGACCTTGCTTACAACTGGATTTGCTCATTTGCAGAGTCAGTTTTCCTCATTTAAATTAATTTAAATGCAATTAATCCGTTCCAGTGGAATTCTGTGCTTCAATAATTTTGCTAATATCAACTCTAAGGCTTATTTATCCATCACAGTTCATCTAATATGACACAATAAACAATATAAACAACATAGAAACTGGATATATACTCTAGAATGAATAAAATATGTCATTATATATGTGGCAACGGCAGCGGCCGACGAGTGTTTGTCTGGAGACAGGACAAAATATTTCTTGAATATCTTGCTATTATCAACTCTACGACTAATTTATCTATCACAGTTCATCTAATATGACATAACAATGTAAATAACATAGAAACCCGATATATACTCTAGAATGAATAAAATATGTCATATATATGTGGCGGCGGCGGCCCAGGAGAGTTTGTCTGGAGGCAGGACAAAATACCCCTTGAATATTTCGCTATCATCAACTCTACGGCTTATTTATCTATCACAGTTCATCTAATATGCAATAATAAACAATACAGTGGAACCCCGCTTAACGATCACCTCCCAGTGCGACCAATTATGTAAGTGCGTTTGTACGTGTATGTTTGGGGGTCTGAAATGGACTAATCTACTTCACAATATTCCTTATGGGAACAAATTCGGTCAGTACTGGCACCTGAACATACTTCTGGAATGAAAAAATATCGTTAACCGGGGGTCCACTGTATAAATAACACAGAAACCTGATACATGCTCTAGAATGAATAAAATATGCCATTTTTAACAGGTGGAGGCGGCCACAACCGCTCCCTCTATGTTGTGGTAAACACTGCCATCTAGCGACAGCCTTTTGAAGCCGTCTATTATTATAATTATTATTATGTAGTACATTATTATTATTATACACCTACCATCCGACTTACGACCGAGTTCGGTTCCGAGAAACCGGTCGTAAGTCGAAATGGTCGTAAGTCGAATTTTACTACTGAATATCAACAAAACATTTTTGTAATGACTTTATTTTATTGTTTTATTTGGTATTTCATGTTTTACTTTACTTTTTATGCTGTTAGTACTGTATTTTATACTGTAAGGTTTAGGATAAACACTGTGTACAACACAATTAGTTGTTTATTTCCCAGAAATTTGGCATAAAAAACACGGTCGTAAGTCGAGTGGTCGTAAGTCGAGCAGGTCGTAAGTCGGATGGTAGGTGTACAGGAGGGCCCCACTTATACGGCTGGTTAGGTTCCAGGCTACCGCCGTAAAGCGGAAACCGCCGTAAAGTGGAACACCCTTTTTTTCCACTTATAAATGCATACAAACACTAGATAACAAGTTTACACTAACATATATTAAGTTAGCAATAGAACCAGGCATCAAAAAACAATAAAAAAGTACAATACACACATAGTGCACTCATTACTTACCTTAAAATATTTATAGTCTTAATCTAGGGTGAGACAAGTAGTATTTATTGTAAGAAATCAAGTGTGGTATGTATGGTAGTCAGCCAGGCTACCATACCTGGCCACCCCACCCACACATACAATTCTATGATATTTAAGCATCCCAGAGCGATAAAATGTATATACAGTTCACTCATTACTTACCTTAAAATATTTGTAGTCTTAATGTAGGGTCATGAGTAAGTAAATGAGATAAAACAAATAAATGAGAGAGAGAAAGAATGAGTACATGAGAGAGGACAGGCGCAGAGTTATGTAAACAAACCAGGCGAGGGTAAGTTTTGTAAACGAAGTGTACACGTCTGGTTTGTGTACAAGTTACATTGTGTACAGGTTGTCTCTACATTGATACGGTAGAATAAATAAAGAAGAACACTCCCATTCTCATGTAACATCAATTTGAGAAGAAATGATGCTCTGAGTGAAGGCAATGGAAATAAGTCACTCTGACTTTTTTGGGTTATCCTAGGTTCTCTACACATATGTTGTTATGTATGATAATCTATGTAACTGTATTTGTGTATACCTGAATAAACTTACTTACATACATACGAAAGGAATAATTTTCTACAGTTACCCCCAGTAACACATTTTCTCTTATGTTAGGTTAGAGAAAATGTTATTCTTGGCATCACTTGTACAAGTTATCTGGCTACCACATCTCATATTTATGTTTATTTATTCTATTGTAGGGTGTATTTATCATCTTTTTATGTTATGTATCGTGTTTATTATATAATTTTGAAAAAATATAATGGATGGATTAATGAAAATGTGTATATTAACGTAATATACAACATTTAATGAGACTCGGTGATTATTATTATTATTATTATTATTTCTAATATGGCGTCACTTGTGCAAGTCATCTGCTACCACATCTCATATTTATGTTTATTTATTCTATTGTGGGGTGTATTTATTATCTTTTTATGTTATGTATCGTGTTTATTATATAATTTTGAAAAAATATCATAGATGGATTAATGAAAATGTGTATTTAACGTAATATACGACATTTAAATGAGACTCGATGATTATTATAATCATTACTAATATGACGTCTGGAGACATAAGACACTCTTACTGATTTTAATGTGTACCTGCATGCCAGCACAGTATGTAAGTAAACAAACAGGGTGGGGCACGGTGACCGTATTAGAAAGTCAGGTGGGGGGAGCCGTATAGCGAGTTTTGGTCATAATTTGAAATGACCGTATTAGCGGAACGCTGTAAAGTGAAACGCCGTAAAGCGGGGCCCTCCTGTATATGTATTATTATACGTATTATATTATTATTCTTATTGTATTATATTATTATTCTTATTGTATTATATTATTATTCTTATTGTATTATATTATTATTCTTATTGTATTATAATATGTACTTTTATTATACATATACATACAGTGGACCCCCGGTTAACGAACTTTTTTCATTCCAGTAGTATGTTCAGGTGCCAGTACTGACCGAATTTTTTCCCCTAAGGAATATTGTGAAGTAGATTAGTCCATTTCAGACCCCCAAACATACACGTACAAACGCACTTACATAAATACACTTACATAATTGGTCGCATTTGGAGGTGATCGTTAAGCGGGGGTCCACTGTATTATTATTATTATTATTACAAAATAAATAATTTGTAATTTTTATTCACACAAAAAATATAAGATTTACTGTTATGAATTATTGCAATAATTGTATAAATAATGTCAGTCCATTCACGACTGCATATTGGAATGGACAGTGATGTCATTTGTTTACTCTTGAACATACCCAAAACAATCGAACATTTTTCCTGTGTTGAGCTTAATTTCAAGGTACTTTTCATAGTGAAAGCAATCAAAATCATATCTATTTCTGTAATATATCTTCCATTCTATCAAATGAGACCAAGAAAACTAGAATACAACCATAAAAACCATACAAAAATACTGCTAAGGGGTGGCTAATTGCTGAGAAGTGAACTCCATTATTTAACCCTTTGACTGT
>NC_091326.1:19822376-19839876 GCF_038502225.1 Cherax quadricarinatus | reverse complement strand
GAAGACAACAGACTAATAGATCTGGCAAAGTTGATAAACCTGTTAGTACAACACAGGACACATTTAATGTGCAGAAAGCTGCCTCAATGGTTCCTAAGTTTTTTGAGAGTGACTTAGACACCTATTTTGATGTGTTTGAGAACCAGGCACGTGCTATGAACTGGCCACGTAAGCACTGGGCTACCTTGTTGCACACAGCTTTGACAGGAAAAGCTCAAACTTGTACTGCTGCTTTACTATTTGCCAAGTACATTAGTTATGATGCTGTCAAGGAAACTATTCTAGAGACATATAACTTGTTACCTGTAAGTTATCAACGTGCATTTCGTACATTACAAAGACGACAAGATCAAACTTGTGTAGAGTTTGCTCGTGAGAAAAAAGTTGCATTTGAGAGGTGGTGCAGAGCCGCTAAGTGCAGTAATTATAACAGTCTAGTTCAGTTGTTACTTCACGAAGAGTTTAACAAATGTATGTCTGCTGACATACAAGAATATCTGATCGATCATACTGCCTTGGATATTCTGGAAACTGCAGCATTAGCAGACAATTACGAGATTTCTCACAAACTTGTATGTGCTAAAACAGAGAGAAACAAGGTAACTAAAAATTGTCCTAGAAATTGGCAACCTAAATCAGCCGATCAGTGCCGGCCTGATGTACCTGCTACTGTAACTTCTCGTACCTTTACCAGGAAAACTCACAATCCTGGTTCTGTCTCTGTGGCTAGACAAAAATCTGACACCGAGAAGAAGAAAGTTAAATGTACCTATTGTAACAGAAAAGGACATGCTAGAAGAGGTCGTGCGGCTGGCACCCCCACACTAGTCGTATCTTCCGTGCAACAAAGGCACCAAAATCCTAGTAATACCTCTGATCCCACTGTTTTAGATAATATTACTCAGGATAGATGGCTAGCATCAGAAATTGTATCTGACAAAAAGATTCGTTCAGCGATGAGTCCTTACTTATCGAGAGGCAAAGTAGGACTTGACGAATCACATTTAACTGAGATAATTACTTTCAAAAACACTGGCAGTTATCTCAAGTTATTGAGAGAAGATGTACTGCCCATAACTGATGATACCTATTGCAAGATAGATGTATTGTTAGAAGCCTATCGTGGGGCTGTTATAAAAGTACCTCTACACAAAGTTTACATTGAAACAAGCTATTATACTGGTTATATTTCAGTGGGTATATCCAGTGGTGTATTTCCCATCAGGTGAGTGGACTTGTTAATAGGGAACGATATCCTTCATGCTGGTATATGTAAGGAACCACTTGTGATTGATAATAACACTGATGATAATTATGCCATTGAAGCTTGTAGAGAGAAGCCTATTTTATTTCCTCTCAGCGCAGTTACTAGAGCTATGTCAAAGATAAAACAACCATCCTTGTCTCCTGTTGAGTTAGTGGATGACAATGATTTTGACTTGAATATGTTGTTTAGTGATGCTCTGCGCCCAGGATCATTAACACTGACTCCCTCCAGTCATCAACCTAGTCAGGACACAACTGACGTTAAATTTCTAACTCATGATGATTTAATCAAGGATCAGTTTGTTGATCAGTCACTGGAAAGACTGAGAGATATAGCAGTTACTGAGAGTGAAGCAAAGGATCTCGATAATTGTTACTATTATAGTAACGGTGTACTGATGGAGAAAAATACATGTAAGTTGTCAGCTGATAGTGTTTCCATCACAGTCAAGCATCTCGTAGTGTTACCAGTTACATTTCATGAACAAGCCATTGATTTTGCTCACAGTAGTCCCATTGGAGGACATTTGGGTGTCGAGAAGACACTCAGTAAATTGGCAAAACATTTTACTTGGCCAAAAATGAAGGAAACAGTAGCTGATCATGTGCGACGTTGCCACGTCTGTCAAGTGACAAGCAAGCCAGCACACACACCTCCACCTGCACCTCTCATTCTTATCACCGTGGATGGTGAACCATTCTCACGTCTTATTATTGATTGTGTTGGTCCTTTGCCTAGAGCCAAACTGGGGAACCAATACTATTATTTAATATTATGGACGCTGCGACACGCTATCCCGAAGCTATTCCTATGAGAAAAATTAATGCACGTGCTATTGTGAGAGCACTGATGAAATTTTTCTCCCAGGTTGGATTGCCACGAGAGATACTATCAGATCAGGTATCTAACTTCACTTCTAAAATCTTTCGAGAAGCATTATCCCACCTAGGAATAAAGTCTGTACTTTCAACCAGTAATCATCCACAGTCACAAGGTGCTCTAGAGAGATTTCATCAGACATTGAAGTCCATGATGAGAGCTTATTGTGAACATTTTTCTAGAGACTGGGATGAAGGTATGTATACCTTTTCTTCTGTTTGCTATGAGAGAAAGTGAGCAAGAAACTCTCGGGTTTAGTCTGTTTGAGTTAATATTTGGACACCAAGTGCGTGGTCCTCTCGCAGTGTTAAAAGACGTGTGGACAGGAAAATCAAATCCATCATTGAGCACATCACCTTCATTAATGCAGAAACATTTGACAGCTGCTAGAGAGCTAGCTTCGAAAAACCTAGTTTCAGCCCAAGCTAGAATGAAGCAACATTATGATAAGTGTGCTGTCTCTCGCTCTTTTAAAGCAGGAGATAAGGTGATGGCTCAGAAATTAATACCAGGTCATGCTCTACAAGCCAGGTATGATGGTCCCCTGGAAGTAGTGAAAAAGCTTAGTGACGTAAATTATTTAGTACGTACTCCTGGGAAGAAGAAATCAAATCATGTGTACTATGTTGTTAGGTAAGACACATATGCAACAGTTAGGTATCTTTATTTCAAAACATTTCGCCTACACAGTAGGCTTCTCCAGTCGAGTACAGAAAAGTTGATAGAAGCAGAAGATACTTGAAGACGATGTAATCAGTCCAACACCCTTGAAGAAGCCTACTGTGTAGGCGAAACATTTCGAAATAAAGATACCTAACTGTTGCATGTGTGTCTTACCTAACAACCTGTCAGTATTTTATACCATTTGAATGTTCACATGTGTACCATGTTAACCAGCTTAAGACATACTCTAGAGGTATAGAGGTGTGTTTAGAAAACTCAGTGACTCTACAATCACTAGACAATTTTCTTAGTAACCTTGGGATTGATAAAGCTGGTGATATTAAAAACATGATTTTACAGTACCCTGAATTGTTCAGTGATGTTCCTAAACGTTGTACTCTGGGTGTACATGACGTTGATGTACAGGGAGCATCACCCATTAACCCTTTGGGGGTTTCGAACGTGCTAGTATGGCTTACACGCTGGGGTGTTTCATGTACTAGTACGCATAAATTCTAGTGCCGTCAGATCTCGCGGGAAAAGGCTGGTAGGCCTAGATGTGAGAGAATGAGTCTGTGTAGTCGGTGTGCGTGGTAGAAAAAAAATCTGGGACCCAGTGGTGCATTGTGGGAACGCCATCTTAGTACACAATGTCCACCATGCCTCGCGGTAAGAAGTTCCTCAATCCTCGGCGAATTGGGACACTTTTGTTCCCCAGTGACAGGTCTGATACAGATGGAAGTGCCAATGAAGATGAGTTTCAAGGTTTTGGTGAGGTTTTGACCGAAACTAATGACCATAATATCGGTAATAGTGAGGAAAACCCAGACGACCCTCAGCCTTCCACCTCTGGTGCTGGGCCATCTTGTTCACGTTCAGTTGTACCAGAATCAAAGAGGAAACTCCTATTTTCCCAAATCCCAGACTCAGATGTGAGCATTTGTGATGATAGTGATAGTGATTATGAACTACAAGCTCTTAAAAACAGTTCCAGTAGTGATAGTGAAGTGGAATATTCCCCAGTGAAGCGTCAGTATATACGACGATATATGCGCTCTGGTAGTGTGCCATATGCTATTCCAAGGGGAAGGAGTACATCTCGGAGTACATCCCGTGGCTGTACAACAGGAACAGACAGTGAAAATGACGATGATAGTGTTGCAATTGGGATGGAAAATGTGCATGGTGGTGGTAGTGGTGGTGACAGCCGTGAGGCACCAGCAGTGGGCCATGCTGCCATCCACGCTGCCACCCACGGCGCTGCCTCAGCTGATCTACAACATAGGCCACCATCCCCCACCCACCCACCACACCAGCCTTCACAACCCCAATCTCCACAACCACCTGTCATTGTCCAGTACCCACCAGCAGACCGCACCTGGTATTGGCAGGAAGCTGTCAATTTTGTTCCAAATCCCCACCAGTTTGATGACAGCCAAAGTGGAATATGGCCATCTTGTACACTTGGGAACAATGCCACTGAACTGGAATGCTTCGAATTATTCTTTGACGAACCCCTGATCAAAAGTATTGTCATGGAAAGCAACACATACTACGAGTACACCATGGCAAACACAATACTTTCACCAAAATCACGTCTACACTAGTTGAAGGAGGCAACTGTGACTGAGGTGTATCTTTTCTTTCCCACATATGTATAAGCACAAAGTGTAATCATACTGGTCAACAGACCGCCTGATTGCAACCCCAGGTTTCAGTGATATAATACCAGTGAATCGATTTATGCTAATGTTACGTATGCTTCACTTCTCAGACAAAACCAGGCCTGACAGAAACGACAGGTTATATAAGATTAGGCATGTGTTTGTGTATCTGAAAGAGAGATTCAATATGTATTTTTATCCCTTCAGGAAGCTTGTAATTGACGAGTCTTTGATTCTGTTCAAAGGAAGACTCTCTTTCAAGCAGTACATACCAAGCAAGAGGAAATGCTTTGGTATAAAGTTCTTTGTGCTTTGTGATTGTTACAGTGGTCTGGTATTGGATATTATTGTGTACACTGGAAGTTATACATTGCAAAATATGAGGAAGTTAATGATGGTGATGTGGTTAGAACAATGATAGATTATACCTTAGTAAGGGGCATATATTATGTACCGATAACTGGTACACAAGCCTCTCACTCAGTGATTTTTTGCGAGTGAACATGACAGATGTGTGTGGCACAGTGCGTGCAAATCAGAAACATATGCCCAGGTTTGACGCTGGCACTCGTAGAGGTGAGGTGCAGGCGTTTGCTGCCAATGACATCATGGCATTTCGGTGGCATGACAAACGAGATGTCACCCTGTTGTCATCAGTTCACCCTAATGAAATGGCAGACACTGGCAGGCAGCATAGAGAGAGCAATGAACCCATTCTAAAACCTGCAGCTGTGATTGATTACACCTTCAATATGCGTTCAGTGGACAAATGTGACATGCAGATTGGGTTTGCTGATTGTGTTCGCAAGAGTTATAAGTGGTACATAAAACTCTTTTTCCATCTTCTGGACATTTCCATGCTCAATGCTTATAATATGTATGAGATGAGGACCAGAAACAAACCACAATATGGCAAATTATGTTTGTCTGTCATCAGACAAATAGTATTCAAGTACCAAGGAAGAACACCTGCAATAGACCACCCACCAAATTATCAACAACTACCTTCTCGTCTGAAGCATGGTGATCACTTCTTAGTAAAACTGCCTGCTACTGCTTTCAAGAAAAAGGCTCAGAAGAGGTGTTACGTCTGTGCACATACAAGGAAACGCCCACAACAACACAGAGACACTTGTTTTATGTGTGAGGAATGTAAAACACCACTGTGCATGACACCATGTTTCAAAGACTTCCACAGGCTGCAGAACTACTAGAAACATTCCCTGTGACTGTATATGTGTATATAAAATATAGAAAAATAGTAATAAACAACATTTCATATCGTTTGTGTAAATATTTTCTATAAACAGAACAATGACAACAGTGTTTATGCCCTTATTGTGTAGTATTGAAAAAGAAAAAAACTTACAAAATACTGATCATATTGGTCTCACAGGCCATAAAAGTTACTTGGAAAAAGAAAAATTAAAAAATAATAGAAAATAGTACATAAAACAGTAAATAAAAGAATACCGGGAGACAGCAGTCGGCGATGTTGCCGCATTGTCCCCCTTTTTCGTCAGCTTCACGCCTCCATATCTCGGTAAGTATTGATGGTTAAATTTTTTTGTTTAGCCTATAATGTTTAGGAAAAAAAGCTCTATTTTTTCATAAGAATTTTTTTTGTTTTTTTTTGAAATTTGGCCGACCCTAAGAACGAGTCTCTGAGAGGACCTGTCAACCCTCAAAGGGTTAAGCAATCGCCATATAGGATGAATCCAATGAAGCACAGAGCATTGAGAGAAGTTGATTTTCTGTTATCTCGTGGACTTATTGAGCGCAGTAAAAGTCCATGGGCATCTCCATCTATTTTAGTGCCTAAACCTGATGGTAGTTTCAGGATGTGCACTGATTACCAGAAAGTGAACTCTGTCACCTTGCCTGATGGTTATCCCCTACCTCGCATTGACGACCTTATTGACCGTGTATCCGGAGCCCAGTTTGTCAGCCGTTTAGATCTCTTATGAGGCTATTATCAAGTCCCGCTTACTCAACCTGCTCAAGAAATATCTGCTTTTACTGTTCAAGATGGATTGTTTAACTATCTCATCACCCCCTTTGGCCTATGTAACGCGGCTTCTTCATTCCAACATACATGTATAATGAACGAGTTGACCCACAACTTAGACAGAGGAGAAACCTACCTTGACGACTTAGTGGTGTACAGTGACGAGTGGGAACAACACTTGACATGTCTCAGAGCATTGTTTGAGAGACTGGCACACTATAACTTCACTATTAACTTAGCTAAATGTAGTTTTGGTCAAGCCAAGATTACCTATCTAGGCTTCTGTATTGGCCAAGGTGAGGTTGCTCCTATTGAGGCTAAGGTTCGTGCTATTTCTGCATTTCCAGTGCCATAGGATAGGAAGGGAGTACAGAGATTCCTGGGCATGGCAGGATATTATCGCAGGTTCTGTTCAAACTTTTCTCAGATTGCTGCTGCTCTCACTGAGCTCACTAGTAGCAAAGTTCATTTCATCTGGACTAGAGATTGCTCAGACTCGTTTTCAAGGTTGAAGCGTCTGCTTTCCTCTGCTCCTGTATTGAGGAGTCCTAATTTCAATCTTCCCTTCTTTTTACATATAGATGCGAGTGGTTATGCAGTGGGTGCTGTGCTGCTCCAACAGTCAACATCCACTGACATTCTCCATCCTATATGTTACTATTCATCAAAGCTCAAACGACACCAGTAAAATTATGCCACTATTGAGAAAGAGGCTCTAGCTCTTGTGGTGTCCTTGGAACATTTTGACGTGTATTTGGGCACTTCCCCATTTAAAATTAACATTTTTTCAGACCACAATCCACTCGCTTACATAAATACAATGAAGAGTAAAATTGCTAGGATCATGAGGTGGGCTCTCAGAATCCAGCCTTACTCTATTAGTATACAACATATCAGTGGTCATTGTAATGTAATTGCTGATGCTCTGTCACGTCCTTAACCCTTTCAGGGTCCGTCCCGTAGATCTACGGCTTTATGTTCAGGGTCCAAACCGTAGATATACGCCATGAGCTCAGCTCACTCTGATAAACTGTGAGTGGTACATTTGGGCCTAGATATGAGAGAATACATCTATGTGGTATGTGTGCACCACATAAAACAGATCCTGCAGCACACTGTGTATAATGAGAGAAAAAAAATGAAATCATGATTTTTCGATTAAAACAGCAACTTTGCAGTGTTTTTTCGTATGTTTTTTCTAGTTGTATTTGCGATTTCTTGGTCTCATTTGATAGAATGGAAGACATATTACAGAAATAGAGATGATTTTGATTGGTTTTAGCACTGGAAATGGCTTGAAACTGAGCTCAAAGTAGCAGAAATGTTAAATTTTTGCCGATATTCAAGAGTAAACAAACGACCTCACACGTCTAATACACATCAGCTGGTGGGTCTAATATACATTCACAAATATGGTGATGATATTTATACAGTTATTACACTATTGCATAACAGTAAATCTTCTATTTTTTGGTGTGAATAAAAATTCATTATGTGAATAAAAAATCAAAATGGAATTTATTTGTAAAGCCTCAAAACATAACTAATGAACAGAGGAAATGTTAGTTTAGTGCCAGGAATGCCTACATTGTTCATTCTGGACCCTAGTTTGAAATTGGAATTTTTTGAACTTTGTGTTAAATTGGCCAAATTAACAATTTCTGATCACTTTATTTTGTAGTTGAAACAGTTGACTTGGCGATTTCTTGTGCTCAATCGATAGAATAGAAGTAATACTAGTGAAATAGCTAAGAATTTGGTTATTTTTTATTTTATTATCACACTGGCCGATTCCCACCAAGGCAGGGTGGCCCGAAAAAGAAAAACTTTCACCATCATTCACTCCATCACTGTCTTGCCAGAAGGGTGCTTTACACTACAGTTTTTAAACTGCAACATTAACACCCCTCCTTCAGAGTGCAGGCACTGTACTTCCCATCTCCAGGACTCAAGTCCGGCCTGCCGGTTTCCCTGAATCCCTTCATAAATGTTACTTTGCTCACACTCCAACAGCACGTCAAGTATTAAAAACCATTTGTCTCCATTCACTCCTATCAAACACGCTCACGCATGCCTGCTGGAAGTCCAAGCCCCTCGCACACAAAACCTCCTTTACCCCCTCCCTCCAACCCTTCCTAGGCCGACCCCTACCCCGCCTTCCTTCCACTACAGACTGATACACTCTTGAAGTCATTCTGTTTCGCTCCATTCTCTCTACATGTCCGAACCACCTCAACAACCCTTCCTCAGCCCTCCGGACAACAGTTTTGGTAATCCCGCACCTCCTCCTAACTTCCAAACTACGAATTCTCTGCATTATATTCACACCACACATTGCCCTCAGACATGACATCTCCACTGCCTCCAGCCTTCTCCTCGCTGCAACATTCATCACCCACGCTTCACACCCATATAAGAGCGTTGGTAAAACTATACTCTCAAACATTCCCCTCTTTGCCTCTAAGGACAAAGTTCTTTGTCTCCACAGACTCCTAAGTGCACCACTCACTCTTTTTCCCTCATCAATTCTATGATTCACCTCATCTTTCATAGACCCATCCGCTGACACGTCCACTCCCAAATATCTGAATACGTTCACCTCCTCCATACTCTCTCCCTCCAATCTGATATTCAATCTTTCATCACCTAATCTTTTTGTTATCCTCATAACCTTACTCTTTCCTGTATTCACCTTTAATTTTCTTCTTTTGCACACCCTACCAAATTCATCCACCAATCTCTGCAGCTTCTCTTCAGAATCTCCCAAAAGCACAGTGTCATCAGCAAAGAGCAGCTGTGACAACTCCCACTTTGTGTGTGATTCTTTATCATTTAACTCCACGCCTCTTGCCAAGACCCTCGCATTTACTTCTCTTACAACCCCATCTATAAATATATTAAACAACCACGGTGACATCACACATCCTTGTCTAAGGCCTACTTTTACTGGGAAAAAATTTCCCTCCCTCCTACATACTCTAGCTTGAGCCTCACTATCCTCGTAAAAACTCTTCACTGCTTTCAGTAACCTACCTCCTACACCATACACTTGCAACATCTGCCACATTGCCCCCCTATCCACCCTGTCATACGCCTTTTCCAAATCCATAAATGCCACAAAGACCTCTTTAGCCTTATCTAAATACTGTTCACTTATATGTTTCACTGTAAACACCTGGTCCACACACCCCCTACCTTTCCTAAAGCCTCCTTGTTCATCTGCTATCCTATTCTCCGTCTTACTCTTAATTCTTTCAATTATAACTCTACCATACACTTTACCAGGTACACTCAACAGACTTATCCCCCTATAATTTTTGCACTCTCTTTTATCCCCTTTGCCTTTATACAAAGGAACTATGCATGCTCTCTGCCAATCACTAGGTACCTTACCCTCTTCCATACATTTATTAAATAATTGCACCAACCACTCCAAAACTATATCCCCCACCTGCTTTTAACATTTCTATCTTTATCCCATCAATCCCGGCTGCCTTACCCCCTTTCATTTTACCTACTGCCTCACGAACTTCCCCCACACTCACAACTGGCTCTTCCTCACTCCTACAAGATGTTATTCCTCCTTGCCCTATACACGAAATCACAGCTTCCCTATCTTCATCAACATTTAACAATTCCTCAAAATATTCCCTCCATCTTCCCAATACCTCTAACTCTCCATTTAATAACTCTCCTCTCCTATTTTTAACTGACAAATCCATTTGTTCTCTAGGCTTTCTTAACTTGTTAATCTCACTCCAAAACTTTTTCTTATTTTCAACAAAATTTGTTGATAACATCTCACCCACTCTCTCATTTGCTCTCTTTTTACATTGCTTCACCACTCTCTTAACCTCTCTCTTTTTCTCCATATACTCTTCCCTCCTTGCATCACTTCTACTTTGTATAAACTTCTCATATGCTAACTTTTTCTCCCTTACTACTCTCTTTACATCATCATTCCACCAATCGCTCCTCTTCCCTCCTGCACCCACTTTCCTGTAACCACAAACTTCTGCTGAACACTCTAACACTACATTTTTAAACCTACCCCATACCTCTTCGACCCCATTGCCTATGCTCTCATTAGCCCATCTATCCACCAATAGCTGTTTATATCTTACCCTAACTGCCTCCTCTTTTAGTTTATAAACCTTCACCTCTCTCTTCCCTGATGCTTCTATTCTCCTTGTATCCCATCTACCTTTTACTCTCAGTGTAGCTACAACTAGAAAGTGATCTGATATATCTGTGGCCCCTCTATAAACATGTACATCCTGAAGTCTACTCAACAGTCTTTTATCTACCAATACATAATCCAACAAACTACTGTCATTTCGCCCTACATCATATCGTGTATACTTATTTATCCTCTTTTTCTTAAAATATGTATTACCTATAACTAAACCCCTTTCTATACAAAGTTCAATCAAAGGGCTCCCATTATCATTTACACCTGGCACCCCAAACTTACCTACCACACCCTCTCTAAAAGTTTCTCCTACTTTAGCATTCAGGTCCCCTACCACAATTACTCTCTCACTTGGTTCAAAGGCTCCTATACATTCACTTAACATCTCCCAAAATCTCTCTCTCTCCTCTGCATTCCTCTCTTCTCCAGGTGCATACACGCTTATTATGACCCACTTCTCGCATCCAACCTTTACTTTAATCCACATAATTCTTGAATTTACACATTCATATTCTCTTTTCTCCTTCCATAACTGATCATTTAACATTACTGCTACCCCTTCCTTTGCTCTAACTCTCTCAGATACTCCAGATTTAATCCCATTTATTTCCCCCCACTGAAACTCTCCTACCCCCTTCAGCTTTGTTTCGCTTAGAGCCAGGACATCCAACTTCTTTTCATTCATAACATCAGCAGTCATCTGTTTCTTGTCATCCGCACTACATCCACGCACATTTAAGCATCCCAGTTTTATAAAGTTTTTCTTCTTCTCTTTTTTAGTAAATGTATACAGGAGAAGGGGTTACTAGCCCATTGCTCCCGGCATTTTAGTCGCCTCATACGACACGCATGGCTTACGGAGGAAAGATTCTTTTCCACTTCCCCATGGACAATAGAAGAAATAAAAAGAACAAGAGCTATTTAGAAAAAGGAGAAAAACCTAGATCTTTCTTTCTTTCAACACACCGGCCGTATCCCACCGAGGCAGGGTGGCCCAAAAGGAAAAACAAAAGTTTCTCCTTTCAAATTTAGTAATATATACAGGAGAAGGAGTTACTAGCCCCTTGCTCCCGGCATTTCAGTCGCCTCTTACGACACGCATGGCTTACGGAGGAAGAATTCTGTTCCACTTCCCCATGGAGATAAGAGGAAATAAACAAGAACAAGAACTAGAAAGAAAATAGCAGAAAACCCAGAGGGGTGTGTATATATATATGCTTGTGTATGTGTAGTGTGACCTAAATGTAAGTAGAAGTAGCAAAACGTACCTGAAATCTTGCATGTTTATGAGACAGACAAAAGACACCAGCAATCCTACCATCATGTAAAACAATTACAGGCTTTCGTTTTACACTCACTTGGCAGAACGGTAGTACCTCCCTGGGTGGTTGCTGTCTACCAACCTACTACCTAGGAAAAACCTAGATGTATGTATATATATATATGCATGTGCGTGTCTGTGAAGTGTGACCAAAGTGTAAGTAGGAGTAGCAAGATATCCCTGTTATCTAGCGTGTTTATGAGACAGAAAAAGAAACCAGCAATCCTACCATCATGCAAAACAGTTAAAGGTTTTTGTTTCACAGTCATCTGGCAGGACGGTAGTACTTCCCTGGGTGGTTGCTGTCTACCAACCTACTACCTTTGGTTGACTGGAATAATGTAATTGGCCTAAAATGGGAGTCAAAGTCGGCAAAATCGCCGATTCGTAAATATCGCTGACACATCAAAATTCGCGAGAGCATAATTTCGTCAATTTTCCACCAAATTTCGTACTTTTTGTTTTATTACCTTCACAAAAAGATTCTCTACGATTTCATAAGAAAAAATAACAAATTTTTTTTTTGAAAATTCTTGGACACTGGTGCGTGACTCCAGGTTTGGGCCTTGGACCCTGAAAGGGTTAATTATCATTGTTACATTTAAATTAACGTAATTTATGCCCAAATACCTTTTGTTACTTGCTACATCAAATTCAGTAAACGTAATATTTAAGCCCATGTTAATTATGTATATTCATGTTTAATAATTCTATTTATATATATTCACAGTAGTGGCGATATATGTTGGTGTGAGAAGGAGACAGTTGGAGATAGAAGCTGAGTGACG
The DNA here is from genome assembly GCF_038502225.1 of Cherax quadricarinatus. Taxonomy (NCBI): domain Eukaryota; kingdom Metazoa; phylum Arthropoda; class Malacostraca; order Decapoda; family Parastacidae; genus Cherax; species Cherax quadricarinatus. The sequence goes on along the minus strand of NC_091326.1, from coordinate 19,827,094 downwards.
AGTGTGTAGTGTGTTGTGTGGGCGATGCTAGTTACTGAGTGGCGGAACGCAGTCCTGCCGGAGGGCCTCCCCCTCTCTACTCACCTAAGTTACTGCACTCAAGCTTTCTCATACGCAGATGTCCATACTGCCTAGCATTCCACTATCACTACTTAAGAGTGGAATGCCGTCTCCTGTCTATCGCACAAGACTACTATTCTAATATATAGTCTCCACTACTACGATCGAGCCTCTACGTGTCATGCTTGACTACGGTATTCTGTCTCCACATTGATGTACATAACCCAGAGTATGCAGAGATATGATACTGTGTACTGCCCTAGTACGAGGGGCATAACTTATAGTGAAATAGACACTGTATTTTGTAAGAAGTGCTTGGCACTAGTGACTCTGACTTTTTTATATTAAATTGTGTTATTAAAGTGACATGAGTTATCACAGTAATAATGTGAAAGACACTAACGCAACTCCTAGTGCGACTGTCGTGCTGGGGGAGTATTGCGACCCCTGAATGGGTCACAATGTATATAATGTATATTACCTGTTCATATCATTTTATATTGCTTACATTTGCGATATTAGCTAAATCGTAAATATATTGCTTTATATTATTATTTGACTTAGTTATATTATTATTAGGTAGGATGTAACATTTATATATTATTCTGTGCTCATAGTTCGAGTGTTAAGTAGCTGACAGCATTGTCTAACTATCGCTCTGCTTGTTTCCCTGCCAGCTTCTCTGTAGTTGCTGGGCAGCAGCAGTCCACGGAGAGTCACATGATCAGGGTGGGGTGATCACACCTCACCAGGAGCGAGTGTCTGCCTGGCCTGTGCTTTCTTGTCAGTTTGACATGCCTTCCAACAACACGACCTCTCCAGCTCTCCATTACAGGCCCTTGTTGGAAGATTGTCTGTCACTTTCTTGTTGGTTCTGTGTAACTCTGTTCATAGAACATAGCCTAGACTTAGTGATTTTCGATGTTGTACTGAGGTTGTGTGTCGCATAGACACTCTGAGAAACTCAGGTCCTGAGCTGTAGCTTCTGACCTAATTTGTACTGGTATCTGTGTACTGTCACAGTTGGGGATTTTCTAATGCTGAACTTAGATTCAGTAGTATGGGAGTTTCGTGACTTTTGTGGAGGATCTGCAGATGGACCCTACTTAGTGTCATTATATTATCTCCTTGTTCCTGATTCTGTGTCGCTGTTGCTTGTTATATTGCTGTTCGGTTTAACAATCGCTTTATTGTTCAAGCAAGCTGTTCTGATTGCCAGGTTGGTCAAGAAGTTAGTTTATATGAGGACTTTTAGTCAGTTACTGGTTAAGTCTAGTCGAGTCTTGAGACAGCGCACTACTTAGAGCACTTACACACATACACACTTGTATATATTTCTATTATGTTATTAAATGCTAACAGTGTACCAGACGGTACTTAAAGCCATAAAGATGTGATATGTGCTTTCAGCACAATACTACTGTACACGAGAGAAGTGTAGGAACTTCTATCCTATATTATATTCAATTGATTACTATAATTTACTATGATTTTATATGCCTAGACAACTTTGTTATTAATTAACTTACTAAATTTTAATTTCTTTAGTTAGTAGCCTACCAGTTGTGATCCTGAAGCACTATTGAATCTTATTAAATTCTAATGGATAATTGGACCAGGATACTGACTACTTGTTACAAAAACCCAGTAACAGGCTGGATGCTAGAAGGGCAGTCCTTTATAGTATTCACTGGAGATCTCTATCCTTATTAGAAATTGCATTTTTTTGTAACACGTATGTTGATTTTGTTTAAATAAGGCTAAGTATAGCTTTAGCCTAAAAGTGAGGTTTCTGTTGTAGCTCAGCTCAGCAGTGTGTAAACTGTAAAAACTGTAATGTACTTTAAAGAAAAAGAGACCACAATTAATCTTTAAGTTATTGTGAAAAATTAAAATATTTTTCCACCAGTTTCGGTAACTCACATGTGAAAATATTTAGAGGAAAATGTACAGAAATACATAATTATGGGCATGCACATAATGCTTACTCTTTATTTTGCATATTTTGATAAATATGTGGAGCAATAATTGGGAATATTCTTTCAGGTTCTACAGATCTACCCAAAGAAGGGGACTAACATTTTTCCTAAGAGGCGATTATGTGAGGTTGAGTCTGGATCAGGTGAACGTGTTATTATTAAAGCCAAGCACTCTGGTGTTGTTACACAGGTACTCGTCAAAGTTAACGACACAATTGGAGATGGGTACGTGTATAATTTTTGTCACTATCAGTGCATAGTTGTGCCTCCAGTATTAATAGTATCATAAGGGAACCCTTTTTGTGAATTTTGTTTAAATATTTTGATGACAATTTTTTTTATTTTTTTTTATTAACACATCAGCCGATTCCCACCAAGGCAGGGTGGCCTGAAAAAGAAAAACTTTCATCATCATTAATTCCATCACTGTCTTGCCAGAGGCATGCTTACACTACAGTTATAAAACTGCAGCATTAACACCCCTCCTTCAGAGTGCAGACACTGTACTTCCTATCTCCAGTACTCGAGTCTGGCCTGCCGGTTTCCCTGAATCTCTTCGTAAATGTTACTTTGCTCGCACTCCAACAGCACGTCAAGTATTAAGAAACATTTGTCTCCATTCACTCCTATTCACTCCAGTCACACATGCTTGCTGGAAGTCCGAGCCCCTTGCACACAAATCCTTCTTTACCCCCTCCTTCCAACCTTGCCTAGGCTGAACCCCCTACCCTGCCTTCCCTCCACTGCAGAGTTATACACTCAAAGTCATTGTATTTCATTCCTCCTCTCTACATGTCCGAACCACCTCAACAACCCCTCCTCAGTCCTCTGGGAGGTAGGCAGCAGTCACCTATGACAATATTACTGTCCAGTCATGTGTGTGTAAGACAGAAACCTGTTAAATATTGTGGGCTGTCAAAATTGCACTCTTAAGGCTCAGTCTCACTGAGAGATTGAGCCATGGGAGTGATGATTCCTGAAACCATTACCAGATATATCTGCAAGTTAAAATAGAAATGTGTTAGGATAAATTTGTGTACCATGTATCTAGTTACAAACACCAGACTAAATGTTCCCAGCTGAGCCAGTTTTATTCAAGGGTGTTCATATCTTGACATGCTATATGCAGTTTAAATCATGCATTGGATTCCCTGGTCTGCTGTATTTTGATTAAATTGTCTTTTAGATGTTTTGTATTAAGAATTTAGTCTGTTGCATGTTAACCCTTTCGGTATGGGTCCCATAGTTCTATGGACAATAAGGGAGCACTGTATCAACATTCATGCCCCCAGATTATTCAGCATCTTGCCAGAAGATATCAGAAACACGGCTGGAACAAGTGTAGAATCTTCAAGAGAAAACTGGACAAGTGTCTTCACTAGGTACCAAATCAACCAGGCTCTGATGGATGTGTGGGACAGTAGGTCTCCAGCAGTAACAGCCTGGTTGACTAGGCAAGCACCAGATGAGCCTGGCCATGGCCAGGCTATGAGAGTAGTAAGACTCGAAACTCATCAAAGGTATACTATATCAAAGGCTTTGAAATGCAGGTAGGTCTTGGTGTTCGACTTCGTGAGCTCAGCTCACTTAGACAAGCTGTGAGCGGTAAATTTAGGCCTAGATGTGAGATATATCTGATATATCTGTGGAGGAGTATGGAAGAAGTGAATGTTTTCAGATACTTGGGAGTTGACGTGTCGGCGGATGGATTTATGAAGGATGAGGTTAATCATAGAATTGATGAAGGAAAAAAGGTGAGTGGTGCATTGAGGTATATGTGGAATCAAAAAACGTTATCTATGGAGGCAAAGAAGGGAATGTATGAGTGTATAGTAGTACCAACACTCTTATATGGGTGTGAAGCTTGGGTTGTGAATGCAGCAGCGAGGAGGCGGTTGGAGGCAGTGGAGATGTCCTGTCTAAGGGCAATGTGTGGTGTAAATATTATGCAGAAAATTCGGAGTGTGGAAATTAGGAGGTGTGGAGTTAATAAAAGTATTAGTCAGAGGGCTAAAGAGTGGTTGTTGAGGTGGTTTGGTTATTTAGAGAGAATGGATCAAAGTAGAATGACATGGAGAGCATTTAAATCTGTAGGAGAAGGAAGGCGGAGTAGGGGTCGTCCTCGAAAAGATTGGAAGGAAGGGGTAAGGGAGGTTTTGTGGGCAAGGGGCTTTGACTTCCAGCAGGCATGCATGAGCGTGTTAGATAGGAGTGAATGGAGACGAATGGTATTTGGGACCTGACGATCTGTTGGAGTGTGAGCAGAGTAATATTTAGTGAAGGGATTCAGGGAAAACGGTTATTTTTATATGGCCGGACTTGAGTCCTGGAAATGGGAAGTACAGTACAATGCCTGCACTCTAAAGGAGGGATTTTGGGATATTAGCAGTTTGGAGGGATATGTTGTGTATCTTAATACTTATATGCTTCTAAACTGTTGTTCTGAGCACCTCTGCAAAAACATTGATTATGTGTGAGTGAGGTGAAAGTGTTAAATGATAATGAAAGTATTTTCTTTTTGGGGATTTTCTTTCTTTTTGGGTCACCGTGGTTGTTTAATATATTTATAGATGGGGTTGTAAGAGAAGTAAATGCGAGGGTCTTGGCAAGAGGCGTGGAGTTTAAAGATAAAGAATCACACACAAAGTGGGAGTTGTCACAGCTGCTCTTTGCTGATGA